>NW_006775074.1:2241842-2269260 GCF_000442215.2 Lipotes vexillifer
AGCACAGGTCACTGCCCCCACCCCTCTTCCGGGGAGCCTGTGCAGCCCGCCACTGCCAGGTTCCCGGGATCCAGGGACAATTTCTCAGGGAGAACACACGGCGGGCCTCAGGCTGGGGCAACGTCACGCCGACTTCTGCCGCCGCAGGACCGCTCCGCACTCCGTGCCCCTCCCTGCCCCCGGCCTGAGAGCGCCAGAGCCCCCGAGTCAGCGGCTCCTTTAACGCCGTCCTGTCTGAGCAAAAAGCAGACGCCCTCCAGCGACCTACACGCAGAGGCAGGGCCAAGTCGAAAGCTGAGCCCCTGTGAGCTGTGAGAACAAAGAAGAAAAAGGGAAATCTCTCCCAGCAGCCTCAGAAACAGCGGATTAAAGCTACACAATCAATTTGATGTACCCTGCCTCTGTGGAATACATGAATAGACAGCGAATCATCCCAAATTGAGGAGGCGGACTTCTAGAGCAAGATCTATGATTTTTTCCCCTTTTCCTCTTTTTGTGAATGTGTATGTGTATGCTTCTGTGTGAGATCTTGTCTGTATAGGTTTGCTTCCACCATTTGTCCCAGCGTTCTATCCGACCATTTTTTTTTTTAATTTTTTTCTTAATAATTAATTTTAATTTAAAGAACTCTGTTATACTTTACCTTCTTTCTATCTTTCCTTCCTTCCTTCCCTTTTTGAGACAACGAATCGTCCCAAATTGAGGAGGTGGACTTGGAGAGCAAGTTTTATGATTTTTTCCACTTTACCTCTTTTTGTGAGGGTATATGTGTATGCTTCTATGTAAGATTTTGTCTCTATAACTTTGCTTCCACCATTTGTCCTAAGGTTCTATCCTTCCCTTTTTTTTTTCCTCTAAATAATTATTTTTTTAATTCAATAACTTTATTATACTTTATTTTATTTTACTGTATCTTCTTTCTTTCTGTATTTTTTCCTTCCTTCCCTCATTCCTTCCTTCCTTCCCTCCTCCCTCCCTCCCTCCTTTCTTTCCTTCTTGCCTTCTTCCTTTCTTTTCTTCTTTCTTTCTTTCTTCCTTCCCTCCTTCCTTCCTTCCCTCCTCTCTTTCTTTCTTTCTTTCTTTCTTTCCTATTTCCTCCTACTTATACTAATTCTCTCTACTTTCTCTCCCTTTTATTCTGAGCCGAGTGGATGAAAGGCTCTTGCTGCTCCAGCCAGGAGTCAGGACTCTGCCTCTGAGGTGGGAGAGCCAACTTCAGAACACTCGTCAAGAAGAGACCTCCCAGCCCCACATAATATCAAACGGCGAAAATCTCCCAGAGATCTCCATCTCAACACCAGCACCCAGCTTCGCTCAACGACCAGCAAGCTACAGTGCTGGACAACCTATGCCAACCATATAGCAAAACAGGAACACAACCCCACCCACTAGCAGAGAGGCTGCCTAAAATCATAATAAGTCCACAGACACCCCAAAACACACCACCAGACGTGGACCTGCCCACTAGAGAGACAAGATCTAGCCTCATACACCACAACACAGCCACTAGTCCCCTCCACCAGGAAGCCTACACAACGCACTGAACCAACCTTAGCCACTGGAGACAGACATCAAAAACAACGGGAGCTACGAACTTGCAGCCTGCAAAAAGGTGAACCCAATCACAGTAAGATAAGCAAAATGAGAAGACAGAAAAACACACAGCAGATGAAGGAGCAGGATAAAAACCCACCAGACCTAACAAATGAAGAGGAAATAGGCAGTCTACCTGAAAAAGAGTTCAGAATAATGATAGTAAAGATGATCCAAAATCTTGGAAATAGAATGGACAAAATGCAAGAAGCAGTTAACAAGGACCTAGAAGAAATAAAGATGAAACAGACAATGATGAACAACACAATAAATGAAATGAAAAATACTCTAGATGGGATCAATAGCAGAATAAATGAGGCAGAAGAACGGATAAGTGACCTGGAAGATAAAATAGTGGAAATAACTACTGCAGAGCAGAATAAAGAAAAAAGAATGAAAAGAACTGAGGACAGTCTCAGAGACCTCTGGGACAACATTAAACGCACCAACATTCGAATTATAGGGGTTCCAGAAGAAGAAGAGAAAAAGAAAGGGACTGAGAAAATATTTGAAGAGATTATAGTTGAAAACTTCCCTAATATGGGAAAGGAAATCGTTAATCAAGTCCAGGAAGCACAGAGAGTCCCATACAGGATAAATTCAAGGAGAAATACGCCAAGACACATATTAATCAAACTGTCAAAAACTAAATACAAAGAAAGCATATTAAAAGCAGCAAGGGAAAAACAACAAATAACACACAAGGGAATCCCCATAAGGTTAACAGCTGATCTCTCAGCAGAAACTCTACAAGCCAGAAGGGAGTGGCAGGACATACTGAAAGTGATGAAGGAGAAAAACCTGCAACCAAGATTACTCTACCCAGCAAGGATCTCATTCAGATTTGATGGAGAAATTAAAACCTTTACAGACAAGCAAAAGCTGAGAGAGTTCAGCACCACCAAACCAGCTTTACAACAAATGCTAAAGGAACTTCTCTAGACAAAAACACAAGAGAAGGAAAAGTCCTATAATAACGAACCCAAAACAATTTAGAAAATGGGAATAGGAACATACATATCGATAATTACCTTAAATGTAAATGGACTAAATGCTCCCACCAAAAGACACAGATTGGCTGAATGGATACAAAAACAAGACCCATATATATGCTGTCTACAAGAGACCCACTTCAGACCTAGAGACACATACAGACTGAAAGTAAGGGGATGGAAAAAGATATTCCATGCAAATGGAAACCAAAAGAAAGCTGGAGTAGCAATTCTCATATCAGACAAAATAGACTTTAAAATAAGGACTATCAGAAGAGACAAAGAAGGACACTACATAATGATTAAGGGATCGATCCAAGAAGAAGATATAACAATTGTAAATATTTATGCACCCAACATAGGAGCACCTCAATACATAAGGCAAAAACTAGCAGCCATAAAAGGGGAAATCGACAGTAACACATTCATAGTAGGGGACTTCAACACCCCACTTTCACCAATGGACAGATCATCCAAAATGAAAATAAATAAGGAAACACAAGCTTTAAATGATACATTAAACAGGATGGACTTAATTGATATTTATAGGACACTCCATCCAAAAACAACAGAATACACATTTTTCTCAAGTGCTCATGGAACATTCTCCAGGATAGATCATATCTTGGGTCACAAATCAAGCCTTGGTAAATTTAAGAAAATTGAAATTATATCAAGTATCTTTTCCGACCACAACGCCATGAGATTAGATATCAATTATAGGAAAAGAGCAGTAAAAAATACAAACACATGGAGGCTAAACAATACACTACTTAGTAACGAAGTGATCACTGAAGAAATCAAAGAGGAAATTAAAAAATACCTAGAAACAAATGACAATGGAGATACAACGACCCAAAACCTATGGGATGCAGCAAAAGCAGTTCTAAGAGGGAAGTTTATAGCAATACAAGCCCACCTTAAGAAGCAGGAAACATCTCGAATAAACAACCTAACCTTGCACCTCAAGCAATTAGAGAAAGAAGAACAAAAAAACCCCAGAGTTAGCAGAAGGAAAGAAATCATAAAAATCAGATCAGAAATAAATGAAAAAGAAATGAAGGAAACAATAGCAAAGATCAATAAAACTAAAAGCTGGTTCTTTGAGAAGATTAACAAAATTGATAAACCATTAGCCAGACTCATCAAGAAAATAAGGGAGAAGACTCAAATCAATAGAATCAGAAATGAAAAAGGAGAAGTAACAACTGACACTGCAGAAATACAAAAAATCATGAGGGATTACTACAAGCAACTCTATGCCAATAAAATGGACAATCTGGAAGAAATGGACAAATTCTTAGAAATGCACAAACTGCCAAGACTGAATCAGGAAGAAATAGAAAATATGAACAGACCAATCACAAACACTGAAATTGAAACTGTGATTAAAAATCTTCCAACAAACAAAAGCCCAGGACCAGATGGCTTCACAGGCGAATTCTATCAAACATTTAGAGAAGAGCTAACACCTATTCTTCTCAAACTCTTCCAAAATATAGCAGAGGGAGGAACACTCCCAAACTCATTCTACGAGGCCACCATCACCTTGATACCAAAACCAGACAAGGATGTCACAAAGAAAGAAAACTACAGGCCAATATCACTGATGAACATAGATGCAAAAATCCTCAACAAAATACTAGCAAACAGAATCCAACAGCACATTAAAAGGATCATACACCATGATCAAGTGGGGTTTATTCCAGGAATGCAAGGATTCTTCAATATATGCAAATCTATCAATGTGATTAACCATATTAACAAATTGAAGGAGAAAAACCATATGATCATCTCAATAGATGCAGAGAAAGCTTTTGACAAAATTCAACACCCATTTATGATAAAAACCCTGCAGAAAGTAGGTGTAGAGGGAACTTTCCTCAATATAATAAAGGCCGTATATGACAAGCCCACAGCCAACATCATCCTCAATGGCAAAAAACTGAAAACATTTCCACTAAGGTCAGGAAGAAGACAAGGTTGCCCACTCTCACCACTCTTATTCAACATAGTTTTGGAAGTTTTAGCCACAGCAATCAGAGAAGAAAAGGAAATAAAAGGAATCCAAATCGGAAAAGAAGAAGTAAAGCTGTCACTGTTTGCAGATGACATGATACTATACATAGAGAATCCTAAAGATGCTACCAGAAAACTACTAGAGCTAATCAATGAATTTGGTAAAGTAGCAGGATACAAAATTAATGCACAGAAATCTCTGGCATTCCTATATACTAATGATGAAAAATCTGAAAGTGAAATCAAGAAAACACTCCCATTTACCATTGCAACAAAAAGAATAAAATATCTAGGAATAAACCTACCTAAGGAGACAAAAGACCTGTATGCAGAAAATTATAAGACACTGATGAAAGAAATTAAAGATGATACAAACAGATGGAGAGATATACCATGTTCTTGGATTGGAAGAATCAACATTGTGAAAATGACTCTACTACCCAAAGCAATCTATAGATTCAATGCAATCCCTATCAAACTACCACTGGCATTTTTCACAGAACTAGAACAAAAAATTTCACAATTTGTATGGAAACACAAAAGACCCCGAATAGCCAAAGCAATCTTGAGAACAAAAAATGGAGCTGGAGGAATCAGGCTGCCTGACTTCAGACTATACTACAAAGCTACAGTAATCAAGACAGTATGGTACTGGCACAAAAACAGAAAGATAGATCAATGGAATAGGATAGAAAGCCCAGAGATAAACCCATGCACATATGGTCACCTTATCTTTGATAAAGGTGGCAGGAACGTACAGTCGAGAAAGGACAGCCTCTCCAATAAGTGGTGCTGGGAAAATTGGACAGGTACATATAAAAGTATGAGATTAGATCACTCCCTAACACCATACACAAAAATAAGCTCAAAATGGATTAAAGACCTAAATGTAAGGCCAGAAACTATCAAACTCTTAGAGGAAAACATAGGCAGAACACTCTATGACATAAATCACAGCAAGATCCTTCTTGACCCATCTCCTAGAGTAATGGAGATAAAAACAAAAATAAACAAATGGGACCTAATGAAACTTCAAAGCTTTTGCACAGCAAAGGAAACCATAAACAAGACCAAAAGACAGCCCTCAGAATGGGAGAAAATATTTGCAAATGAATCAACTGACAAAGGATTAATCTCTAAAATTTACAGGCAGCTCATGCAGCTCAATAACAAAAAAATAAACAACCCAATCCAAAAATGGGCAGAAGACCTAAATAGACATTTCTCCAAAGAAGATATACAGACTGCCAACAAACACATGAAAGAATGCTCAACATCATTAATCATTAGAGAAATGCAAATCAAAACTACAATGAGATATCATCTCACACCAGTCAGAATGGCCATCATCAAAAAATCTAGAAACAATAAATGCTGGAGAGGGTGTGGAGAAAAGGGAACACTCTTGCACTGCTGGTGGGAATGTGAATTGGTTCAGCCACTATGGAGAACAGTATGGAGGTTCCTTAAAAAACTACAAATAGAACTACCATATGACCCAGCAATCCCACTACTAGGTATATACCCTGAGGAAACCAGAATTCAGAAAGAGTCATGTACCAAAATGTTCATTGCAGCTCTATTTACAATAGCCCGGAGATGGAAACAACCTAAGTGCCCGTCGTCGGATGAATGGATAAAGAAGATGTGGCACATATATACAATGGAATATTACTCAGCCATAAAAAGAAACGAAATTGAGCTATTTGTAATGAGGTGGATAGATCTAGAGTCTGTCATACAGAGTGAAGTAAGTCAGAAAGAGAAGGACAAATACCGTATGCTAACACATATATATGGAATTTAAGAAAAAAAAATGTTATGAAGAACCTAGGGGTAAAACAGGAATAAAGACAGAGACCTACTGGAGAACAGACTTGAGGATATGGGGAGGGGGAAGGGTGAGGTGTGTTAGGGCGAGAGAGAGACATGGACATATATATACTAACAAACGTAAGGTAGATAGCCAGTGGGAAGCAGCCGCATGGCACAGGGAAACCGGCTCGGTTCTTTGTGGCTGTCTGGAGGGGTGGGATAGGGAGGGTGGGAGGGAGGGAGACAAAGAGGGAAGAGATATGGGAACATATATATATGTATAACTGACTCACTCTGTTATAAAGCAGAAACTAACACACCATTGTAAAGCAATTATACCCCAATAAAGATGTTAAAAAAAAAAAAAAAAAGAATGTGTAACTGGAAAAAAAAATCACTTAATAAAGTGGCTTTTTAAATTAAAAAAAAAAAAAAAAATTCCAGAAAGTTGAAGAGGAAGGAATGCTACTGAACTCATTCTACGAGGTCAGTGGAACCCTGATACCAAAACCAGACAAAGATACCTGCCAAAAAGAAAATTAGAGGTCAATATCACTGATGAACATAGATGCAAAAATCCTCAACAAAATATTAACAAACTGAATTCAACAATACATTAAAAAGATCATACACCATAATCAAGTAGGATTTATCCCAGGGATGGAAGGATGGATGGTTCAGTATCCACAAATCAGTCAATGTGATACACCATATTAACAAATTGAAGAATAGAAATCATATGATAATCTCAGAAGATGCAGAAAAGGCTTCTGACAAGATTCAACATCCATTTATGATAAAAACTCTCAACATAGTGGGTATAGAGGGAACATACCTCAACATAATAAAGCCCATATATGACAAACCCACAGCCCAACATCATACTTAATGGTGAAAAACTGAAAGCATTTCCTCTAAGAAAGGAACAAGACAAGGATGCCCACTCTCACCATTTTCATGCAATTGGAAATTCTTTTACATATTGGAAATCCTAGTCACAGAAATCAGACAAGAAATTTAAAAATTCAAATTGGAAAAGAAGAAGTACAACTGTCACTGTTTGCAGATGACATGATGCTACATATAGAAAATGCTAACACCACCACCAAAAAGCTATTGGAACTGATAAATAAATTCAGTAAAGTTGCAGGATACAAAATTAATATACAGAAATCTGCTGCATTTTTATACATTAATGATGAACTATCAGAAAGAGAAATTAAGAAAACAATCCAACTTACAATTATATCCAAAAGAACAAAATACCTAGGAATAAATCTAAGCAAGGAAGTAAAAGACCTGTACTCAAAACTATAAGACACTGACTGATGAAAGAAACTGACAATGACACAAACAGATGGAAAGATATACCATCTTCTTAGATTGAAAGGATTAATATTGTTAAAATGACCATACTACCTAAGGCAATCTACAAATTCAATGCAATCCCTATCAAAAAAAATTGGCATTTTTCACAGAACTAGAACAAATAATTCTAAAATTTGTATGGAAATACAAAAGACCCCAATCTTGAGAAAGAAGAAAAAAGCTGGAGGTATCATGCTACCTGAACTATCCTACCAGGCTACATTAATCAATGAAATATGGTACTGGCACCAAAACAGAGACATAGATCAATGGAACAGACCAGAAAGCCCAGAAATAAACCTATGCTTATATGGTCCATTAATCTATGACAAAGGAGGCAAGAATATACAATGGTGAAAAGCCAGCCTCTTCAGTAAATTGTGTTGGAAAACCTGGACAGTTATATGCAAAAGATCAAACTGAACTACTTTCTTACACCATATGCAAAAATAACCCAAAATGGATTAAAGACTTAAATGTAAGAGCTGAAATCATAAAACTCTTAGAAGAAAACATAGGCATAACACTCTTTGATGTTGTGTTACCAATATATTTTTTGAATATGTCTCTCCAGGCTACGGAAATAAAAGCCAACAAAGCCAAAAACAAACCAAATGGGACTACATCAAACTGAAAAAACATTTGCATAGTGAAGGGAGCTATCAACAAAACAAAAAGGCAACCTGCTGAATGGGAAAAGATATTTGCAAGTGATATATATGATAAGGGGTTAATATGCAAAATATACAAAAACTCATACAACTCAACATCAAAAACCCAACCTGAATAAAAAATGGGCAGAGGACTTGAATAGACATTTATCCAGAGAAGACATACAGATGGCCAACAGACACATGAAAAATGCTCAACATCACTAATCATCAGGGAAATGCAAATAAAAACCACAATGAGGTATCACTTCACACCTGTCAGAATGGTCCAAAAGACCACAAATAACAAACGTTGATGAAGAGGCTGAGAAAAGGAAACCCTCATGCACTGTTAGTAGGAATGTAAACTGGTACTGCTGCTATAGAAAACAGTATGGAGGTTCCTAAAAATTTTTAAATTGAACTATCACATGATCCAGAAATCCCACTTCTGGGTATTTTTCTGAAGAAAAAAAAGCACTAATTCTAAAAGACATATGTACCCTTATGTTCATGGCAGCATTATTTACTATAGCCAAGATATGGAAGCAAACTAAGTGTCCATCAATAGATGAATGGATAAAGAAGGTGGCGTGTGTGCGTGTGTGTGTGTATACATACACACAGAAACACACACACAAACAATGGAATATTACTCAGCTATAAAAAAGGATGAAATCTTGCCATTTGCGACAATATGGATGGACACAGAGAGTATTATGCTAAGTGAAAAAACTCAGAAAAGGACAAATACTCTATGATTTCATTTATATGTGGAATCTAAAAAACAAAGCAAACATAATAAAACAGAAACAGACTCATAGATACAGAGAACAAATTGGTGGTTTTCAGAAGGGAGAGAAGTGGGGAAATAAGTGAAGTAAGTTAAGGGGATTAAGAGGTACAACTTCCAGTTACAAAGTAAGTAAGTCACAGGGATGTAATGTACAGCAAAGGGAATACAGTATCATTGATAATATTACAGTAACTTTTTATGGTGACAAATGGTAAGTAGACTTATCATGGTGATCATTTTGTAATGCATAAAAATATCGAGGCATTATGTTGCATACCTGAAACTAATACAATATTGTAAGTCAATTATACTTCAATAAAAAAACAAAACAAAAGACAATATTAAGGTACCCATCAAGGTTTTTACTTAATCTCATTCTTTTTACCTATCTTCTTTCTCTCATGATGACATTTCTCATGCTCA
Organism: Lipotes vexillifer; assembly: GCF_000442215.2. Classification (NCBI taxonomy): domain Eukaryota; kingdom Metazoa; phylum Chordata; class Mammalia; order Artiodactyla; family Lipotidae; genus Lipotes; species Lipotes vexillifer. The sequence goes on from NW_006775074.1 coordinate 2,251,499, forward strand.
ATGACATCACCATAATTATTCACCTATCTGAGTGTTCACATATCTGAAATACATGCCCAAGTCTCTGAATAACACCAACATTGTTATTATAATCACATTACAATTATGGTCATTCAAACTAATTTGATATTATTTTGTCTTTTTGTCCTTTGGATTTATCCCACTAGGCATATACAGTCAAATTAGTATATGTAAAGTCACTTAGAATAGTTCTTCCCTGTGCATACATGCTCCCAACTGGATACACATATATGTTCATCTGCTTCCATTTACTTTCAAATTTTAGACTTGCTTTTTTAACATTTAATTTTGTTTTATATTATATGTAAATTACCAATGTTAAATTTACAAAAAGTTATAGTCAAGCTTAGCTTCTGTATCTTTCTCTTTCATGTATTCCCTTCTTCTTCAGGTAACCTTTTTTTTTCAGTAATGTTACATTTTATCCATCTATTTTATTAATATTAACATACTGTATACACTCCCCTCAACAGGCTATTTCACTTAACATTATATCTGGGGTCCCCAACCCCTGAGCAGTGGGCCAGTAGCAGTCCGTGGCCTGTTAGGAACCAGGGTTGCACAGTGGGAGGTGAGTGGCAGGCAAGCAAGCGAAGCTTCATCTATTGCTCTCCATTGCTTCCCATCACTCACATTTCCACCTGAACCATTCCCCCTCCCCTCCTCGTGGAAAAAGTGTCTTCCATGAAACCGCTCCCTGGTGCCAAAAAGGTTGGGGACTGCTGTGTTATATCAATAGTTCTCAACTGAGGATGACTTTGTCTCCTGGGGTCATTTCACAATGTCTGTAGACATTTTTGGTTGTCACAGCTCGGGGGAGGGATTTTCCTAGAACCTAGTGGATGGAAGGCAGGGGAGTTGCCAAACATCCTAAAATGCACAGGATAACCCCCTGCAACAAAGAGCTATCTGACTCAAAAGGTCAATAATGTTGCTGCTTTATATCATGAAGACCATGCTACAGCAGTACAGAAATACTTTTCCATGGATAAATGTATCATAGTTAACTCAATCAGTCCTCTATTGACATGCATTCCTATTTTTGCTCTTCGAATGACCATGCAATGAAGAGCCTTGTGCTTGTGTCTTTTCACATTTTTGCTAACATATATTTCTGTCCCTAGAATTGGGATTGCTGAATCAAAGGAGAAGTGCTTATATGGTTTTGTGAGATACTTCCCATATTCCCCTACCTATAAGTTTGATCACTTTGCCTTTCTATAGCAGTATTTAAGAATGACTGTCTTCCCACAGCCTTGCCAATAGAGCATGCTGTAAAACTTTTGGGTTTTTGGCCAAGCTGATAGATGAGAAATGTCATCTCAATGTATTTTAAATTTTCCTTTCTCTTGTTATGAGTGAGGTTGAGCATATTTTCATATGTTTAAGAACCATTTGCATTTCTTTTTCTGTTAAAACTATATAAGTTCATTCTTCTACGGGTTAGATGGTACCTTTTTCCCTTTATTTTAGGAGCATGATGATACACATTGCAAATGTTTTCAATTTTGTCATTTATCTTTATTTTGTTTATGGTAATTTTTTTTTTGCTATGCAAAATATTTTATTTTTATTTTCATGTAGTTGAATGCATCAGTCTTTTCCCTTATTGTTTCTGGATGTTAAGTCATGGTTTAGAATATTTTCTACATTTCCAGGTTTTGGTGATCACGCTTATATTTTAAAAATTGAATTTAAATGCTTCTTTTTCTTACATTTACATCTCTAATCCATTTGGAATTTTTCCTAGTATATTATGTGAGGAATGGGTCCCATTTTATTTTATTCCACATGGCTCTCTATTTATTTCAATGCTACTTTTTAGCAGAACATCACTTCCTTACTGATTTGAGAAGTCACTTTTACTGTATACTAACTCTACCTATGCAGATAGTATATTTCTGGCTTTTCTATTTTGTTCCATTGGTTTATCTGTCTTTTCATGCAACAACATCAAAATGTTTTAATTACAGAGGCTTTATAGTATTTTTTTCCTTCCAGTTTTCTTGAGACATAATTGACATAAAGCACTGTGTAGGTTTAAGGTGTACAGCATAATGATTTGACTTACATACATCATGAAGTGATTAGCATAATGAGTTTAGTCAACAACTATCATCTCATATAGATACAAAATTAAAGAAATGAAAAAACATTTTTCTTTGTGATGAGAACTCTTAGGATTTACTCTTAACAAATTTCACATATAACGTACAGCAGTGTTAATTATATTTGTCATGTTGTACATTACATCCCTAGTACTTATTTATCTTATAACTAGAAGTTTGTACCTTTTTATTACTCTTCATCCAGTTCCCCCTCTCCGTCTCACCTGCCTTTGGTAACCACAAATCTGATCTCTTTTTCTATGAGTTTGTTTATTTGTTTGCTTTTGCAGTATAATTGACCCACAATACTATGTTAGTTCCTGGTGCACAAATAGTGATTCCATAATATATATTTTAATTGTTTGGAAAAGCTAGGTCTTCTCTTTGTTCTCTTTAGGATTTTCATGGCTATTCTTGATTGTTGTTTTTTTTTTTTTTTTTGGTCTTTATTGAATTTGTTACAATATTGCTTATGTTCTGTTTTGTTTTTTTGGCCACGAGGCATGTGGGATTGTAGATTCCTGACCAGGGATCAAACCCGCACACCCTGCATTGGAAGGTGAAGATTTAACCACTGGACCTCCAGGGAAGTCCCGATTGTTGTTCTTCTAAATTAACTTTATAATCAACTTCTATAGCACCTGACAAAATGACAGCATTTTAAACTGGGGTTATGTTAAAACTACAGGATAATTAAGGAAGAACTAATTTCTTCATGATGGAGTCTTCCTATCCAAGAACATAGTTTGTCTTTTTTCATTTGTTCAAATCTACTATTTTGTTTTTCAGGAGTGTTTTAGTTTTCCTCAAATAGGTTTTGAACACTTTTAAAGTTTATATATGTGCTAACCTACATGGGTCCTTTTTCATTACACTTTTTCACTGTTTTTTTTTTGGGGGGGTGGGCTATATATGGAGGCCATTAATTTTTGTATGTTAAATTTATAACCTGTTATTTTACTAATTTTCCTATCATTTGAAGTAATTTTTCCATTCCCTCCTTGGAGCTTTTCAGATATATAATTACACTACATGTAAATAGAGATCAGTTTACCTTTTCCTTTATAATTCTTATAACACAAATTGCTTTATCTTAGTTAATTGTATTGGCTAATACTTACAGCACAATGTTAAATAGTAGTGGAAACAGTGATATTCTTGTCTTATTCCTGACTAATAAGAAAGCCTTTAGTGGTTCTCCATTAAATAATATGCAAGCATTTGGCTGCATTCTAGAAAATTATTTACTCTTAGAAATAAATTTAGTCAGACCATGGTTGTTCTTATAAATAACTGTACTATCCATCACTTTGGTGGAGATGTGCTTTTTTGAGTGAGAGGAAAAGGGCCGTGCTACGACTTCTGTGCCAGGACGACTTGCCGTGGGAGTGAGCTTGACGCGGAGACAAGCTTTGCTTGTAGTTTATGGTAGAAAAAGTTTAGAGAAGTGTGCCTATAGCATTTTGGGTATTGTTTTACCTCCGCTGTATTTGGAAAGCCATACTAGATTCTTTGAATGCCAATTCTTTCCTTTAAAAAGTTCCAGTTAACTTAGTCAAGATGCTAAAATATTTGTGTTCACAGAAGCAGTCATATTAATGGGATAAAAGAGCCTTTCCGACCAGCAAGCCTGCCCTGACCTTCCTGAGGTTTCAAAGTTGATGTGCTCTTGAAAAGCTTGCCTCTTTCTGCTTGCTTTGTCCTGAGCCTAATCTACAGTCTGAACAAGTGTTTCTCTGTAAAAGACTTCCCTTTCCTCATTTGCTTTTTATTTCCCACAGTTGGGGCCATTTGTGAGCTCCTGAACTACCAAACAAAGCAAAGTAACTCTCAAAGATGTTGTGTTCAAAATGGTAATTGAAATGCCTAAAGAAGTACAATGGATTCAAAGCAGGAGGAAACCTGAGTGTGGGAAGCCTCTTCAGAGCTGGTTTCAATGCTGTTCACCACAAACACTTTGGGTTTTACAGGCTCATCTAAGCTAAGTCTGGGTAGATGCCAAGTCCAGCCTTACAAAGGCTCATGGCATGAAGTGTCCATGGGGTGAGTTGGAGGGTAAGGCCTCTGTCTTTTATTAGAACCAATTAAATCCCGAATTACTGAAAATTCTGTCCTGCCTCTGTTTGCATTTCAAAACCATACTTAAAACATTCTACAGTTGTGATTTCAAGGATGATGCCTCTTGTATTCTCTCCAAGCTTACAAGTTTTATTTTTGAATGCCTAAGGAGAAAAATCGTGTGCTTGTTTTCCAGTTTATAAATCTGTATCATATTAATTTCTTAAACTGTATTATCTCTTGTTTCTCAATGAGGAAAATGAGAATCACAGAAATTAAGGGATGTGCCCAAGTCACAAGGGCAAGGCCACACTCAAGCCTAGGTCTTACGGAGCCAAATTCTGTATGCATTCCATTATACAGTTTCCATGTCCACTTAAATTATATACACATTAACTATAAATGTACAAAACATACATGTGAACAAACATGTGTGCAAATATTATGTACCTTGCAATACAGAAATCCTAATTTACCAAACACATAACTGACACGACCATTCTCATTTCAGGAACATTAATCATGGGATTATTCTGAACAGAAAGTTCCCTGCTGGGTTTCCCTGGTGGCGCAGTGGTTAAGAATCCGCTTGCCAATGCAGGGGACACGGGTTCGAGCCCTGGTCCGGGAAGATCCCACATGCCGTGGAGCAACTAAGTCCATGTACCACAACTACTGAGCCTCTGCTCTAGAGCCCGCGTGCCACAACTACTGAAGCCTGCTCGCCTAGAGTCCGTGCTCCGCAACAAAAGAAGCCACTGCAATGAGAACCCTGCGCACCACAATGAAGAGTAGCCCTCGCTCACCGCAACTAGAGAAAGCCCACGCACAGCAACGAAGACCCAATGCAGCCAAAAATAAATAAATAAAATAAATAAATTTATACATTAAAAATAAAGAAAGTTCCCTGCTGCCTTTAAAATGGGAATCCATTTTTAAGAATTGATTTACTCATAAGTTGTCAGGCACGGATCTATTACATTCAGTGAGATTTTATCACTATTATTTTTTTAACAGAAAATCTCACAGTAGAGTTGGCTTGCTGCCTTATTTCATCTATATAATTGCACTTGTTCCAGCATTGTCTTAGCCTAAATATACAAGGAAGCTTTGGGCCACTGCCTTTTTCACCTGCTAAGAGGGAGATGATGTTAAAGGAAACAAAAGAAAACCCTTGATGAGGGTGTCCCTTGAAAGCCTCTCGATCCAGGGATCATGGAACAGCATTAGCAAAAGTGATTTGTTTCTACCCTCCACTTCCTTTTAAGCAGGTGCAAAGTGGAGGAAAAGGGTAAGACAAAATCCGAATCTTCAAGTTTAAGTCTGCTTTTTAAGGAAGGAGGCCAGTTAGAAACTCCCAACATCACCTAGAGATAAGAGAGGAATGGAATCCCCATGGCCATCAAGGGCAAGGCTAACCCAGGAATGCACATCACAGACCTCCCAGCCCTAGAGAATAGGGACCTGCTGGCTGGAAGACTTAGCGGCCAATCTAAATTAACTGCCTTGTGGGGCTTAAGAAATGTGGAAATGATCTGAAAGAGAGTTTTAATCTCAGGTTGGCTGTGGAGCATACAAATACAAGCTGATTTTCATATCTTTATAAATCAAAGCAGGACTTGAATAAGAAAAGCATATGAAAATCACAAAAGCACATATCATAAGTCCCTGAATAAAATCGATGTAATTTTTAGATTATTATTTGGGCATGAATATCTCTGCTGCCTTTCATGAATAACAGTAAAAGCCACAAACATAATATTTTATAGTTAGTAGGTATATTATTACAGTTTTAAGTTGAGAAAAGACTACAATAATAAAAGCTACATGTGTCTGACACATCACAGCTCTCATGATATTGCATAATATCTTATTTATTCTTACAATAGCCCATGAGGTATGTAAGATCTTACTTGCATTATGTTGGAGAAACTGAGTCTCACAGAGATAGAGCTTCCTTCTGTGGTAACAGTCAACCATTGGTTAAGTGCTGACTTTGAACCTGGGTCACCTGATTCAGGGTCAGTGCTCCTTCCACTAGACCAAATACTTCCCCTAATGAATTAAGCTGTATATTTTATATACATAGACATGTAAGGGAAAGTTCCTAAGATGGTATCTGATTTTGAGAAGGAAGAAGTGGGTTTGTATATCTACCCGTGTACACCTAGGGTGGCCACCTAACCTGTCTGTGCCTCAGTTTTTCACTGGAAAAATGAATGTAATGATAAAACTTGATTTAACTACTCCCAGAGTGTCAGGGAAATGAAGCTTAGAATGAGGCCTGTTAAGTGTTTCTATGCAAACAACAGGCATTATATATTAATTTTCATCTCTTGGTCTTTTGGACGAGCCAGGCTTTAGATTTATTTAAATTTGCAATGAAGATGCAGCAGCTCATATGGGTTTGGTAGATATATGGGGAAAGTTGTTAAAAATTGTCATTTCTCATCCTTGGTAGTGTGTGTCTCTGTAGCTCATAAGCTCAGTGGGTGGCAGGGAGGGCTATAAAGAGGTTGGGGTATTTTGCTCTCTTCCTAGCGTGTATGACCAGCTATGAAACATTCTAATGGCCATAGGTGGTGCCATGTTTACGGGGCAACCACTTTAAAAAGTGTCCCCCTCATAACTCGTAGAGCTAGATGAGTGTCTCTTCCTGCCTTAGACTAGGTAGCAAAGATTTAATCTTACTTTTGCGAAGCAGCACAGTGTAGTGGTTGAGAGTGCAGAGCAGTCTCTAGAATCCAACTGCCTACATCTAAACCCTGATCTACTCAACTTACTTAACCTCGTTTTGCTTCAATTTCCTTATGTGCAAAATGGGGATGCCAACAGGGGCTTCTTTTCCTATTTCCAATGTAATAAGCTATCACAGATTTAGCAGTTTAAAATAACACCCATTTATTATCTCCTAGTTCTACAGGTCAGAAGTTTGAGTATAGTGTGGCTTAGAGTCTCATAAGCCTGAAATCAAGGGGTCGTCAGAGATGTGTTCCCTTCTGGAAGCTCTGGGGATGAATCAGTTCCAAGGTCACTCAGGTTGTTGGTTGCATTTAGTTTCTTGAGGTTAAAGGCCCGAGGTCCCTGCATCCTTGCTGGCTGTCAGCAGGATCCTCTCTCAGATCCTTAAGGCTGCCTACATTCCTTGCTGTGTTGCATCTTCCATATTCAAACTAGCGATGATGTTTCAAATTCTCTCATATTTGGAATCTCTGACTTCCCCTTTGCTGCATCACTTTCGACTCCAGCTGGACAAAATCATCTGCTTAAGGGCTCATGTGATTAGACTGGGTCCACCTAAATAATCTAGGAGAGTCTCACTATCCTAAGATCTGTATCCTTAATTACGTCTGCAGTGCCCCTTTTGCCATGTAACATATTTACAAATTCTGACGACTAGGACAACATAGACATCTTGGGTGTGGGACGTGGGTGATTTCTGCCCACCACAAATAGTACCTGCCTCATGGAGTAATTGTGAGAGTTAAGTGAGTTTGTTTTCGAATATAATATAAACACTTGGGTTTTTAATCTATTTTAAGTGTCTCAGTCCATTATAATAATTATTCTTTTTGATGCTCAAATTATCTCATCTTTGACCAGTGGAAGGCAGTTCAAGTTGTCTCAAGATTCCACTAGGTTTTTCTGGCAGGATAAGATGCCCAGACTCCTGCCCCAAACCTGGAATCAGCTATTTCTATGAGGAATCCTGGTTCCTTTCCATGGGAAATGGTATATAGAGATCACAGTCTGGGTGCTAAGAGTAGAAGCTCTCTTCAGATGGTTTTGTAGTGCTCTTGTATGTTTGGACAATAACTTCATCCTTCTCAGCATCTCATTATTCCTGCCCCTTATGAAACTCTGGTCTCACCTGGATGTTCCCACTTCCCCTCTTATTTATAAAAGCCAGTGTTCCTGTGATTCCTCACCTTTCCGCCGACCAGACTGTCCCACTTCTCTTAATTCTTTCATTCTTCTCATCTAAGCCAGACACCCTTGCTCATCTCTGACCTTCTACGACATCAAGTGGGGAATACTTCCATAATGCTGAAGAATAGTGGTACCCTTTTTCACAGATTATTTCTATTTAAAAAAAATTTCTTGAAGGGAGCTAACTTCCTATTTGCTATCCAGGGCTTTGGTAGGCAAACTTAACTCTTTCTTAACCCAGAACAACAGTGCTTTGAAACACCATGGCAGCAGCCAGCCCAGTCACCAGAGCAGGGAGGCATCAGAAAACCAACAACCCCCTCAGGTATGTATGTTTCCTAGGAAGCCTGGGTGACTGCATGTTGAAATTTTTAACTAGAGTTTCTGAGTAATGAAAATATTGAGGAGTTAGTTTACCTTAACCATTTTTGAGCCACCTACCCACTTAAAAACATGATAAATACTAAGGGGCTACTCTCTGAAAAAATATACATGCATACCAAAATATATCAACAATTTCATAAGCTTCAAGGATCTGCCAGGGACTCAAACTATCTTGAAGAGTCTAATTTGTTTGCACAACTAGGTTCTGATTGGCATCAGCTTGTTGGAAGCAGCTGGATGTGGAGGTTGGGAGGGGGTGTGGACAGAAGGGAACATAGCTGGAACCAGGGTGTTGGTTTTAAATTTCTCCACTCAACATTGTTCATGCTCTGGTCTAGACCAATGAATGTTATTTCTGGTGTCAGTCATGAATTATTTGCTACCATTCCACAATATTATATATGTAGAAATTGGACGTCAGCTCTTAATAACTTGGGATAATTCTTGGAATACAGAAAGCACTCAAAAATGTTGGCTGGTTTTAGGCAAAGAAAAGACTGTCAAAGAGCTGTCAAATGTGGCCAACCCAGGAGGGACCATCAGGAACTAGGAAAAGCCCACTGTCTCAGGCACTCACTTATTTCTTACAACAACCTGTGAGGCAGTCCCCATGATACAACTGCTCAGAGACGTTAAGTGATAATGGTAATAATAATAGCAGTAGTAGCTACTATTTATTGAGCACTCATTACGTTTCAACCTCTTGCTATTATTCGTTTGTTTAATTAATTTATTTTTTTATTCAGCAGGTTCTTATTAGTCATCCTTTTTATACATATCAGTGTATACATGTCAATCCCAATCTCCCAATTCATCACACCCCCCCCACACCCCCCCGCTGCTTTCCCCCCTTGGCGTCCATACGTTTGTTCTCTACATCTGTGTCTCAATTTCTGCCCTGCAAACCGGTTCATCTGTACCATTTTTCTAGGTTCCACATATATGCGTTAATATGTGATATTTGTTTTTCACTTTCTGACTTATTTCACTCCATATGACAGTCTCTACATTCATCCACGTCTCTACAAATGACCCAATTTCGCTCCTTTTCATGGCTGAGTAATATTCCATTGTATATATGTACCACATTTTCTTTATCCATTTGTCTGGTGCTGGGCATTTAGGTTGCTTCCATGACCTTGCTATTGTAAATAGTGCTGCAATGAACATTGGGGTGCATGTGTCTTTTTGAATTATGGTTTTCTCAGGGTATATGCCCAGTAGTGGGATTGCAGGGTCATATGGTAATTCTATTTTTAGTTTTTTAAGGAACCTCCATACTGTTCTCCATAGTGGCTGTATCAATTTACATTCCCACTAGCAGCGCAAGAGGGTACTGTTTTCTCCACACCCTCTCCAGCATTTGTTGTTTGTAGATTTTCTGATGATTTCCATTCTAACTGGTGTGAGGTGATACCTTACTGTAGTTTTCATCTGCATTTCTCTAATAATTAGTGATGTTGAGCAGCTGTGCTTCTTGGCCATCTGTATTTCCACTATAGAGAAATGTCTATTTAGGTCTTCTGCCCATTTTTTGATTGATTTGTTTGTTTTTTTAATATTGACCTGCATGTGCTGTTTATATTTTGGAGATTAATCCTTTGTCCATTGATTTGTTTGCAAACAGTTTTTCCTGTTCTGAGGGTTTTCTTTTCATCTTGTTTGTAGTTTCCTTTGCTTTGCAAAAGCTTTTAAGTTTCATTAGGTCCCATTTGTTTATTTTTCTTTTTATTTCCATTACTCTAGGAGGTGGATCTAAAAGATCTTGCTGTGATTTATGTCAAAGAGTGTTCTTCCTATGTTTTCCTCTAAGAATTTTATGGTGTCCGGTCTTACATTTAGGTCTCTAATACATCTTGAGCTTATTTTTGTGTATGGTGTTAGGGAGTGTTCTAACTTCACTCTTTTGCATGCAGTTGTCCAGTTTTCCCAGCACCACTTACTGAAGAGACTGTCCTTTCTCTATTGTATACCCTTACCTCCTTTGTCATAGATTAGTTGACCATAGGTGTGTGCATTTATCTCTGGGCTTTATATCCTGTTCCATTGATTTATATTTCTGATCTTGTGCCAGTACCATATTATCTTGATTACTGTAGCTTTGTAGTACATTCTGAAGTCAGGGAGTCTGATTCCTCCAGCTGCTTTTTTTTCCCTCAAGGCTGCTTTGGCTATTTGGGGCCTTTTGTGTCTCCATACAAATTTTAAGATTTTGTTTTAGTTCTGTAAAAAATGCTATTGGTAATTTGATAGGGATTGCACTGAATCTGTAGATTGCGTTGGGTAGTATAGTCATTTTCACAATACTGATTCTTCCAATCCAAGAACATGGTATATCTCTCCAGCTGTTGGTATCATCTTTAATTTCTTTCAACAGTGTCTTAATAGTTTTCTGCATACAGGTCTTTTGTCTCCCTAGGTAGGTTTATTCCTAGGTATTTTATTCTTTTTGTTGCAATGGTAAATGGGAGTGTTACCTTAATTTCTCTTTCAGATTTTTCATCATTAGTGTATAGGAACGCAAGAGATTTCTGTGCATTAATTTTGTATCCTGCAGCTTTACCAAATTCATTGATTAGCTCTAGTAGTTTTCTGGCAGCATCTTTAGGATTCTCTTTGTATAGTATCATGTCATCTGCAAACAGTGACAGTTTTACTTCTTCTTTTCCAATTTGTGTTCCTTTTATTTCTTTTTCTTCTCTGATTGCCATGGTTAGGACTTCCAAAACTATGTTGAATAATAGTGGTGAGAGTGGACATCCTTACCTTGTTCCTGATCTTAGAGGCGATGCTTTCAGTTTTTCACCATTGAGAATGATGTTTGCTGTGGGTTTGTTGTATATGGCCTTTATTATGTTGAGGTAGGTTCCCTCTATGCCCACTTTCTGGAGAGTTTTTTATCATAAATGGGTGTTGAATTTTGTCAAAAGCTTTTTCTGCATCTATTGAGAAGATCATATTGTTTTTATTCTTCAATTTGTTAATATGGTGTAGCACAGTGATTGATTTGCATATATTGAAGAATCCTTGCATCCCTGGGATAAATCCCATTTGATTATAGTATATGATGCTTTCAATGTGTTGTTGGATTCTGTTTACTGGTATTTTGTTGAGGATTTTTGCATCTATATTCATCAGTGAGATTGGTCTGTAATTTTATATTTTTGTCATATCTTTGTCTGGTTTTGGTATCAGGGTGACGGTGTCCTCATAGAATGAGTTTGGGAGTGTTCCTTCCTCTGCAATTTTTTGGAAGAGTTTGAGAAGGATAGGTGTTAGAAATGCTCTTTTCTAAATGTTTGATGTAGTTCACCTGTGAAGCCATCTGGTTCTGGACATCTGCTTGCTGTAAGATTTTTAATCACAATTTCAATTTCATTACTTGTGATTGGTCTGTTCATATTTTCTATTTCTTCCTGTTTCAGGCTTGGAATGTTATACCTTTCTAAGATTTTGTCCATTTATTCCAGATTGTCAATTTTATTGGCATAGAGTTGCTTGTGGTAGTCTCTTAGGATGCTTTGTATTTCTGTGGTGTCTCTTGTAACTTTTCCTTTTACATTTCTAATTTTATTGATTTGAGTCCTCTCCCTCTTTTTCTTGATAAGTGACTAATGGTTTATCAATTTTGTTTATCTTCTCAAAGAACCAGCTTTTAGTTTTATTGATCTTTGCTACTGTTTTCTTTGTTTCTATTTCCTTTATTTCTGCTCTGATCTTTATGATTTCTTTCCTTCTGCTAACTTTGTGCTTTTTTTGTTCTTCTTTATCTAATTCCTTTAGGTGTAAGGTTAGATTGTTTTTTTGAGATTTTTCTTGTTTCTTGAGGTAGGCTTGTATAGCTATAAACTTCCCTCTTAGAACTGCTTTTGCTGCATCCCATAGGTTTTGGATCGTCGTGTTTTCATTATCATTTGTGTCTAGGTATTTTTTTTTTTGCGGTATGCGGGCCTCTCACAGCTGTGGCCTCTCCCGCTGCGGAGCACAGGCTCCGGACGCACAGGCTCAGCGGCCATGGTTCACGGGCCCAGCCGCTCCGCGGCATGTGGGATCCTCCCAGAACGGGGCAGAAACCTGTGTCCCCTGCATCGGCAGGCGGACTCTCAACCACTGAGCCACCAGGGAAGCCCTCTAGGTATTTTTTGATTTCCTCTTTGATTTCTTCAGTGATCTCTTGGTTATTTAGTAACGTATTGTTTAGCCTCCAGGTGTTTGTGTTTTTTCCCTTGTAATTGATTTCTAATCTCATAGCGTTGTGGTGAGAAAAGATGCTTAATATGATTTCAATTTTCTTCAATTTAATGAGGCTTGATTTGTGACCCAAGATGTGATCTGTCCTGGAGAACGTTCCATGCACACTTGAGAAAAAAGTGTAATCTGCTGTTTTTGGATGGAATGTCCTATAAATATCAATTATATCTATCTTGTCTATTTTGTCATTTAAAGCTTGTGTTTCCTTATTAATTTTCTTTTTGGATGTCTATCCATTGGTGTAAGTGAGGTGTTAAAGTCCCCCAGTATTATTGTGTTACTGTCGATTTCCTCTTTTATAGCTGTTAGCAGTTGCCTTATGTATTGAGGTGCTCCTATGTTGGGTGCATATATATTTATAATTGTTAAATCTTCTTCTTGGATTGATCCCTTGATCAATATGTAGTGTCCTTCCTTGTCTCTTGTAACATTCTTTATTTTAATGTCTATTTTATCTGATATGAGTATTGCTACTCCAGCTTTCTTTTGATTTCCATTTACATGGAATATCTTTTTTTATCCCCTCACTTTCAGTCTGAATGTGTCCCTAGGTCTGAAGTGGGTCTCTTGTAGACAGCACATATATGGTTCTTGTTTTTGTATCCATTCAGCAAGCCTGTGTCTTGGTTGGAGCATTAATCCGTTTACGTTTATGGTAATTATCAATATGTATGTTCCTATTACCATTTTCTTAGTTATTTTGGGTTTGTTTTTGTAGGTCCTTTTCTTCTTTTGTGTTTCTCACTTAGTGAAGTTCCTTTAGCATTTGTTGTAGAGTTGTTCTGGTGGTGCTGAATTCTCTTAGCTTTTGCTTGTCTGTAAAGCTTTTGATTTCTCTGTTGAGTGTGAATGATATCTTTGCCAGGTAGAGTAATTTTGGTTGTAGGTTCTTCCCTTTTGTTACTTTAAGTATATCATGCCACTCCCTTCTGGCTTGTAGAGTTTCTGCTGAGAAATCAGCTGTTAATCTTATGGGAGTTCCCTTGTATGTTATTTGTCATTTTTCCCTTGCTGCTTTCAATAATTTTTCTTTGTCTTTAATTTTTGCCAAGTTGATTACTATGTGTCTCGGCATGTTTCTCCTTGGGTTTATCTTGTATGGGACTCTCTGTACTTCTTGGACTTGGGTGGTTATCTCCTTTCCCATGTTAGGGAAGTTTTCAACTATAATCTCTTCAAATATTTTCTCGAGTCCTTTCTCTCTCTCTTCTCCTTCTGTGACCCCTATAATGTGAATGTTGTTGCATGTAATGTTGTCCCAGAGGTCTCTTAGGCTGTCTTCATTTCTATTCATTCTTTTTTCTTTATTCTGTTCCGCAGCAGTGAATTCCACCATTCTGCCTTCCAGGTCACTTATCCGTTCTTCTGCCTCAGTTATTCTGCTATTGATTCCTTCTAGTGTATTTTTCATTTCAGTTATTGTGTTGTTCATCTCTGTTTGTTTGTTCTTTAATTCTTCTAGATCTTTGTTTAACATTTCTTGCATCTTCTCTACCCTTGCCTCCGTTCTTTTTCCGAGGTCCTGGATCATCTTCCTTATCATTATTCTGAGTTCTTTTCTGGAAGGTTTCCTATATCCACTTCATTTAGTTTCTTTTCTGGGGTTTTATCTTGTTCCTTCATCTGGTACATAGCCCTCTACCTTTTCACCTTGTCTATTTTTCTGTGAATGTGGTTTTTGTTCCACAGGCTGCAGGATTGTAGTTTTTCTTGCTTCTGTTGTCTGCCCTCTGGTGGATGAAGCTAAGAGGCTTGTGCAAGTTTCCTGATGGGTGGGACTGGTGGTCGGTAGAGCTGGCTGTTGCTTTGGTGGGCAGAGCTCAGAAAAACTTTAATCCACTTGTCTGCTGGTGGGTGGAGCTGGGCTCCCTTCCTGTCGGTTGTTTGGCCTGTGGCGACCCAGCACTGGTGCCTACCTGGGCTCTTTGGTTGGGCTAATGGCAGACTCTGGGATGGCTCACGCCAAGGAGTACTTCCCAGAACTTCTGGTGCCAGTGTCCTTGTCCTCATGGTGAGACACAGTCACCCCCTGCCTCTGCAGAAGACCCTCCAACACTATCAGGTAGGTCTGGTTCAGTCTCCTATGGGGTCACTGCTCCTTCCCCTGGGTCCTGATGTGCACACTACTTTGTGTGTGCCCTCCAAGAGTGGAGTCTCTGTTTCCCCCTGTTCTGTCAAAGTCCTGCAATAAAATCCCAGTAGGCTTCAAAGTCTGATTCTCTAGGAATTCCTCCTCCCGTTGCTGGACCCCCAGATTGGGAAGCCTGACGTGGGGCTCAGAACCTTCACTCCAGTGGGTGGACTTCTGTGGTATAAGTGTTCTCCAGTTGGTGAGTCACCCACACAGCAGTTATGGGATTTGATTTTATTGTTTTTGAGCCCCTCCTACTGTCTCACTGTGGCTTCTCCTGTGTCTTTGGATGTGGGGTATCTTTTTTGGTGAGTTCCAGTGTCTTCCTGTCGATTATTGTTCAGCAGTTAGTTGTGATTCTGGTGTTCTTGCAAGAGAGAGTGAGAGCACATCCTTCTACTCTGCCATTTTGAACCAATCTCCCTTGTTATTATTCTGTATATGTAAACTCATGTAATCCTCACAGCATCTCTAATGATGTAGGTACTGGTACCCCCATTTCATAGATGAAGAGACTAGGGTGCAGAGAAATTAAGTGACCTGCACCGGCTGGAGGTGACTCAGTTAGTAAATAGCAGAGTTGGGATTAGGACATGGATTTATTCCCTACAAAGCCCAGTTTGTCAAATACTATGCTATTTATATAAAGCACAATAATATCCTACATAAAATCAACAACTCTTTTATACTGAGGCCCTTGTCCAGGAGGTTTCTGTAAAGAGGATGCTTTGTTTTTGTGTTTAGTACATCGGCATCCTTATAACTTGAAGTCCACCAAACCCTTTTACATTCTGTACTCATGCTAGAGAATCTCAGAGAGGAAAAGGATGTTTATTCGTCACCAGATATTGTAGCTCTGAGGCCCAAGAATTCTGGGAGAACAGGTCAAAACTGAAGATGAAGGAACAGTTTTCTTGTAGACACAGAGGTCCCTGAGGCTATGATTTATTTGACATTTGTGAAGTGAAATTCAACAGGTTTTTTATGGCTGATTTGAAGCCCATGTCATATCATGTTTTATGGTTCCAAATGAACAAAGTAGAGAAAAGTTCCCCAAAGAAAACTGAACAGGTGTTTTGGGGGCTACAGGACATTTCAGTTATATGGTGAAGAATCTCCATTTGATGGTAAATCATTAAGTTGCCTCAGGTCATGGGTTGGAGTGTGCTTTAGTGGTTTCTAAAAGAAGCCTAGAATGCCTTTCCTTTCCACAAATATCCTTTTAGTAAAAATGTCCTTGACACTGAGGGCTTTGACTAATTCAGAAATTGCTCCTGTCAGCACTGCCAGAGGAGCCATGGCAAATGTGAGCAGAGGCCTGGACTGGCAGAGGCTGGTGGGTCTTCAGGCTCAAATACACCCAGATAGACAGAATATTGGTTTTCTGATGGTAATAATGATGGCACACAAATTTATGCTTTGGAAACTGTTAGTTCTCACTTCTTGAGAAGGTCATGGCCCTGGAGATACAGGGTAACTTGGAAGCTTTTGACAAGAAAATCTCTTGATATCCTAATTTATTAACCTATTGAGCTTGGGCTCGCCAAAGGGAACCTCCAAGTTCACCCCAATTCTCTAATTCCTGAACGGCTCTAGAGACAAGCCTAACTGTACACTAGTCTGAAGTAAGATCAGCAAAAGCAGGATGTGAACAACGTGTACATTCAAAGTCTTGTAATACATGTTTCCATAGTAATTTTTTTAAAGTGGGTGCACATCAGTTATCTGGGTTTAAAACTCTCAACCACTGTGACTTCAGGCATGTATGTATTACAGTTCCCTGCACATGGTATGAACTCAAGAAATATTTGTAGAAAAGATGCTGTTGAATGATTTATCATCTGGTCTTAATGAAATTCTGAAATATAAGTTTCATAGATAATTTTTTTTGGTTAACATTTATCAGTTGTGTGCTTTGGAGATCCAGCATACCTGCCATTCAGACCCTATTGAAAATGTAATATCTACTATCCATTAATTCATTCTAAAATATTTAATATGTATCTATAACATTCTGGGCGCAATGAATCACCATTGAATTCCACTGTTATGAAACTCTAGAGAAAAGTAAGTAATGAATAGGGTTCCATGCTTTTATTTGTATTTTATTCAAATACATCTTATGTTTCTAAGTGGTGCTAAAAAGTTGAAGTTGGAAATGTTAAGACACGGCTAATTTAAAAAGTCTAATTTAAATTTCCATTTAAAGTGAATTAGCACTAAAGACTTAGCAATGCTACAAGTGGGTTGGTTTGTATTAGTCTTTAGATTGTGTGATTCATGCAGGATCTCAATCCTGGGGTCCTTTCCAGGTATCTTTATCTTTTGAAGATACTCTGAAGCAGTCTGGATTTAGGTAGGGTGACCATACAATTTACTGTCTCAACTGGGGCAACTTTGAGCATGATAATTACACCAGTGCAATAAGTATAAATGGGATTCTCTCAGGCAAATAGGGTCGTATATTCATCCTAGGAAAGGACATGGGTTGAAAGATCAGGAGTTGATACACACGGGCTGCCTTATCAAGTGCATGTCACGTCCCCTTTCTGGGTTTCAGTTTATCTGAATGAAAAGTAAAAGGGTTGTACTAAAAGAAACGCTAATGTTTCCTTCAAACTCTGCTACTTTATGCTTACGAACACTCTCAAAGGAAAGAGTCTCATCATGTTTTTGAAACAGCTTCAAACTGAGAGACAGCTGGATAGACAAACGCATAAAACCCTCCTCCTCTCCCCTTTTAAAAACCACACTGTCACAAAAGCTTACATCATATTTGAAATAAATCAACACTTGCTTACTTTAGGGGTGGTAAACATTTCATCTTCAATACCTGAAGCATTGTGTTGAGAAGGATTCTGAGGCCACATCTGCGCTCA
>NW_006775074.1:2269301-2296758 GCF_000442215.2 Lipotes vexillifer
CCCTTGATCGATTAGTGATGGTTTCTGGGGTCATGGGAACAGAAGAGAGAGGCAGGGAGGGTGGGAGGGGTTAGGGGCTATGTGTGTGTGCAGGTCCTCTGCCATAACTGGCTTAAGGTCTCTGGTGCTAAAATACAAAACAAACAAACAAAAATCTCACATGTAGGGTACATCTGCTCCATATTGATATCTAACATTGTATTAGTCTCACCCAGAGATTTTTTTTTTTTTTTTTTTTTTTTTTTTTGCGGTACGCGGGCCTCTCGCTGCTGTGGTCCCTCCCGTTGCGGAGCACAGGCTCCGGACGCGCAGGCTCAGCAGCCATGGCTCACGGGCCTAGCCGCTCTGTGGCATGTGGGATCTTCCCGGACCGGGGCATGAACCCGTGTCCGCTGCATCGTCAGGCGGACTCTCAACCACTGCGCCACTAGGGAAGCCCTCACCCAGACATTTTTTTCTCCTTTGTTCTCAGCGCCCTTTCATGAACACTCAAGTAGCAGAGTAGACGTGATGGTTCTCAACCCTGGCTGCGTGTTAGAATCACATAGGACCTCTGGGGATGGGGCCCAGGCTTTATTGGTTTTAACACCCTCCACAACAAGGGGATTTTACTGTGCATCCAGGATGAAGAACCACTGGCATAGGGTCTGGAACAGGAGATAGGAGTCAGGACACCCAGCTCTCTTGTTCTTTATTAAGGCTGTGTGACCTTGGATATATTACTTAGATTATCTTAGTTTGTAAAATGAATTTGGACTCAGGCATTCTCTAGCTTTACCTTTCTGTGACTAAAGCATGAGGAGGTGAAGAATATCATGGTGTGTTAACTCAGACACTACAGATGTCCTTCTCTTTGTAAATTCAAGGAAAGCTGACTTTGTTGTCAAAGAGATAAATCTTACAGGAAATGATCGGGAAACAAATACACATCACTCTTCCATGCATGAACAATCATAATTTCTTGAAAGAGGCAGCTAAGTTATGTAATGTTGTTGATAGAATCCTTTGTCTAAGCTGTTCTTGCAAATGCTTTTTTTTAAACGCTAAAAATCCATGGACATAATTTACTACTTTCAACACATATTTTAATTGCTTGCACCTCTGACTTTAGCAGACTTCTCGGCCTTACCACTATTTAGTAATTTGACATCTTACCTGAGTGACAGCAACATTTGTCCCATCGGTGACTTCCACACTCATATTATAGATGGACCTCTGCTCTGCATCCAAAGGTTTTGCAATGACAATGGTCCCAATGCCCTTCTCTGCGTCAAAAGAGCTGTCAAAATTGCCCCCTGACGAGTTCACAAAAACAACATGAAATTAGCATATCTGAAAAGTTATTACACATATTGAAGCATACAGCTTTAAAGGGAGATTTTATAAAGAAATGTTTTTTGACAGGCATCCCTATTGCTCAATTTTGTACATCTTAAATGGGACCTTTTGTTTTTAACTTAATTCATATTTCAAAGCACAGCCTCTACAATGCATAACAAATGTCACAAAAAAGAATGTATTGCAAAAATCCCCTCAGCACTAATGTTATAGCAGTGAAGCGTAAACTGACTCTATAAAATATTTAGAAAGCTAAAGTCCCTTCAACCCCTTGTGGCTTCTGGGCTAGGAATTTGTAGATCCTTTGCTTTTCCAAAGTATTGATAGATTAAATTCTAGGTAAACAAACAGTCCAATTATTATTAACAAAAATGAGTAGACACTGAAATCCATTCCAGGATTGATGGTAAACATGTGGTTGGTAGAGTTCAGATTCCCTCAATTAGATGTCAGAAATAAAGTTATAAATACTAGAAAATAAGAAAAAGCAATAAAATTGAATTTCTTATTAAAAGTTCTCTCTCTGTAAGTTGGGATATTTATAGAAATATATTTTTGCCATCTTGACAGTGTGAATTATCTTTCTCCCCCCAAAACAGAAAGATTATGGGAGATTTACAAAATGAAATCTGGAAAGAAGGAGATGAAAACATCAGCTGTGGAACATCAGCTGATAAAATAATCCATAGAAAAGTTTAGAAAATTTTACTTTTCTCCCCCTGGACTAGGTGTAATCCATAATCTGTAACTAATGTGCCTAAGACAGCATAGACTTTGTGGAAATTACTGTAGGTGTTTCCATCTCTGTGAACCAAAGTGTAGTTTATGATCTTTTTCAAAATGAAAGATTTTTTTTTTAAGGGGAGAGAAGATATTGGTATAAGTGCTGGAATGATTTTAATTAGTATCAGTATATGTTCACAAGCTCTATTTACTTTAGCCTGAAGTTCCATCATGTCCACAGATTTTGTTCTTGGACAATAATTTTATTTAACTACAGCACATAAGGAAATACATTTACTGAATTTCATATTTTAGAAAAGAAATCTTGGCTTCTCTTTTTTGCATTTAATTTTGATGATCAGTCAACAATATTATATACAATTTCTATGATATTAGAATTAGAAATGGGCAGATGAGTTAAAGGAAAAGAGAATTTTACCTGAATTGCTAGAATCTGATGTATAATGACACGAAACAAATAATGTGGCATATTTAAAAAAAACCTGGTCATACATATGACCAGGTTTTTCAGATACTTATTGCGTGTAGCTGTCATATACACTTGAGATTATTTAATTGCTAGAGAGAACATAATTGCCCTTGACATTTAATTAAAGTTATGGAGATATGGGTGTACCAGAGAATTGCTTGGAGATGATATATTTTTCAAAAATTTCATCTCAAAAAGAGACTCATCTTCCACTTAATATCTTTAATTGATTTACTGAGAAATACTAAATGTTAACTCCAAAAAATGTCTTTTGAAGAACAGGATAAAGAGAAAGGGGAGGAAATCTAGGCTGAAAGGGAAGTAAGCCTTAGGTCACCATGCCGATTTCAAAGGGAATGTTTCATCTTGATAACCACATGAAATGAAATGTATGACTGATTCACGTGTCTTGAATAACCGTCCTAATGAGCAAAGAAAAATCATTTGCTATCAAGTGGTATATTATGAAAAAAAAAAAAAACTCTACCATGGAAACTTTCAAAGAAAAGACACAAAATTGCCTCAGACTGTGTAGAAGGAAAGATGGGAAAGCAACTTCTCAAGTCATTTCTAGTGGGTATTAAATCATATTTTAAATCACATTTAAAATCATCTTTAGAATGTCTTCCTAACCAAAATTTTTACTTTCTTAAATTTGAGTACTATGATTATTTTTGGGGGGGTGGAGGAGGGTCAATTATTTTGGAAGGTGAAAATTTGTAGGCCAAAGTAAAATAGAAACTACACAAACTATAAGCCTTTGATTTGCTCCAGTTTAAAGACAAATAAAAATGAAATTTAGAGAACATACAAGCAAAGATTTCCAGTTTCAGTTACTGTTTCAATGGGGCAATTCTATTTCCTCTCCCTCACTGCCCTAGAGTCACATTTTCCTCGGGGCCTTCCCTATACAGAAATACATCATCGTTTCATGTGCTTAGTGGCATAAAATTTACATATTTTACATATGGCATATAGATTGTGCACCTTCTTATTAGTCATTTTTTGTATCAAAAAACATTTTTGGCTACTTTTATGGTGGTGTTTTTTAATTTTTATTTTATTTTGAGTATAGTTGATTAACAATGTTGTTTTAGTTTCAGGTGTACAGCAAAGTGATTCAGTTATACATATACATGTACCTATTCTTTTTCAAATTCTTTTCCCGTTTAGGTTATTGAAGAATACTGGGCAGAGCACAGGGAACTCTCCTCAATATGGTAGTGATTTTTTACAGTTTTCTCTCCTCCTGCATGTGTGTTTGTGTGTGTGTGTGTGTGTGTGTGTGTGTGTGTATCTCCCCCATTCACCTTTATTGTTTCAAATACTCTAGAACAGAAAAGTTGAAAGGGGCAGGGGAGATACACAAAGAGAAAGCAGATCAAGGTGAGCTTGACAAAGAAATCCTGTGAGTGTCTTTCCAT
Source organism: Lipotes vexillifer (assembly GCF_000442215.2). NCBI lineage: Eukaryota > Metazoa > Chordata > Mammalia > Artiodactyla > Lipotidae > Lipotes > Lipotes vexillifer. The sequence goes on from NW_006775074.1 coordinate 2,273,277, forward strand.
CCATCAATAAGGCTAGCAGCCTCTGATACTCACTTCTAGGGCTTTAGCTCCTAGTTAAACCAAGATTTCATGTAAAACCAGGTTCCCCAAATCTTCCCTGCGTTTTAAAATGAATTTCTGACAAGGGATACAGAATCTAGACCAGCAGTTCACCATCAACCCTCCCACAATTTCATAACCTACCACTTAAGCCTCCCATTTCATGAACGACTCCGTCTCTCTCCCCCAGGCCTCATTTTTCAGCCTCCTTTTAGCCTGAAAGGTTATTTCATTTTGTAGGAACCCATGTCCAATTCATCTGGGGTGAGAATATTAAATGGAAGGAGTCTGCTTTCACTAGCAGCATTCTGTTTAAAGATGTGCTTCCTCAGAGCCAGTAACAACATGCAAAGCCAGAGTGTGCTGGGGCAGCAGCGCTGGGCTAAACAAAGGGTGGGGAGGAGGGAGGACACTGCGGAGCTGGTCTGATTTCAACAAAGTGGGGAATTAAGAGAAGTCACAGCCTGAGCCTTGCTGCAGGGGTGTGAGGCAGAGATGGTTAAAAGCGAGGTTGTGAACAGCCCACATAACAGAGAATTCATGTCAGGGACATTTCTCTTTGACCATTTTCGGTCAAGACGGGTGTTAAGGAGTAAACAAAGAGCACGAGAGAGGCGTGTTGGATTTCTACTGGATTCTAAAGTTAAACATTCCAAGTCGGAGTGTCCCAAAAAGCTTTAAAAATGGGACAGGAATGAAAATACTTTGAGCCAGCAGCTACTGCTGGAATGTTCCGGGCAGCAGGGTGTTGGGCCATGATTTAGTTAAGCTTTTCTTTAAAGAATCACCATCTCTCCATAATGAGATCCAATGCTGACTATCTCACAGCTTTCCCTTTAGAGAAGCTTCCGGGCCCCTCCTCTAGCTATGATTCCAATCCACTCTATGTGCGATGGTAAAAATACCAACCAAAATCTAGTAGTCACCAAGGGAGACGAGCTATGGGAGAAGCTTCCAAAACACTGAGCTGCTGAATCTCAATGAATTACGGGAGTTGTTCGCAAGCTGTTCATTCAAGTTCATCATCTACACCTAACTTAAGGAAAAATGCTAAACACCATTTCTATGGTTTGGTCATGAATAATTTTCTGCCTTGGAATGAAGCAAGCACAGTACAGGGCTAAAACGGATATTTACATGGAAGGCAGGAGATGCAGGCTGGAGGTGGGAAACAGTGGTAGGAAGGAAAATCCTGTCTAGAATCTGGTTTGAAATTCATTTTCTTACAAATGATAATATCCGAAGCTGTTTTAGGCTTTTTATTATTTTCCTAAAGTCTCTTCAGGTGTGTTCCTATGGACCACATTGTTGCTATGGAGAAAAGAGAGGCACGTTCGGGATCCAATTAGAAGAAATGATGTCAACTGATGACTCTGAGCAAGCGTCATCTTGATGGAGGAAGAGCTGTATTAAAAATGGGACACAGACATGGCTTCTCTTGCGAGGGGTTGGGGGGAGTTTTGTGATAAAGAAATCTGGCCACGAGGTTAGAGAAGATCCAGAGAGATGAAGTGCTAGTCAGGGTGCCATCAAAGACTTTACCTTGCCTATTTGATGGAACCCTATTAAGGGATGGCTCCATTAGGGACAAGGTTGTCTAAGGACAGGTATAAGCTTATGAGACAGAAGCAGTCAAGAACCCAAATTCCGCAGAAACCTATGACAAAGTAAGGGCCCAGGCAGTCCTTCTATACCTGCAACACAGAAATGTATTTCTGCTAGAGCTGGACCCATGTGTTCCCTTGTACCATCAGAGGATTATTTTCAAAGAACAGCCTTTCTCTTCTCTACATATTGGGTGAGGCAAATAAACAGAAATATTTTAAGTGCTTATTGTCTACAAGGAAAACAGTTTTTCTAGTCTAAGTCAGGGGAAAAGCTAGAAAAGTGGGTGGTAGTATCCCCCATCAAACTGGAGGTAAAGAGGAATGGTTTGAAGTGTGTAATAATGGTGATCTTTACAATACAAATATTTGCCCGTGGGATAAGGATACAGGGACCAGATTGCATGCACATTAGAGAGTATGTAAATCAAGATGCTGCTGAGTTGAAATCATAGTCTCCTGAGAAGTGTGAAGATATGTGATAAAGCCACAAAGGATTGTGGGTTAGTTTTGTTCCCTTCATTTTCTTTCCCTTTTAACACAGGGAAGGAACATGCTGTGCAATGGGCTGTTTAACCACAGAACAGCTGAACTTTATAATGTTTCCTTTTAATTATAGCTTTCTTAACTCGGTTACAAGTGGGCTTCTGTTTCTGGAAGCTGAGAAGAGTCCAGCTCCGTAACATTGTAAGCAGTGGTCTCTTTGGAGGCACAAGAAAGTATCTGGCAGGTCCTTGTTGGCGGGGTCCAGACTTGGGAACGAAATCTTGCTCTCGACATGGTTTTTGTGAATTCATATCACGGTGGGAGGAAAAGAAATGCAGTTAAACAAGATTCGGGCAGATTTCGAAATATGGAAATGAGGAGACAATACTCTCAGGGGAAAAGGCATGCTGGAACACTATTTCTGCTGATTTAATGAGAATTCATTAGTTATAGCATTTGTAAGCTATAACTGTTAGGCCAGGAGGTGGTATTGTCTGTAACCATAAGTGTCTGTACAGGTGTCTATCCAGCTACAGTACACTTCTATGTTTCTTAAGTACTGAGAAGCACTTTCCCTCTCTCTCCTCTATGTTAGCCTGCCCAGGGAAGATGTTTAGGTTAGGAGGAAGGGAAGAGACAGCAGAGAGTTTCAGTGGCCAAGGATAAACAAGCAAGACAGCTTGAAAGTAAGAATGAAACATCTGAATATGATAAAGGAAACAATAGGATTTTAGAGAAGGGGAAAGTTGTTGTCAGCAGGTTGAAAAAAATATGATCTGATCCTTAGGTCAGAAAGGATTTTCAGGAGGGGGATTTGCTGGAAGGAGGACCATATCCATTCTGAGTGCAGCCAGCACCCGGGGAAAAGTTTGTAGTTTTGCCGTGAAATAAAGAGTTGACATTTTAATATGTTGGCTGGATGCGGGAATGGAAATAAAATCAGGTTCTGTTTGAGCATCTGGCCCAGTAAGTTCAATTTTCAGGAGAAGCTTGACTAGATGGTATGAGATATACAGTGAAATCTGTGATGGAAGTATCTAAACTAGAGGAACAACCCGGTAGGTATTCATTAAGAGAAGTACTTATGTACTAAAACTGAGAGGATTCTATAATAAGAGTATAGATTTAGGAATAAAGATGGAGAAACATGAAAACGGATGCCATGTTTTTGATCATGGATATGGATTTGAAGCAGCCTAAAGGGACTCCTTCCAGTGAGGACTTTCATCTGTCAGCTGCCCATCTCTTCTTGGACCAGTCCTCATTTGGTCAAAGGTGCTGTGTTGCTCAGGCTGGGAATACAGTGGAAGGTCACACTGACTCTGGATGGATCTCAGGAGGCATCAGTAGTGTTAACACATGGGCTGCCTGGGGCACCTCCATCGGTCACCATTGTTTATTCCACTCACCGTGGATAGACATCAAAAGAAGCATTGGCAGGAGAAAGGAATCAGGAGGCAAAGACCTTGACCTTGAGGGTTAACATTGAAGCTAAGATAAACACAAATGAAAATGTACACTAGCACTAATAATGCTGGCATGGAATTCATGCAAGTAAGGTTACATGGAGCACCACTAGGCATGCTTACCTATACACACCATACACACACATGCAGGGATGCTGAGGAATTGCAAAAGTGACTGGATAACTGGGGTCAGGTGGTTGGTCAGACTGAGCATCAGAAAAAGCTGTGCTTGCAAGATTTCTGACAAGAAGTGCAAGCAAGGGCATCCTGGGGTGGGTGGGATGTGCTGCATGTCAGGAGGTTGCATGCATGCATCACACAAGGGAGAGAAGCAGTGCTGTCAGGCTGTAGAGGTGCTTGCAAACTGGAGCGTCAGGGGAGGAGGGAGATGAACTGGTGGCTGATGGCAGAGGGCAACTCCTCTCACATCTCGGGACAGCACGGCAGGAGCCCTGCAGCCTGTTGGCTTTCCACTGTACTCTTCCTCAAGTTATTTAAAAGAAGTCATGATTGCACCGGGGACACATTGAGACTGAGATGCATCTTCTGTGACTGACTGAGGGTGGTTCTGAAGGAATCACCAAAGGTGATAGCACAGACAACCAGAGGATGCATAGGTGTGACCCTCTGTTTCACCAAGAAAGAAGACACTGCATTGGATAATAACTTAATGACCTGAAAATGACTGAGAAGATACAGAAGCAGAGACATCTTTCATGGATCAGAAGAGGTTCCATTTCAAATGCGTTAAGTGGAAATGAAGACGGAGTTGAAAGCTTGGGAATGAGGGTGGTAATGTACAGGGATGGTGTGATTAATGCCCATTAAGTAAAACACAGAAGTTCTACTGGCATTCCATAAAATGAAATAGGCAGAAAAAAAGCCCTTTCTTTTGGGGAGTTCAGAGGACCCTCTACTGAAGTTTGATTGGGGGCCATGGGGCATTCTTTTTCTGTGTTTCATTGAAACAGATGTGGAATGTTCTAAATGCTTTCCCCAGACCCAGCCATTCCTGGGAAGAGAGGCAGGTTCCTACCCATCCTATCCAAGCAGTGACATGTGGAAGGAAATGATTCCCCCAGACCAGCCTTCCATGGAGAACTGTGGGAAGTCAGCTCCAGCTCGACTCAGTGTCAGATCCAGGGCTGGCGCACACTCTCCCCTCGTTTTGTTTCCTGGCCCTCAGCACTTATTTCCTCTCCACTGCCTCTCGCTGCCTGGTTGTGGAGGGCAGTGGTGCTGTTTTGCCCTCTCTTTTTGTAGCCTTGCGTGCTTGCTTGCTTGCTTTCAAGGAATTTAAAGGTTGGCTTCCAAGGTCTATCCTGCCTGCATCCATCTGCTTTCTGTATTCGGTTCTCACGGGAAGCTCTCCCTGGCTATATATCTAGGCTGCATTTCCTGCTCTTCCTATTGTGGACAGCAGCCAGGGACTCTCCTGGTGGGGCCTTCTGGTCTACGAATGGCACTCCTGCTGCAAAACCGAGGGGTTGTGATCTATTTGAATTTAATTTTCAATTGGAAAAGGCCCAGTTAAACCAACCTACAAAAAGATCAAAACAAAACAACAAAAAGCCCACATACCTCAAAAGTAAAGAAAAAAAAATTTTTTTAAGAAATCACAACAACCCCCCACCCCTGCCCCAAATCCAAACCCATTAAACCTCAAACAAAGGAGTCACTGGATACAAGTAATGCAATAGCTGTTAGAGGCATGTATGAAATTTGTGGGCTGCACTTCAGCCTGTCACAGGCAGTTATGAAAGATGTAATTTAATTTGCTTAAAAAAAAAAAACTGTAAAAGGCAGATTGGATAGCTGTATTTTAGCAAATGTGTTTGTACTAAGGGTACCTTCTGTTGAACAGTTCTGCCCACAAGCTGTCTGTAGAATATAGAACATCTCTCGAGCATGCTTGCCACCTTGAAGCAGGGCAGTCGGGAGCAGAAAAAAAAAAAAGAACAGAATGCAGAAAAAGGTGAAGAAAAAGAGAGAAATGAAGGACAGCAAGTCCAGTACCATCAATACATTTAGAAATGAGATTAGCCAAGTGCGACAATAGAATTTAAATGACACACAGAAAGACATTAAGATTGCAGTAAATAACGTACTATGGAAAATCCAGCCAGAGAGCACTTTCTGTTCAGCTTAGCTACAGAGTCAGAATGAAAGCACAGCTCGATTATTCATTTTACTGGCTCTTTTGCATTCCAGCACTATATACTTTTTAATCTTAGTGCTAATCGTTGTTTCTTGTTTGTTTGTTTTGTTAGTTGCTCTGAACAGTCAATGATTACATTGCCCAGTACTGCTCTGGAGGACTTGAACTTACCAACAATGTCAAACCACAGAGGGGTGTTAGCTGGCTGCACAGACACCACCCCTACAATCTCGGTGACTCTATCACTTTCCATGACTGTAAAGTTATAAAACGGCTCATCGAAAGTCAACGGTACAGGTGAAGGAGGTGGTTTCTTAATCCATTCAATGTGGAGGCGGGCCGTGGAGGACTTCTGAGGGCGCCCATTGTCCACTGCCTTTATCTACTCACACACGGAGAGAACAGAAAACTGTCTTAGAGCCCAGATCCTGGTGGAAGTCTCGATCTATCACTCATATGTTGTTGGGCTGAGAGTCCATCCTCATCACAGGGTCAGCAAGGGGAAGAAGACAATGGACATCTGGAGAGAATGGGCTCAGGGATTGGGGAAAACAACTTGGTCACGTGGGGGGCCCACACCACATTTGCCAGAAGGTGATTTGAATCACTGCCACCCTTGCAGATGTGGAAAACTTGAAGAATAAATGGTGCACTTACAAATTTTAGTGTTTTACGGACACGAATGATAGTTACATGAGTAGCAAGAGCTAATTTGATTCCTTATACCTCTGGTGGTAGTGTTGGAAAGGGAACAAAGTGCATCACATAGACACATAGAACTGTCACATAGGATTCCAGGAAGATAATGGGAGGGGGCGTGGGAAAGGCATCAGCCTTGTAAAATTCGTCTCAGAGGCCCTTCAGTTACGTTAACTCTGAAGAGGTGAAAGAGACCTCTCTTGGTGGAAACATGGGCTCCTCGAGCCAGTGGGGTAAGGAAGAGGGTGTTAATGACTCTTCTTTATGGTCTGATATAAGGACTGAGAAAAGCATGTTTCCTTGCTCAGATATGCAGGGTTAACAGCTGTGGTGTCCTGGATTTAAATGTGTGTGTTGGGGGCGGGGTGGGGGGTAATGCAGTTAAGTCCGACAAGCAGACATCAATGACAGAAATTTAAAAATCAAAATAAAAAATGGATTTAAAAATATTACATCAATAAAAACATTTTTAGGTGCATAGCTAATAGTTATAGCCTTTAAAAACAGTGACAATTCATAGCTCCCTAATGCTATGTTCATGGATGATCACTCTGCCCCAGAAAATTCCTGTGAGATGAAGGACGCTTGAAGGTAGATGTCTTAGGTAGGGTTTCCTAGGAGCAGAGTCTGAGATAGGGATTTGCGTACAAATGGTTTCAGGAGGAAGTGTTCCCAGGAGAAAGGGAGTGAAGAAAGCAGGATGGACGGGGAAGATGCTAAGCAAGGGTGTGGTCTCAGTTGAAGTCTAACCTCAGCCTGATCCCAAAGGGAGCTCTGAATAATTGTATCAAAGTGTTAGATCCACCTGGAGGCAAGGAGGTTGGACTTTTATATCTGTTGTCAGTTAGTAGTTATTGGCTGTGGGCTGCTGGGCTGGGGTAGGAGTGTGGAACCTCTTGGGCCAAAAAGTTCAGCCAAGGATGACCCTCTGGAGAAGGGGGCACCTGTGAGCCCTTAGCAGCCAACACTCACAACAGTTGGGGGATGTCTGCACCAGCCTGATAAAGGGGATCTGGACAGGGTACCAACAGTATCCACTGCAATCCACCCAGTCCTCAAAGATTCCCATTGGCAAGTCTCACACAACTGCAACAGCACATATACATGAGAGCTGCTAATGGTAGAAACCGGGCTGTTTATTATTATTATTATTATTATTATTATTATTATTATTATTATTATTATTTTCTTTTCTCTGCCCACTCTTCTGGATACATTACTGAGCAGGGAAAGGAATCCAAGTCCAGACCATAGGAGTATAAAGATAAATAAATTCACTCTGACTATCCTTTAAAATAATAAAGGACTGACCATACACAGTGGAGAAGGCGGAAGACTAAGAGAAGGATGGAAGATGGTGCTAACTCACTCTTTTTTTTTTTTTTTTGCGGTACACGGGCCTCTCACTGTTGTGGCCTCTCCCGTTGCAGAGCACAGTCTCCGGACGCGCATGCTCAGCGGCCATGGCTCACGGGCCCCACAGCTCCACGGCATGTGGGATCTTCCCGGACTGGGGCACGAACCCGTGTCCCCTGCATCGGCAGGCGGACTCTCAACCACTGCGCCACCAGAGAAGCCCGGTGCTAACTCTTGACAGTTGTTGAGACCCTGGGAAGTGCCCATCACCTGTGAGGCTGAGCAGTCCCCCTTTGGGCATAGGCATTACAAGTCTAAAGTGGTTATGGGTGGGGAGTGCAGGCTGGCAACTTAGGTATGGGAGTTTAAGCCTCTATTTGAGATGTTTGTTTTTATTTTTAATTTTCTAACAATGAAAAATTTAGTCATTCTTTACTTAAGTTTTTTCACTTTTTACAGAATGAGCCTAGTTATGATTTGTATCTCACAATTTATACAGCTAAATTCATGTTCTAACCCATTGTCAACAATTACAAGAGTTGTTTTCTTTGGGAGATTTTCAGGACATAATGAGCAGTGGGAAGGTTATGTCACTCTGCTATTCCCCTCCCCTCAGTTTACATCTATGCTCAGTAGCTTGAAATGATCTGGAGCCACAGGAAGTGTAATTGAGTAAATGATGGAGCAGGCTGTGTACTGGGAATGGGGAGTTTGGCTGATAGGACACAACAAAAGGAAATGGCCTCATTAAGAATATCACTGAAACAGAAAGTAGCCTTCCACTGTTGTGTGGCTGCACTTTTTACCCCAGAGATTTTTTGCTTAAACAATATACATGACTAAGAAAATAACTTCCTCCCCTGCATTAATGTTATTGAGGTTCAGAAAAATCTTACCGTTAGAATGTCATAACTCCCTGCTGTAAATTGCTTTCTGGAAGAAACCATGCCAGTTTTAGGGTCAATGAAGAACTTTCCATCATCATTCCCATCCACGATACTGTAGGAAATTTCTGCGTTGGGGCCCTCATCTCTATCAAATGCAAAAGCCCTATAAATGGGTTCTCCCCTCTTCTTCCGGTCACGTTCTGGCAGCTTGATCTGGTAGACCTTCTCTGGGAACTGGGGCTTGTTGTCATTTTCATCCAAAACCTGAACCACCACCCAAATGGTTGACTGTTTTGGAGAGAAACCACCATCTGTCACAGTCACCTGCGTTTTGGAAGAGAAAGCATTTTACAGTTAGAAAAGAGAAAAACTTTTTTTGTCACTCTTTCCTTCCCCTGCCACCCCATGAAAGGTCTATTCTGTGCCTTAGGGCATCTCAACTTCTCTTATTCCTGTAGTTCATGTCAAATGCATAACTCTTCATAGTTCATCCATAAAAGCAGGGAAGGCCCTAAATCCAGTCATGGAAATCATTGCTGAAAGGGTAGGAAGGTGGCAAGGCTCTTATTGTGGTGTGGAGTGGAGAGGGAGAAGAAATAGGATTGACTTTACGAAATGTGTCAAGTTATATAGCTGTAGTAGACTTAAAATATGCTCCCCTCAACAGACACAAAAAAACAGTATAACCTTTATTATATGTTAACCCATGGGTATTTCATCTAATTTTTGGGAACTTCTTTCAGCATCTGAATTCCTTCAGTATGCATGTTCCTTTCTTTCTTTTCCATCTTCCTGTAAAATTTGTGATTTTTACATTGTCACCGAACAAAAGGAAAACTCTGATGTATACTTCACAATTTTGATGGCTGGTTGTAAGCACCTTTGACAGTTAAAATATGTTTTTAACAGTCACAAAATAATTTTTTTCCTCTTTGGGAAGTGAGGGGGGATGGCCAACCCCTTTCCATATCTGAGATGCTATTCTTATGTGTGTCTGTGAAAATTGACAGAAGAGAGAAAAGAAGAATATGTAGATAAGGAATTTGCATGGCAGATGTAAAATGTCTTTGAGTCTTAGTGTGAATAATCTTCTTCTTGGTCATAGTGATGATAATTATTATCATATTAATACTTAACATGCAGATGGTGCCATATAAGCACTCTTCCATATATTATCTCATTCATTTTCCAAAAACACTCTCCTCAGCAAGTGGAGCAGTTTTGTTTACTCGCATTTTGCAGGTGAGAAAAGAGAGGCTTGAGGTCTCATTGTTATTAAGCCTAAAGTCAGGTATTGAACTTTTGGCAATTCTTGATATTGTGTTTAACCACAAAACCTAGAGGAACCTCTACTCAATCTTTAAATCATTACCTTGAATAAGACAGCTTATTACCTCAAAATACATACTTGGAGGCTGGAAGGAACATAAAGATGCACTCAGCATCAATAGAAGAAAAACAACAGTAAATTACAGCCTCTGGTCATCCAGTTTTCCACCTAATGAAGCAACCTGACAGGAAAAATGAGGGAAAAAAAGGCCCAAAATGTGGAAAAACAAATTTATGGCTTTTTACAAAATGGAACTGCAATCTAGTTAGGTTTCTCTTACAAGCAGGTTAGGAGGATGGATTTAATAGACTTCAGATAAATTTTCGTAGGAGTTCTTGCTTTCTTTTAAAAATCCATCACCCTGATACCAAAACCAGACAAAGATACTACAAAAAAATAAAATTACAGACCAATCTCACTGATGAATATAGATGCAAAAATGCTCAACAGAATACTAGCAAACAGAATCCAAAAACACATTAAAGGATCATACACCATGATCAAGTGGGATTTATCCCAGGGATGCAAGGATTCTTCAATATATACAAATCAATCAATGTGCTACACCATATTAACAAATTGAAGAATAAAAACCAGATGATCATCTCAATAGATGCAGAAAAAGCTTTTGACAAAATTCAACACCCATTTATGATAAAAACTCTCCAGAAAGTGGGCATAGAGGGAATCTACCTCAACATAATAAAGGCCATATACGACAAACCTACAGCAAACATCATTCTCAATGGTGAAAAACTGAAAGCATTGCCTCTAAGATCAGGAACAAGACAAGGATGTCCGCTCTCACCATTATTATTCAACATAGTTATGGAAGTCCTAGCCTAGGCAACCAGAGAAGAAAAAGAAATAAAAGGAACACAAATTGGAAAAGAAGAAGTAAAACTGTCACTGTTTGCAGATAACATGATACTATACATAGAGAATCCTAAAGATGCCAACAGAAAACTACTAGAGGTAATCAATGAATTTGGTAAAGCTGCAGGATACAAAATTTATGCACAGAAATCTCTTGCATTCCTATACACTAATGACGAAAAATCAGAAAAAGAAATTAAGGAAACAATCCCATTCACCACTTCAACAAAAAGAATTAAATACCTAGGAATAAACCTACCTAAGGAGGTAAAAGACCTGTACTCAGAAAACTATAAGACACTGATGAAAGAAATCAAAGATGACACAAATAGATGGAGAGATAAACCATGTTCTTGGATTGGAAGAATCAATATTGTGAAAATGACTACACAACCCAAAGCAATCAAGAGATTCAGTGAAATCCCTATCAAATTACCAATGGCATTTTTCACAGAACTAGAACAAAAAGTCTTAAAATTTGTATGGAGACAAAAAAGACCCTGAATAACCAAAGCAATCTTGAGGGAAAAAAAAACAGAGCTGGAGGAATCAGACTCCCTGACTTTAGACTATACTACAAAGCTACAGTAATCAAGACAATATGATACTGGCACAAACAACAGAAATATAAATTAATGGAACAGGAGAGAAAGCCCAGAGATAAACCCACACACCTATGGTCAACTAATCTATGACAAAGGAGGCAAGGATACACAGTGGAGAGAAGACAGTCTCTTCAATAAGTAGTGCTGGGGAAACTGGACAGCTACATGTAAAAGAATGAAATTAGAACACTCCTTAACACCATATAAAAATAAACTCAAAATGGATTAAAGACCTAAATGTAAGACTGGACACTATAGAAATCTTAGAGGAAAACATAGGAAGAACACTCTTTGACATAAATCACAGCAAGAACTTTTTTGACCCACCTCCTATAGTAATGGAAATAAAAACAAAAATAAACAAATGGGACCTAATGAAACTTAAAAGCTTTTGCACAGCAAAGGAAACTATAAATGAGATGTAAAGACAACCCTCAGAATGGGAGAAAATATTTGCAAACAAATCAACGGACAAAGGATTAATCTCCAAAATATATAAACAGCTCATGCAGCTCAATATTAAAAAACAAACAACCCAATCAGAAAATGGGCAGAAGACCTAAATAGGCATTTCTCCAGAGAAGACATACAGATGGCCAAGAAGCACATGAAAAGCTGCTCAACATCACAAATTATTAGAGAAATGCAAATCAAAACTACCATGAGGTATCACCTCACACAGGTTAGAATGGGCATCATAAGAAAATCTACAAACAACAAATGCTGGAGAGGGTGTGGAGAAAAGGGAACCCTCTTGCACTGTTGGTGGGAATGTAAATTGATACAGCCACTATGGAGAATAGTATGGAGGTTCCTTAAAAAACTAAAAATAGAATTACCATATGAACCAGCAATCCCACTACTGGGCATATACCCTGAGAAAACCATAGTTCAAAAAGACACATGCGTGCTTCCCTGGTGGCACAGTGGTTGAGAGTCCGCCTGCTGATGCAGGGGACACGGGTTCGTGCCCCAGTCTGGTAAGATCCCACATGCCGCAGAGCGGCTGGGCCCGTGAGCCATGGCTGCTGAGCCTGTATAAAGGAGAAACTAACACACCATTGTTAAGCAATTATACTCCAATAAAGATGTTAAAAAAAAAAAAAAAGACACATGCACCCCAGTGTTCATTTCAGCACTATTTACAATAGCCAGGTCATGGAAGAAACCTAAGTGTCCATCGACAGACAAATGGATAAAGAAGATGTGGTACATAAACAGAATGGAACATTACTCAACCATAAAAAGGAATGAAATTGGGTCATTTGTAGAGATGTGGATGGACCCAGACTGTCATACAGAGTGAAGTAAGTCAGAAAGAGAAAAACAAATATCGTATATTAACGCATGTATGTGGAATCTAGAAAAATGGTACAGATGAACCGGTTTTCAGGGCAGAAATAGAGACACCAATGTAGAGAACAAATGCATGGACACCAAAGGGGGAAAGTGTGTGTGTCGGGGGGGCATGAATTGGGAGATTGGGATTGACATATATACACTAATATGTATGAAATAGATAACTAATAAGAACGTTCTGTGTAAAAAAAGAAAAATCCATCCAGTTTCCTTCCAAGGTTATTTTCCCAATTGGTTTATTATGTTTTACAAAAGAAACACGTCAGGCCATTAGGTGCCAAGGCTAGATTTTGACTCTTGAGCTAATTCTTGGACATGGTAATTTCTGGATAGGCATGTTTTACTGCTGCTGCTGAACTAAAATGTTATACTCCCAGGTGAGCTGTGTTGACCAAAACATGTTGATTTCTTGGCTGCTCAACTCCTCTGCCTCTCTTTACTGCTTGAACGGCTCCTTTTCCAAATCCAGACGACTCTTGCAGTCTTTACCGTGCACAAAATCACCTCCTCATTGCTTGTCAACAAACTCCCTGCAGTGGGCTCCGAGGTGGAGCTCCGGGGCTGCCTCAGGGCCAGGTGGCTGCCAAGCAACAGAGAGGCCCTCCTGGCTGCAGTTCACTGCTCAATTGAGGATCCTGCTGCTATAAAGATGCTTCCTTTTGGGGTTGACCTGGAGTTAAAAACCCAGGTCCTCGAGGTATCTGCTTATAGGCAGGGAAGGGTGGCAGCTGCACAGGCTCATGAAGCAGCCTCCACGCATGCGATGGGAAGCAGGTACACCTACATCACCACCTCACCCTGGGTACCAGCTCTCATGCTCCCTTAGGCCACGTGGACATCCTTCAGGTGCTCCAACACAGTGTCTTCCAACTCATGGCATTTGCACACGCCGTCCTCTCCCCCGCCCTTCACTGGATCTTGCCTACTCATCCTTTGGATCTAGCTGAAATGCCATTTCCTCAGAGACGCCTCCTTGACCTCACAGACAAAGTGCCGGCCCCCCACTCTCTCCGCCTCCTGAATTATGTACTCTTAATTCACCCTATAGTTTTCTTTTGCAACACTTACGGTTGTGGAAATTAATTAAATATATGGTTCTCCACCAAGCTGATAGGCTGCATAAGGGCAAAAACAGATTTTGCCTTTTTGTTCACTGCTCTCACCTTTGTGTCAAGCCATGCTCCATGTTTACTTATTTAATAAATTAGACTCTAACTCAGGTCCTATTTGGACAAGATCTTTAGCCAAAGCTGTCTCACCTTGTAAAGACTTCGTAGATCATTCAAGGCCCTTTATGAAGTCACCCCAAGCTGCCTCTCCACCCATAACGCCTCCATTTCCTTACTCAAGGCTTTAACCAACACCTGTTTGCTGATCATTCCCCGATATGCACTCTTGTGTCTAAACCACGTTCCCTGCCTCCAAGCCAATGCGTTCAACTATTTCCTAGGCATCTTCTCTGTGGACCTCTCACATGCACCCCAACCCCCCAAAAGCCACAGGCAAATCATTACCCTCAAACCTCCTCCTTTTTCCATTTGTGTTGTCTCAGTGATGACCACCCCCCCACATTTACTCACACACTGGTCTGCACCAGAATCCTGGGAATCCATCTAGTGTCCCTGTTCTAACTATCCACATCCAAGCAAACGTGGAGGCCAGCAGGCATCTCTCACGTGCACCCCTCACGCCAATCTCTTCTGCCATACTGCCCTGGGACAGGCCTCATTTGCATCTTGCTTGGACTCCCACAGGGTCCTCCTGGTCTGCCTGCCTCTAACCTTTACCTTTGTTGTAAGGCGTTATTTCTTCCTCAAAAATCTGATCATGTCACTGACCTGCAGAGCATTTTCTTCAGGGGCTCCTTGAGGCTGAGGATCTGGCCTGCCTTGATTCTCAACATGTGCTACCTGCCCATTTCCACCCTCTATGCTCAGCTATACGGTGAGCCTGGGGGGTCCTGAGTATGCCATGCTCTTACACCTCCATTCCTCTGCATAGCTGTTTGTCTCCATAGAAGGCCTTCTTTTGGGAATACGCCTGACTCATTCCAGAAGCTTCAATTCAAACACTCCTTCTTCGAAGCTGTTCCTGCCTCCTGCAGACTGCTGTAGATGCCCTCACCTTGTTCCCACTCCACTATGTGCATAGTTCCAGGACACTAATTATTATCTTACAATTTTATGTGTCTGTTTGCTTGTTGGTCTGCACTCAATCCTTCCAGACCATGAGCAACTTGAGGTCAGGGACCATCTCATTCCTTGTTCTGTTCTGACACCTGGGACAGTTCTAAGTGCCAAATACATGTTGTTGAGTGCAACTGAGAATTAATCTATCCCAAACTCTTCCCTATGATAATAAATGGAGAGAACATTCAGACAGTGAAGGGCCTCTGCTTCTTTACCTGTAGGAAATGAAGAGACTGATAATGTAAGATCTCCCAAGTGCTTTATGATTCTCTGAATGGGGGTCAGGTAGAGGTAGGCACAATTTTAACTGTGCACTCTGGGGTTCATACTCATGTTGCGTCACTGAGAACATTGCCGATCCCATGATTACTCATAATGATTTCTAGCTACTTCCAAAACTGTGCTTGCCACTGTGGACACTTGTCTACAGTTTACTCAAATGATCTATTTGTGTGTTGGCTCCTTCAGGACACTGTGAGCCACTCGAAGGTAGGAACCTTGTTTTCTTCATCTCTTTCCTGGAAACTAGTGTACTCTTGATAAACGTTTGCTGGACTGAACTAACTCAAAGTCTTAACGTCCATTATTACTCCTCTAGACCCACTCATGTCTCCAGCCATGTTGGTACCTGGAATATTAATTGTTGACAATTCCATCAGCTCCTCAGACTTCACACTTCATGCTGCCCTAGACCTCAGCCCATCATGTGGAATTAGCCTATATGGAAGGAGGAATAGCACTGGAGACCTAAGCCAAACTGAGATGAATCCCCATTATCTCCTCTGCATCATTTTTCATTAATGATGCAAGGAATTAGCCATTGTTTAGAAACTATCCATGTGTCCTCTCACTCTGCCACCCTAACCTAGATTTTCTGCTCTCATCATTGATCAATAGTTAGTGGCTTGGCAATTAAACAAAGTTCTGAAAGATTAATTTCTTTAGTTATTTACAGCTAACAAAAGGAACCAGAAATAACACAGTACCCCTGAAAGGACAGCAGAGCCC
The DNA here is from genome assembly GCF_000442215.2 of Lipotes vexillifer. Lineage (NCBI taxonomy): Eukaryota > Metazoa > Chordata > Mammalia > Artiodactyla > Lipotidae > Lipotes > Lipotes vexillifer. Next base: position 2,289,339 of record NW_006775074.1, read on the forward strand.
GTTTCAATTTTCTACGATACCCTTGTGGTCTGTGAATACCAGGCAGAGCCAGAAGGCAACCAGCATGGCCCCATGCATTATGATGACAAAATTACAAAGAGGAACCTGTTGTTAAGTCTATCCATGGAAGATGCAAGAGCTTTATAGGACCAAATATACACGAACGTTGAGAATTCTGGAGTTATGGCAGCTGTTGGAAGGCCATGTTTCTCAATCATTGAAACTTCCTGATGTATTTATTTTAGTTTTACCTCTCCATGTAGTAGAATATAAGTACATAAGCTGCCTGGGAGCCGAGACCTTGTGTTTTGTCCACTGCCTTGTCCCCAGTGATTACAAGAGTGTCTGAGAATATATTCAATATTTCTAAGATGAAGAGTTCAATTCTGTCATTCTCTTCAACCCTTAATTTACCAAAAATGGCTATTTCCAGGCCACTAACCACTGGACTTCCAGGGAATTCCCCTATATTTAAAATTGTAAACCTCTCTTCAGGAATTACATATCTCCCCCCTGCTCCACTTTATATTTGCCTTTGACACTTTCTATCATCTGATATATTACATACACTTCACATATAAGCTTGTTTATTGCATGTCTCCCTCTTTAAGAATATGAGCTCCGTATATGCATGGATTTTCATCTCTTTTGTTCACAGATATTTCCTGAGCATCTACAACAGTGGATGTAATAAGCATTCAATAAATATTTGTTAAATGAATTAATAAAATATTCGTCCAGTGTCTTCTAGGTAAGAAACTCTTTTCTAGGCACAAAACTCTTTTCTAGGCAAATTGGGACATCAACCAACCAACCAACCAGCAAGCATAGATTCCTATCAAATTCACTCCTCCCCCATGCCCCAATCCTCTGCAGTGTTCCCGACCTGCAGTCATCTGGCCTTAATTTAGATATTTTCAATAAGAAGAACTAATCCCTTATGAAGCAGTCCACTTGTTGTTTGATAGGTTCAATCTTCCCAAAGTTCTTCTTATTGAACCTGTTTCTATCTACCTATTCTTAGCCTACACTGACTGTAGCTTCCTATAGACTACTTTCACTCTTTGTAACTCTACAGAAAAACTCAAATTCCTCTCCTACATTGTCCCAGGTATCTACTGCTGAGTAACCCCAAATTAGGTGGCTTAAGATAACCATAATCTTTTTATTAACTCTCCTTGTTCTAGGGGTTGAATGGAGCAGTTCTTGTGTGGAATCTTTCATGCAATTCAAGTCATAGGTATCTGGGCCTGTGGTCATCAAACAAGTCTTTTGGTTGATGGTGGCCACTGGCTGGGACCTCAGCTGGGGCTGAGGTCAACGGGCCCAATATCTACAAGTAGCCTCTTTGTGTGGCCTGTGCTTCTTCATAGCATGGTGGCTGGGTTTTGAGCAAAAGCCCTAAAGGACAGGAAGTGGCAGGTGCCAGTTTCTTAAGGCTTGAACCCAGAAACTGGCACAGCATCACTTGATCCATATTCTGTTGGCCAGCAGTCCCAGAGTCCAGATTCAAGAGGTGGGGTCATAAACCCCACCTCTAGATGACAAGAGGGTCAAGTAATTTGGGAGCTATATTTTAAAACTACCATACTCATAAATCCTTAAGGATATTTGAGAATCGTCACCCCACACTGAAAAAAATTCTAATTCATATAATCATCTCTCAGGTCATTCATTATGTATAATGAATTGCTACTCATTATACTGGTTGCCTCTGTCAGGATGTTTTCTTATATACCAGCTTCCTTCTTAAAATACGATGGCCAGGACAAAACAATAGCATATCAAACTTACTCAGACTTGTGTAAATTGCTGTAGTCTTAGAGACAATCTCAAGTTCATTTATTCAGTTCATGACTCTACTTATATTGAGTGGCAGTCCTGTCACACAGCTCTGTGACATGATTGAATTAAACCATTTAGGTCTTTTTCTTATGAGAAGCAATAAACTATAAGTGTGTGGTTTCCTTTTGAAGGCCAAAGTACAGGATTTTACATTCATTCCTATTCAATTTCATCTTACTGGAGGTTTTGGCTCCCTATTCTAGGTTACTGGGATAATCCTAATGATGACAGGAAGCAGGTATCAAAAGCTTACTAGGCATCGAGGATTCACTGTGAGAGGCACAGCCCAAGCTCCTTTAATTGTTCCTTTTGTTGTTCAAACAATCTCATGAGATAGGTACTACTATTACAATCCATTTGATAGACAAAGCAACTCAATTTATGGACTTGTCCAAGGTCACACTGCTCATGTGGCAAGGCCTTGTTTTATTCCTGGCTGCTTGATTTTAAGCCACGGATCAGCACACTACAGCCAAAACTGGACACTTGTTTTTGTAAATAAAGTTTTATTGGGTTGCAGCCACACCCATTCATACCATCTATGAACATGTTATCTATGACTGTTTTCCTGATTTAAAGGTGTAGTTGAGTACTTGAAGTAGAGATTGTATGGGCCACAGAGCCTAAAATATTTGTTATTCGGTTCCTCACAGAAAAGTTTGCCACGATCTCCCTTCTAAACCTTGTGTTCCGCTGCCTCTTTGGTTACATGGATATCATTGACTGCATGTCTGCTTTGCTCAGTCCTCTGTGTGATCGTTTACATTATCACGATTTTTCACAGGAACCCTGGAGACACTGCCATTTCTATTCTACAGCTGGAGACAATAAGACCCAGAAGCGATGTAACTTTTGCAAGGCCGTTCAGCCAGTAAGTGACGGGACGTGGGTTTGCACCCCAGTCAGCTTGGCGTCCCAGCTCCTGCTCTTTTCCCTATCCTGAGCAGCCCGTCCCGTGTAGAAGCATCTGTTAACCATCTGCTTAAAATTCCCTCCCCAAGTGTGGCTTTGGATCAGCATCAAGCTCATAGCTGTGCTTCTAGAGTCAAGCTTTTCCCTCCTTTGATAATTGGGATCATCTTCGTCTCCAGCCTTGTGGCACCCTTCCTGTTCTCCTCAATTGCTGAAAGACTGCCACCAGGTCATGGGTCATGGCTACAACTTCTTTCAGCTCTCCAAGACTTATTTAGTGCAGCTACACCTTCTCATATTATTTTGTTACACATCTACACCTGCAGCTCCCTCTTACAGAATTCGCCATGCCCTTCGCCCTGATAAAGGCAATGGGAGGAAGGAGGGTGAAACTGAGTGGTCCCCAGTGGCCATTTCTGTTATCTCTTACTCATCAGGCACTTAGTGTTTACTCTGTGCACATACTCTTCTAAGTCCTTAATAAATATTAACTCATTTATCCTTATATCAGTCCCAGGGGGAAGTTGGGATAATTATCCCCATATGGCAGATTAGAAAGAGGCTTAGTGGGACTTCCCTGATGGTCCAGTGGTTAAGACTTCGCCTTCCAATGCGGGGGGTGCGGGTTTGGTCCCTGGTCGGGAAGCTAAGATCCCACATGCCTCGCAGCGAAAATGACAAAGTATAAAACAGAAGCAACATTGTAACAAATTCAATAAAGACTTTAAAAATGGTCCACATCAAAGAAAAAGGAAAAAAAAAAAAAGAGGCTTAGAAAGTAAAGTGGATTCAACCTGGGCCAGGGTCTGTGCCCCTAACCACCACCCCATGCTCTCTCTCATCTAAATGCTTGTCCCAACTCCTTCCTGTGAACACGGTTGGAACATGCCCTTTCATTGGCCTCGGCACCATCGTTTCAGCTTTGAGCAAAGCTGGCAAGTCTATGGCACGTGGGCCTTGGCTGCTCCAGTCTGGCAGCTGCACCCTGAGGCCACAGTAGGCATCAACAGTTCACTCTTCACACCGCAGGTGGGATGTGGCCTCACACGTCTAGGATGAAATCATCCAGAGTGCTGTTACTACCAACCCATCTGCCACTGTCTAGGCTGAACACGCCCCAAATCCCAAATATCTCAGCCTCCCGACTTGGCTGCCACATACCTTCTGCCCATCTGGCAATACCCCTTCTTCTTCCGAAGTACTCTGTGCCCTTTTTCTGAGTCTCTTGATTGGTCTGAGCTATTTCAGCACCTGATACTCTTCTAAAGCAGAAGACAAAGCTTAAAAGAGATTTATTTTTACCTCCCACCGCCCCCCCCACCCCGGCTCCAGTTTCATTATCAAAAGTCTAAAGACCTGGCTAATAGATTCTGTGCAAGGAAGAAATCTAAAGATAAAGCCAATTAAACGAAGGCAGAGCTTCCAACCACATGAGGCAAGTCAGTGTCAGATGTGCTGCAATATTTGATCCCCCTAACTCTTGAGTAGATGCCTGTGACCTCTTACAGCTGGATCTCTAACTGGGGCTGGCCTTTCCCTTTACCTAAATGTATCATAAAAATGTTATCATCTTCTATGTGCACCATAAAGGGAAAATGGTTAGGAAGCCCTGTAATAAATTACAAATAATGTCACCCTTCTCTTGGATCTGATTATATTCTAACACAATATGCCTGGAGGTCACTGGATTCAAAGGACACTCTCTCCATGGGTAGGATTTTAGATGCTGGTGCCGCTGACAGTTAATTCTGGAGAGGATGCCTATCTATTTTCACCAAGGACCAGTTGTGGATAGCACAGTTTTTAACACTTACCTGTGCTTGGGTGTCTCCATCTATCGTCACCACACAGGTAGGCAAATGGATGAAAGGACCACTGTTGAGTATTTTCTTATCCCTACCATGTCACCATATGTATTGCAGAACCTCAGGGTAGGAGAAACTCTCTTTCCTTCCCTCTATTACATTCAGGAAAGCACAGTCACTAGACGTTAAGAGAATTCAAGAGTACGTGGAGTTTACATCCCATTCTGCTTCAATCTGCTCACTTTACAGACGAGGAAATGGGTGTAGACCAATGAGCTTCTTAACCCAACATCATATTACTGACAATAACCTCAATCTTTCCAAGAGATTAGTTCCACAATTTCAAGCTGCCCTTTGAGTTTCAAATGAGGCATACATTCATAAATTCCCAGATATAGATATCTGTGTGATTTCAATATGGCAGAGGCTTTAATTTAGGTATTTTTCAAAATGCTAGACTCTTGAAACAATAGAAGAAATGTGTTTAGAGTAGATGTTATGTTTACTTTTTCATGTTTACTTTTTATCTTCAAAATGTTTCCCAAACATTAAATCCTTAATCCACCCAAGAGAGCAGAGGAGAGGTTGAAAACAACTTTATCTCCTCCTCACAAGTGAAGCAACAGAGAATGACCTGCTCAAAGAATACTCAGGGGCTGATACCAAGGCAGGGGGTGGAATTCAGACCTGTCTGCCTATGGGTTCAGACTCCTGCATTGCTGGGCAGACAAGTGCTTCCTGCCATTTCTAGAAAGGAAACTATGAGCAAACAGTAAATTAGAGGGTAGGTTTCAAAGGAGGAGCCACTCTTTTTGTTTGTTTGTTTTTTTGTTTTTTTGGTGGTACGCGGGCCTCTCACTGTTGTGGCCTCTCCCGTTGCGGAGCACAGGCTCCGGACGCGCAGGCTCCGCAGCCTTGGCTCACGGGCCCAGCCGCTCCGCGGCATGTGGGATCTTCCCGGACCGGGGCTCGAACCCGTGTCCCCTACATCGGCAGGCGGACTCTCAACCACTGCGTCATCAGGGAAGCCCTAGGAGCCACTCTTGAAGATAAACTTTCTGAAACCCCCAGCATCATTCATATTTTCCATGGAGGAGGAAAAGAAATAAAAACCAGCCATAAACTATCTGCCTTTAGATTTATTACATGTAATTCCTCTTATTTGACCTATAATTTGGCATTAAGAAACCATGTGGGGATGGGAAGGTATCCTGGTCCCTTCCCACCCTGCATTCCCTATCCCATGTTGCTATCTATTAGGTACAGTTGAGGGACATATTCTCAGGTATTTCAGGAGAAGTATATTTACTAGGTTGAATACATTTAGAGAACGGTTTGTTTTATAAGGGAAGAGTCTCTATCTGAAATTTTTAAAAAGGAAGGGATGAGGAATGAAAGGAAAGAAAGGAGGGAGGGGAGGAAGAGATGAGAGGAAGGAAAAGAAAAGGAGGAAGAAAACATTAAAGTATGTGGTGAAGTAGGGAAGGAAAGAAGGGGAGGAAGGAAATAAGGAAGGAAGGTATGTAGGTAAGATTTAAGAAGAGGTGAATCTGGATGGAATAGAGCAGTTTTCTGAAGAGAATAGGAGAAAGCCATGACAAAGTCATGGAAATGAGGAAATTCATTCACTTGGATAAAGAAGATAAGTGTATATATACAAAATGGAATATTACTCAGCCACAAAAAAGAATGAAATGTTGCCATTTGCAGCAACATGGATGGACCTAGAGATTATCACACTAAGTGAAGTTAGTCAAAGACAAATATCATATGATATCACTTATATGTGGAATCTAAAAAAATAATACAAATGAATTTATTCACAAAACAGAAACAGACTCATAGACATAGAAAACAAACTTATGGTTACCAAAGGGGAAAGGGGGGGTGAAAGGGATAAATTAGGAGTATGGGATTAACAGATACACATGACTATATGTAAAATAGATAAGCAACAAGGATTTACTGTATAGCACAGGGAACTATCTTCAATATCTTGCAACAACCTATAATGGAAAAGAATCTGAAAAAAATATAAATAAATAACTGAATCACTTTGCTGTATACCTGAAACTAACACAATATTGTAAATCAACTACACTTCAATTGAAAAAAAAATCCATTCACTAAATGCTAGGATTGCCAATCTTTGAGGAACAGATTGGAAAAATCTAATGAGAGTTTGCTCTGAACTGTCTTTCAGAAAGTTCGTTCTTCCTAAAAAGTTGTTTTTGAAAAGGTACAAACCAGAGGGGCCCCATGACCCATGGAACCATGGAACCATGGAAGTTAGATTTTCAGGCCACTGAATCATACTCTTCATTTTTGTGATCTTTCTCCTTGCCCAAAGATACCACATTACTGGGGAGCACCAGGAGAAAATCTGCTCACAATCCATCCAGAGACAGTGCACCTGTGGTCTGTCTTCTGCAGGGCATTGATTCCCACAAGTCTGTGAGCCACTCCCAGGGCTAGTACAGTGCTAGCGCAGAGTTGGTGGTCAGTAAGTATTTGTTGGTTGAATGCACGTTTGAACCTTGTATCTCAGGACAATGAAGGCATCTTTTCCTTGTCATGTGTAGACCCAGCAACTGCTAAATGGCAGCTTTTTTGGAAAGATCCTTGACCAATTCTCTTGGGCAGTGGCTGCTAATATTACATCTTTGTCCAAATCTCTTCTTCGCACTTCAGGAAATAAAGTATTTCCCAGCCTGACATCTCTTAAAGCTTTTCTTTCCCTGCAGAGAGGTATACATCAGCTACTAATCTCATCACATTTCCATTTTCTTCCAGGCTCATCCGCTCATTATTTTCTATTCATAAAACTTGCTTGATTCTAATCTTCCCTATCAGCAGGA
>NW_006775074.1:2296768-2297739 GCF_000442215.2 Lipotes vexillifer
CCTCAAAGTTTATTTAGAACGATGGTGATTACCACACGTGTGCTAACTCCCCCTTTCAAACAGATGGGTCCAATCTGTGTGCTCACATGTGGGCCATTAAGAAAGTTCTGCCATGAACCAAGATGTGACATCACATTACCCCTGGGACTAAATCCCCCTGCACTATTTCGCAATTCCCCTGACACCAAGGTCTTAGTCAATCAATACACGATTCCACGCTCCCCTCTCTGTGAAACAGAATCCACCAGGTATGAATTATAATGGGAAGTGTATATTAGTAGCTTTCCCCTCTATTTCACAGCACCGGACCTCACACCTTACGTTACTTTTATCCTGGCAGACTCTCATGCCTTAGTTCCACTGATGATGTGATTTGGGTGTAAGCTCTAACACTCTCCAGGCACCAGATTTTTGGTCTTTTTTTCCACAGTAAAGGCTTAATGCAAAAATAAGGACACTGTTCTAATTACCAGCTCAGGAAACACAGCTTTTCTCCTCTCAGCAATTCAGCCTAGGTTTGCAGGGCAACTTAGTGGGTCATTTAATACTTTGTCTACCTAAAAATATGAATTTTAAGGCTATTAACTTAAAAAATTGAGGCCCATGTGTATGTATGATAGCACATATGGACTAAGGGAGGGATCCTGAACTGGGGGTCAAGAGATATACTTTTATTTGGCCCATAAAGTTTATTGAAAATTTTCTGTCTCCATTGAAAACTAGAGAGATATCATATAAAAATTCAAATGCCCAGTGTCTCCTGAAAAAATCACAATAACTGGCCCACCCCTCTCTATTGTGTTCCTAACTGCCGCCATGTCAGGTGTCATTCATCATCAATACTGTGCAGACATTTTTCTTGGAGTAGAGAAATATTTCTCACTATCCACATTCCTATCAAAAATGGCAGGGCTGGGCTTCCCTGGTGGTGCAGTAGTTGAGAGTCCGCCTGCCGATGCAGGGGACACCAG
>NW_006775074.1:2298688-2321428 GCF_000442215.2 Lipotes vexillifer
GTCTTTAATGTCCATTACTTAGGACAGATTTCCATCAAATGTGTCATGGAGAACACCAATCCTGCAAGGTGAAGAGGGTCCAGGATCCGAGAAGTTTGAAGAACACTATAGAACTTTCTTGGAGCTTCATGATGCACATAAGCAGAGTGATGGCTCAGAGAAAATCTAAGCAAAGAAGTTGCCTTAACGTTGTTTAAACCAGCATTTCCCAAGCTTATTTGACAACAGAATGCTTTTGTTGAGTGATGTTTATTAACATCCTTCATATTTGACATTTCAAGGAACATATGTTGGAAAGTGCTGAACTACAGGATAAAGTCCATACTCTTATTTATTTATTTATTTATTTATTTTTGGCTGTGTTGGGCCTTCGTTTCCGTGCGAGGGCTTTCTCTAGTTGTGGCAAGCGGGGGCCACTCTTCATCGCAGTGCGTGGGCCTCTCACTATCGCGGCCTCTCTTGTTGCGGAGCACAGGCTCCAGACGTGCAGGCTCAGTAGTTGTGGTTCACGGGCCCAGCTGCTCCGTGGCATGTGGGATCTTCCCAGACCAGGGCTCGAACCCGTGCCTCCTGCATTGGCAGGCGGTTTCTTAACCACTGCGCCACCAGGGAAGCCCCATACTCTTCATATTAGCCTACAAGATTCTTCAGTATTGATACAGCCTGTCCACTGGGCTATTCTCAACCTCTAGTTTCCACCCACTCTATACCTAAAGTTTTAATCACATAATCAGATCACTTATTCAACAAATACATACAATGCTTACAATGTGCAGGGTTTTAGACATGGGGTATACAGCGGTCAGCAAGATGGGCTCCCTTCCTTCTGGGACCTCAAGGTCTACCAGTTCTTCTAACATGAAGTGTGTACTTCAACACCCTCGCAGCTTTGCTGGGGTTCCCACTGCATAGAATCCCCTTTACTTCCCTGTTCTTGCAGTTTTTACAAAATCCTCCAAGGCCCCATGCAAATGTCTGTTCTTTTATGATGTCTTCTCAAGAGATCATGTTCAGATAGGATTACTCCTTTTCATTTTTCACTTGACTTGATTTCATATACTAATACAATGCTGATCACACATCTAATTATTACATGTCTGTCCTCTTTAACACCATTGCATTGAACTAGCCTGTAAGCTCCCTGGGGATGAAGGCAATTCCACATCAATCACTATATTGGCAGCATCCTGCATGATGTCCCGATACATAATAAATGCTAAACTAAAATCAGTTTCTTTTGGTGTTCATAAGAGGCATCATGGAAAAAAGCCCTGCCTTGGTGAAGGAATTATTTATCCTGTTTTATTTTCTTATTCTAGTGGCATGTTATCTTAATTTTGAATCATAGCAGAGATTGTTAATAAATTAGGATAAATTAGGTAGCTATCCTATGGGTTAGAAACAAACATTATTCATTATCCCATTAACACAGCCATTAAGAAGCCTGTGTTCTCTTGTATTCAACACAGAACAGGTAGGGTTTGTTCTTTATACATGATAAAATAAAAATCCCCGGGGAAACATGGCTCAGGTTACAGCTACTAAAAGAGAAAGATGGTTCCTCTTAGATATTTAAAGCATCTTAATTACTTTCACAAGACAAAAGGGAGCATATGCAAGTTTTAAATAAAGATCAATTCAGTAGACTTAAATAGATTCACAAAGATAAATTCAAGGGTGAATATAATGATCAATATGCAATATTTAGGAGGTATTTATCACGTATCTGAATTCAGCAAATTTGTTAGACGTGTATATACATTCATCCAGCTTTTGCCTTTCAGGGGAATATAAGACACACATACCCAGTCCGAGGTCTAAACTATGTCTCCTCTTCTGGGAGCCTTCAGAATTTATGCTTATTTCTATCAAACCATCTGTAAGTCTGTATTAAAACTGTCTGTGAGTTCCTTGAGGGCAGGAACTGTGTCTTTCATTTTCCCATTCTCAGTACCTAGAGCAGGATGAATGAAAGCCATGTACAGAAAAGTAAACTGCCAAAGCTATGAAAACTCAGCCATGAAAAATATTAGCAATAAAATAATTCCATGCTGTATCCAGAAAATGAAAACAATCACAAAAAGTATAAAACCTATCCATCAAAGAGCCTAGAAATGTTCATATTGTAGTAAAGAATGTGAAAGAAAAAAATCACACGGATGCTCTAGTAACCCTTTTATTTTAAATTCTTGAAAATACGAATGACTGTTGCAAAATCAAGAAGGCAACAGTTTTCTTTTTAAGCATTTATATATTTTTTTAAAAAATCCCTTCTTCCAGAGATAAGAAAAAGAAAAAAGCCAAATTATCTTTTGACCATGGAACCAAATAGATTTCACAAATCCAATAACTTAAGAAAATAATCACCTGAAAGAATTTAAAAAAAGAATGCCTAAAACTTCCACTTTGTTCCTCATCAACACTACCTATTGAAATCCCATTTAAAGCTTAATTCTTCACTTTTCACTCTTCAGCAGTAGAGGCAGAGGGCTAAGTAAAAACATTCTCATCATTATGCCCCAGGCAGCCCTTATCACCAGGCCTAAGTAATGAAAAACAGTGGCTGGTGAACTTTCTGCCCATGTCAAAAGCAAAACAGATTAAATGTGTTAAATCATCGAAGATAAATGAGTCACACTGCCCAGGAAGCAATTAAAAATGTATAACTCGGGCTTCCCTGGTGGCGCAGTGCTTGAGGGTCCGCCTGCCGATGCAGGAGACGCGGGTTCGTGCCCCGTTTCGGGAAGATCCCACATGCCGCGGAGCGGCTGGGCCCGTGAGCCGTGGCCACTGAGCCTGCGCGTCCGGAGCCTGTGCTCCGCAAATGGGAGAGGCCACAACAGTGAGAGGCCCGCATAACGCAAGAAAAAAAAAAAAAAAAAAAAAAATGTATAACTCAGGGGCTTCCCTGGTGGTGCAGTGGTTGGGAGCCCCCCTGCTGATGCCGGGGACGCGGGTTCGTTTCCCCGTCTGGGAGGGTCCCGCATGCCACGGAGCGGCTGGGCCCGTGGGCCGTGGCCGCTGGGCCTGTGTGTCTGGAGCCTGTGCTCTGCAGCGGGAGAGGCCACAGCAGTGAGAGGCCTGCGTACCGCAAAAAAAAAAAAAAAAAGAAAAAAAAAGTATAACTCAGCTGTGCGTCTAGAAATAGTCTTTTTGCCCAGCCAAAACTATTGAAAAGGCATTTTAAACAAAAGACCTCCAAGAAGTACTCAGTTTCTCTGCTGGGTGGAGATATAATACAGTAGTTTCCATAGGTGATACTTTACAATCTTGAATTTTATTCTTGGAGTGAGATTATGATGATCAGATATGACTCCCTATGATGTACCATATTCACACGGGCCACCGTCGTCCCCGTGCTTAACAGATACACCCTCCTCATTCATTTTGTGAACCGGGGCTTGCCATTGCCAGTGCAGTTCTACTTTCTCTGTTTCCTCCCCAAACTTTCTTCTCAGAAAATCATGTCCACAAGTACCTACGAGTGAAACCTGAGATCCCTGGTGGGCAGCGCTGGAGAAAAGTGAATAATGCATCATGAATGTCTCTTTGCAAGAACTCTACTTAGCAGGGAGCTGAAACTATTTTTACTTTATGGCAAAAGCACTCTGAGAGAAATATTCCCAAACCACGTTTCAAAATGTGTGAGAGGCAGCGGAGATTGCCAAGCACTGGGTGAGATTTAACACCACTGCACACTCAGGGAAGGTGGAGGTGTTTTGCTCCAATTGTCCTGAAAAATCTCATTCCGGACATAAACATGGAACTTTATGAAGGTGCAAAGTTCCTTCTCCTTCTGGCTTTGTCTAAGGAGTGTTTCAGGGATCCCAATATTTGACCAACATAAGAAAAAAGAATTCACTAAAATATATGGAGAATGTCCTAGGAAGCATTATAGTTTGACAGTAAGAGGAACTGGCTTCTAAAGCTCCCAAGCAGATTAGATTTTTACTAGAATAAAAAACTAACAGAAACAGGGCTTCCCTGGTGGTGCAGTGGTGGAGAGTCCGCCTGCCGATGCAGGGGACACGGGGTCGTGCCCCGGGCCGTAAACTAACAGAAACAGGGCTTCCCTGGTGGTGCAGTGGTGGAGAGTCCGCCTGCCGATGCAGGGGACACGGGTTCGTGCCCCGGTCCGTGAGGATCCCACATGCCGCGGAGAGCAGCTGGCCGTGAGCCATGGCCGCTGAGCCTGCGCGTCCGGAGCCTGTGCTCCACAACGGTAGAGGCCACAACAGGGAGCGGCCCGCGTACCGCAAAAACAAACAAACAAACAAACAAACAAAGAACCTCATAGAAACAGACTCCCAGACATAGAGAACAGACTTGTGCTTGCCAAGAGGCAGGGGGGGATGGACTGGGAGTTTGGGGTTACTAGATGCAAACTATTACACTTAGAATGAATAAACAACAAAGGTCTTACTGCAGAGAACAGGGAACTATATTCAATATTCTGGGATAAACCAGAATGGAAAAGAATATAAAAAAGAATGTATGTATGTGTAACTGAGTCACTTTGCTGTATAGCAGAAATTAACATGACACTATAAATCAGCTATTCTTGAATTAAAAAAAAAAACTCAGCAGACAGCTTATGAAAAAACTGACTCTTGAATAGACTTAAAGACGGTGGGAATATATATTGATCATAAAGAGTTATCCGTTTCCGTGCTCCAATGAATAGGCCCGCAGCCTTCCTTGGAAATCTCCAGAAATTATTCAAACAGAAAGATCACACAAGGCATCAGGACGTTGTGTCAGCAGCAGCTGAAAGCTACCTGGCAATGAATGATGTATGGCTGTTATCCAGGTTCTGGTCCTTTTGGTTTTGAAATCTGATGGTCAGGGGCCCAGGACACATCGCTGCAGCCCAGGGCAGGCTGAGCGTGAGATGACCTGTGCTCTCACAAAGCTGTCCCCCTCTGTCGTTTTGGGTCCCTGAGCCAGATCAAGTCTCAGGGCTCTTTCTCAGTGCTTTTGAGTTTGGTGGGTCTGTCGCCAGGGCGATTTACTATTGAAAACCACAGGGTGACAGGGACTCTTCATATTCTGGATCCCTAAGCCACTACAATAACATCATTGACGCCACCTCATTCATGCCACCCCTTTGGAGCACTTTCACATCTGTGATCTCATTTGTTCTCCCAATGAATTGGCTAGGGAAGTTGGTCAAGCAATATTAATCCCACTTGACAGCAGACGGAAGACCCAGCACAGCACAGGGTCCAGTCCAGGCTGATGCTATGACACCCTCACAGACTCACAGGACACCAGCTCGAATTCACATACACTCCTAGGGAAAATCAGCTAAAAGTGGGGACGTATCATATCTTTATATACGCAAGTGTGTCGTTTATATTAGAATACTCTGAATTCACTATTATCAATCTGAAATATGCATTGTGTTCAATAATTACTTCTTGGGGTCCTGCAATGAGAAAGCACTCTTGGGGGGAGATATTATGAAGATAAATAAGAACACAGTCTCTGCCCTATGTGAACTTACCATCTGGAAGAGACAACAGATATGTCTACAAATAATGAAGGGGTGATGGAAGAGAGAAAAAGGTCTATACGTGGGTTGTGTATGGAAGTAGAGTCCGTCTAAAACTTCTTAATGCGTCATCAATGCAATGGCGCCTGGGGTGTCCCAGGGAACCCGGTGTTTTAAAGGAATGCCCTTTACTTTTGGAAAATCAAAGTCCCAGAAAAGAAATCTATATTATTGATTTCTCTTTTTCTAAGGCGATTATGGAATTCTTCCTCAAAAAGTGAGATGTTTTTAAGTGTATCTGGAGCGATGTGGTTGTGTTGTTTTGGAGGGCTGCCCAGAGGATTTCTCAAGGTTCTGCTTGTCCTTAAGACCTGTACTTCTCTCACAAAAAATGCTATAGAAGAATAGATCATAGCCTTACACATCTTTTTTTAAATGGGTTTATAGGCTATCAAGGTTATTTGCCACTGATTCTCAGCTCCCCCGCCTCCCCCGCCCCTCTAGTCCTGTGTCAACGTGAACAAGGAAATAAGTAGTCCTAGTTGTTTCATAGCTTTCTTAGAAACAAAAGGGTCAAGAGGGTCGCTAGCTTCTGGATGACCTGACATCAAGGACAGCAGGGTGGAAGAACTAGGTTTCTTAGCATCTTTACACATCTGAGCAATTCCTAGCACTGCATGGCTTCTGGACTCTTGTTATGTGAGTTATGTGAGTAATACATTTTCTGACTTAAAGTTTATTCTTCCCAAACTTCAGTAACTAATTCCACTGAATTAAATAAACAAAAAGTTAAAATAATTAAATAAATATTTGAATTTTTATTTTTATATTTCATTGAAATATACTGAGATTTCTGACTGTTCATTTTTAGAAATTCTGTGTCAAAATTGAACTAGCCAGGTAAATTCTTATCTAATGGCTTGGTCATCAATTTTAGTTATTCACATGGCTTTATCATGTATTCCTTTACGAATAAACTTTCCTGCACACACATGCAGGCACACACACATACACAGTGATGCAGACATACACACACTCTGTAACTGTGGTTTCGGAAGATGCTCTGGGTGAGGTCCTTAACCTGCCTTTGGATGCTGTAGGTAGGTATTAGGATCAAATTACTTGCATCTGACATCACCACATCATAATAGAACAAAATGCTCTTTGCTGTTCTTTAGACTATAAGTACTGTGGCTACCCAGAGAGAAACCCTGTTTATAATGAAAGGACCCCAGATAAATGGAAATCAAAGACTAAAATCAGGACTGGTATATCCTCTTTGTTACAGAGCGTAATCAGCAGACCAGGCAGATTATTCAAAATTCCAATTTCTTCCCCCTCTGCTGACAGTACACTTCACCTTGTGCTTTGCCAAACATTTTGAATTGTGACTGAGAATTCTGTGAGGTATTACTGCTTAAGTCTTCTGAAAGTTGCAATTAAGTACGCTCTATGTAGATGTCACCTTTTTGGAAAGGTATAAGAGAAAAAAATTAGCCTTCAGAGGAAATGAATTCATAGTTAAGACTCTTTCTTCTTCCTTAACCACATTCTGTTGTCTCTTTGTGGCGACAAAGGTCTGTAATCAGAGCCTGGTTCCAGCTTTCTAAAGGCATCAATGAGATGAGCAGGAGTGGGGTGGGAGGGTTGTATCTCCCTTTACACGTATGAAAGGAGGAAAAAAAAAAAAAAGACCACCCTGGAAGTGACTGAAATTGCATCTGAGTGACAGATCTTTTAAATGAATGGATCAGATTCTGACCAGATAGCTCAAATACTAGGAATCGTTCTTTTTCAAAAGGGTACAGGTGTTGTTATATTTATGACTTTCTTGCCAAAGACAAACTTTCTACCATCTCAGTAGCTAAATGAGGGCTGAGGACTTTCTGGAGCTTTTGGTTGGACAACGCTAATGGTCTCTGGCAGCAGGGATTCAGAGAGAAGGCATAGGTATAGCCTTAAAATGGATTTGTTCTTTTAGCAGTCTCATGTGGGTCTGACCAAACACCTAAAGGGTCAATTGGCATTCTTTATTTTCTATTACTTATCAATTCTGCCTCCACATGCCATTCTTCTACTCCATTTCACTCTTTTGCAGTGTAATTGGGTTCTACTGAATCAATGGGAATCATTTTCATGGTTATCTGAACGCAGTCTGGTGGCCTGTGGGTGAGGAGATTACAGTGTGCTCTGTGGAGGATGAACATCTGGGCCTGGGGAGCATCCTGCAAGGCTGGGGTCATAAAAGTCATTATCTTGTTCATTTCAAAAAGCTGGTGGGCTGGGGGCACCTCAGTTCAGGCTCTCTGCTGGTGTTTCTTAAATGGCAGCTCCAGATGGAGATGTGAAATGTCTGTCAGCGCAAACAAGTCGGCTGCCAAGAGTGGGACTTCTCCACGATCTGGAAGAATAACTCGGTTCCCAATCAGGGCACTGTGCAGAAGCTCAAGGAGGATCACACTATACCTTCAAAGAGCCATCTCCAAGACGGTGGAGAGCAAGAGAAAAACAATACTTCTGGATCACAGAGGTTTGTGTTCAATTCCAGTTTTTCCACTGCTTCCGAGCTGATCCATCCTTTTGGAAAGTTATTTAAATTATGCCTCAAATGCCCATGTTTGTTATATGGGAATAGTGATATCTACCTCATAGAGATCTAGAATTAAATGAAACATTCTGTTAGTTATTCAGAAAACATGTTTAGAGCACCAACTACCTGCCCTGGGAATAAAAAGATAATATATCCTCCACCTCTGTCTTCCAAGAGCTTTCTTTTCCCCCATTGCAAAATGATTACCACTATAGCTGACCACCCCCATTGCATCACATAATTACCATTTCTTTCTTGTGGTAAGAACATTTAAGATTCACTCTCTCAGCAACTTTCAAGTATATAACACAGTATTCCAAAAAAAGGTATACAAATGTCCAACAGGTACAGGAAAAGGTGCTCACTAATCATCAGAATCAAAACCACAATGAGGGCTTCCCTGGTGGCGCAGTGGTTGAGAGTCCGCCTGCCAATGCAGGGGATACGGGTTCGTGCCCCGGTCCGGGAAGATCCCACATGCCGCGGAGCGGCTGGGCCCGTGAGCCATGGCCGCTGAGCCTGCGCGCCCGGAGCCTGTGCTCTGCAACGGGAGAGGCCACAACAGTGAGAGGCCCGCGTACAGCAAAAAAAAAAAAAAAAACCACAATGAGCTATCACCATATACTTGTTAGAATGGCTACCATCAAAAGGACAAGAGATTAAGAATTGTTGGTGATGATGTGGAGAAAAGGGAATCTTTGTGCACTGTTGGTGGGGATGTAAAGTGCTACGACCAAGAGCTTTGAGTCTAGTAGTGTACATAAGTGTCCAAAACAATACCTTGCATGTAGCTGATGTTTAATAAATGTGTTTGCTTTTTACTAAATTATTTTCTTTTAAAATGTAAAAAAACTTATTTTAAAAATTTTTAAATTTTTATTATTTTTATAATTTTCCTTTAAAATTGTTAACATGCTCATGGAAGCAGAGCAGTAACTACTATTATTAATTTCTTTTTTTTAACATCTTTATTGGAGTATAATTGCTTTACAATGGTGTGTTAGTTTCTGCTTTATAACAAAGTGAATCAGTTATACATATACATATGTTCCCATATCTCTTCCCTCTTGCATCTCCCTCCCTCCCTCCCACCCTCCCTATCCCACCTCTCTCTAAGTGGTCACAAAGCACCGAGCTGATCTCCCTGTGCTATGCGGCTGCTTCCCACTAGCTATCTATTTTACATTTGGTAGTGTATATATGTCCATGCCACTCTCTCACAGCTTACCCTTCTCCCTCCCCGTATCCTCAAGTCCATTCTCTAGTAGGTCTGTGTCTTTATTCCCCTCTTGCCTGTAGGTTCTTCATGACCATTTTTTTTTTTTTTTTTTTTAGATTCCATATATATGTGTTAGCATACGGTATTTGTTTTTCTCTTTCTGACTTACTTCACTCTGCAAGACAGACTCTAGGTCCATCCACCTCACTACAAATAACTCAATTTCGTTTCGTTCTATGGCTGAGTAATATTCTATTGTATATATGTGCCACATCTTCCTCATCCATTCATCTGTTGATGGATAGGTTGCTTCCATGTCCTGGCTATTGTAAATAGAGCTGCAATGAACATTGTGGTACATGTTCATGTGGTACATGGTACATCTTTTTGAATTACAGTTTTCTCAGGGTATATGCCCAGTAGTGGGATTGCTGGGTCATATGGTAGTTCTATTTTTAGTTTTTTAAGGAACCTCCATACTGTTCTCCATAGTGGCTGTATCAATTTACATTCCCACCAACAGTGCAAGAGGGTTCCCTTTTCTCCACACCCTCTCCAGCATTTATTGTTTGTAGATTTTTTGATGATGGCCAATCTGACCAGTGTGAGATGATATCTCATTGTAGTTTTGATTTGCATTTCTCTAATGATTAATGATGTTGAGCACTCTTACATGTGTTTGTTGGCAATCTGTACATCTTCTTTGGAGAAATGTCTATTTAGGTCTTCTGCCCATTTTTGGATTGGGCTGTTTGTTTTTTTGTTATGGAGCTGCATGAGCTGCTTGTATATTTTGGAGATTAATCCTTTGTCAGTTGCTTCATTTGCAGATATTTTTTCCCATTCTGAGGGCTGTCTTTTCATCTTGTTTATGGTTTCCTTTGCTGTGCAAAAGCTTCTAAGTTTCATTAGGTCCCATTTGTTTATTTTTGTTTTTATTTCCATTTCTCTAGGAGGTGGGTCAAAAAGGATCTTGCTTTGATTTATGTCATGGAGCGTTCTGCCTATGTTTTTCTCTAAGAGTTTTATATAGTGTCTGGCCTTATATTTAGGTCTTTAATCCATTTTGAGTATACTTTTGTGTATGGTGTTAGCGAGTGTTCTAATTTCATACTTTTACATGTACCTGTCCAGTTTTCCCAGCACCACTTATTGAAGAGGCTAACTTTTCTCCACTGTATATTCTTGCCTCCTTTATCAAAGATAAGGTGACCATATGTGGGTGGGTTTATCTCTGGGCTTTCTATCCTGCTCCATTGATCTATATTTCTATTTTGGGGCCAGTACCATACTGTCTTGAGTCAGGGAGCCTGATTCCTCCAGCTCCGTTTTTTGTTCTCAAGATGGCTTTGGCTATTTGGGGTCTTTTGTGTTTCCATACAAATTGTGAAATTTTTTGTTCTAGTTCTGTGAAAAATGCCAGTAGTAGTTTGATAAGGATTGCATTGAATCTGTAGATTGCTTTGGATAGTAGAGTCATTTTCACAATGTTGATTCTTCCAATGCAAGAACATGGTATATCTCTCCCATCTATTTGTATCATCTTTAATTTCTTTCATCAGTGTCTTATAGTGTTCTGCATACAAATCTTTTGTCTCCTTAGGTAGGTTTATTCCTAGATATTTTATTTTTTTTTGTTGCAGTTGTAAATGGGAACGTTTTCTTAATTTCACTTTCAGATTTTTCATCATTAGTGTATAGGAATGCTAGAGATTTCTGTGCATTAATTTCGTATCCTGCTACTTTACCATATCATTAATTTCTATTTGCTTGTCTATCTATCTACCTACATCCATCCATTCATCCTTCTAATCATTCACTCATGTACAGTCTGTGTCCATCAGTTTAACACACACACACATCTGGAATGAACAAAGGATTTAGTGTTCAGTGGACTTCTGGGGTGCCTGAAAATTTGAGGGCAAAAGCTGTATAAATAATGACTTTCATGACACTAGCTTCATGGAGTGGTCTTAAGCAAATGACTTTGTCCTAAGATAGTGAAATCTTCTTCCAGGAAAGACCCCTGTGTGAACTGTGATGATTACTCTCTCTGAACTGCAATTCAGTTTTACAATCATGAAAATGGCTATGATTAGCCCCCTAGTGACCTGAAAGTGTTAATGCTTCTTCCCAAGGTGTCAAGCAAACAATCAAGGAGAAGAGAATTGGTGCTGGAAAAATCAGGCTCATCATTCAGCACAAGGTGGGGTCAGATCTGCATGCTCCAAGTCAGACACGACTTGCCCGGGCTCTACTGAGAGTTCCACATGGTGGCTTTTGAGAACCCTTGTCTGTTCGATCAGCTACCAAGTTCCTTTAATTCTACCAGCCAAATCTATTTAAAATCCGTCTTCTCTTCTCGATCCCTACCTTAGTTCAGATAGTATCCATTCTCCTCTAGACCGGGGCAATAGCCTCCTGACTTGTCTGTTTTATTCTGGTCCTGTTCCAACCATAACCATCCTCCCTGTTGCAGGCTCAGGGATCATTTTGTACAGGAAATCTGATCATTTGCTTGACAGCATTTTCAGCACAACCTCCCAACACATCTGCATACCATGGCCACTCTTCCTCTCTCTGTATTTGTACACACGCCTCATTCCTTCTTTCTGGAAATAAACATAACTTATTCTTCTTCTCACCTATCTGGCAAAGATTTCTTTTTTCATTTTGGAGCACTTATAGTGTTCCAAGGAAACAAGTGCATTGCTTTTAAAAAAAAAAAAATTAATAGACTTTTTTTTTAAGAGAAGTGTTAGGTCTGCAGAAAAGTAGTTTTCACATGCCCCCTCTTCCCAGTTTCCCCTATTGTTTTTTTTTTTTGCAGTACGTGGGCCTCTCACTGTTGTGGCCTCTCCGACGCGCAGGCTCAGCGGCCACGGCTCACAGGCCTAGCCGCTCCATGGCATGTGGGATCTTCCTGGACCGGGGCACGAATCCGTGTCCCCTGCATTGGCAGGCAGACTCTCAACAATTGCGCCACCAGGGAAGCCCCTCCTCTATTGTTTATATCTTGTATTACTGTGGTGCCTTTGTTATAACTGGTGTACCAATATGGATATATTATTATTAATTAACGTCCCTGGTTTACAGTAGGGTTCATTCTTTGTCTTGTACATTCTATGGGTTGACAAATGAATAATGACATATGTCCATAATTACAGTATCATATACATTAGTTTCACTGCCCTAAAAATCCCGTGTCCTACCTATTCATCCCTCTCTCACTCCCTGAAAACTCCTGGCAAGCACTGAACTTTTTAATATCTCCAAAGTTTGCCTTTTTCTAGAATGTCATATAATTGGAATCAAACATAGCCTTTTCAGACTGGCTTCTTTCACTTAGCAATGTGCTTTCAAGATTCCTCCATGTCTTTTGTAGGCTTGACAGCTCATTTGTTTTTATCATTGAGTAATACTCCATTGTATGAATATATTATAGTTTGTTTATCCACTTACTTATGGAAGGATATAATAATTGTTTCAACGTTTTAGTGATTATGAATAAAGCTGCTATAAACATCTGTGCGCAGATTTAAAAAAACATATATATTTATTTATTTGGCTGCGTCGGGTCTTGGTTGCCGCACATGGGATCTTTGTTGCAGCGTGCAGGATATTTAGTTGCTGTGGCACGCGGGATCTTTTAGTTGTAGCATGCAGAATCTTTAGTTGCGGCATGCGGGGTCTAGTTCCCTGACCAGGGATCGAACCGGTGCCCCCTGCGTGGGGAGTACGGAGTCTTAGCCACTGGACTACCAGGGAAGTCCCTGTGTGCAGATTTTTGTGTGAACACAAATTTTCAACTCATTTGGGTAAACACTAAGGTGCCTGATTGCTGGGTCCTATGTTTAATTTTGTAAGAAACATCCAAACTATCTTCCAAAGTGGTTGTACAATTTCACATTCCCAGCAATGAATTAGAGTTCCTATTGCTCAACATCCTCACCAGCAAATACTGTTGTGTTTTGAATTTTAGTCATTCCGATAGGTGTGTAGCATGTATTTCATTGTTGCTTACCTCCACTTTTTTTTTTTTGAAAACCAGCTCAAGTGGTTCTATTAACTTTGTAATGAACTCAATGCTTATAAGAACTCTCTTATATCAGGTGTTGACGTTCTTGAACTAGAACCTCTATGACTACTATGATTTTCAGATATCTGCATGCAATGCAAGTACCATTTCATTTATGTGCTTAATGAATATTTTGTTAGTCATAACATTGTTTGTCAACTAAGTCAGATAAACAAGCTTATGATATAAATTTAGCTATAGCTAGATATTACATATAATAAATGTGCCCTGGATTTGACATCACCAGTAACTGCAAGAGCTCTGAATCTCTCAATTTCAAACATAACCCTCTGTGACATCACCTCCTACCCTCCCAGCCTGCCTCCCTCAGCACTCCTGCTCAAACATCACTATTACTTGTGAGACCCCATATCCACTGGCCTTTCCACAGATTCACTATCCACCATGTCCTTCATTCATCCCCTCCTTACTCAGCTTGGATTCTACTCTAGCCCACTCAAGGGCTTTGCTCTTGCAATTTTCACTGCTTTTCCCTGTACCACCGTTTTTAAAAACATTTATTTTATTGAAGTATAGTTGATTTACTATGCTGTGTTAATTTCTGCTGCACAGCAAAGGGATTCAGTTATACACATATATACAATCTTTTTCATATTCTTTTCCATTATGGCTTATCACAGGATATTGAATATGGCTCCCCGTGCTATACAGTAGGACCTTGTTGTTGATCCATTCTATGTATAATAGTTTGCAACCGCTAATCCCAAACTCCCAATCCTTCTCTCCCCCTGCACTTTCCCTTTGGTAACCATACATTTGTCTTCTACGTCTGTGAGTCTGTTTCTGTTTTGTAAATAAGTTCATATGTGTTATATTAAGATTCCACATATAAGTGATATATGATATTTGTCTTTCTTTTTCTGACTTACTTCACTTAGTGTGATAATCTCTAGGTCCATCCATGTTGCTGCAAATGGCATTATTTCATTCTTTTCTATGGCTGAGTAGTATTCCATTGGTGTGTGTGTGTGTGTGTGTGTGTGTGTGTGTGTATCACATCTTCCTTATCCATTCATCTGTCGATGGACATTTAGGTTACTTCCACATCTTGGCTATTGTCAATAGTGCTGCTATGAACATTGGGGTGCATGTATCTTATTGAATTATAGTTTTGTCCAGATACATGCCCAGGAGTGGGATTGCTGGGTCATATGGCAGCTCTCTTTTTAGTTTTTTGAGGAACCTCCATACTGCTTTCCATAGTGGCTACAAAGATTTATATTTCCACCAACAGTTGTCCACCATTTTTGATTCCCTCAGTACTGGATCATTACTTCAGAATAAGTAATAGTAGTAGTCATCTTAAAACAAAATGAAACAAAAACGTTTCTTAACTCAAAGCTTTTTTGTTATTGTTATTGCTTCATTTCTTCACTCTCCTTCATAGCAAAACCCCCAAAGAGTTGGGTCTACTTGCTATTACCACTTCCTGAGCCCCTCTCCCAGTCAACCAGGCTTGTGTCTCCACAGTTCCATTGAAACAGATTTATCAGTGTCACCAATGCCCTACACTAGCCACAGCCAATGGTCTGTTCTGTCTTCATCTTACTTGACTCTTCACTACTTCTGACACCTCCAACGATAGCCATTGTGAAACACAATCTTCTCTGAGCTTCCAAGACCCCCCTGCTTGCCTGCTTCCCTCCTGCCTTCACTGTCTCCCCCTCTGCCATCTCACTAAGATGTTGGACTGCCCAAAGCTTTCAGCACTTTCATCTAGTCTATCTACATTCTCTGTCTCATGGCTTCAAAATCTATCCATATGCTGATGACTCCCAGGTGTAGATCTCCAGACTTGAATCTTTTCCTAGAGCTCTAATTCCCTTTAATGAATTAGAGTGTAAAATCCTTTAATACCTTCCCATTACATTTGGAGTAAAATACAGAGGGTTTTTTTGTTTGTTTGTTTGTTTTTTTAAACACAGTGTTTTCTTAACCACGTCTAAGTGCTTCCTCTTACTGCTTCCCTGACTCCATCTCTTGCTGCTAACTTACCCATTTAATTGGTCCCAGCCACTCACAGTGTGCTTCTTTCTGCCCCTGAGACGTTCGTTTCTGATTGGGGCCTTTGTACTTGCTGTGGCTTCAGTAAATCTTATCCCCTACCTGCCTTCTTCTTTTCATTTAGGTCTTAACTCAAATAGGATCTCCTCAGAGCGGTCATCTGCTGACTATATTTACTAAAGCAACTCCCCTGCTCACTCAACTATATTATTCTACTGGTTAATATATTTCTTGTCCATTTCATTCCACTTCAACACCAGCTAAATGAGGATAGGCACTGTGACTGTCTCATCTCTGCTTTATCCTCAGTACCTGAACAGTGCCTGGCACAGACTAGATGCTCAATATATACATTTGGTGACAGCTGACATTATCTCATTTAACTGCAAATATGCCTTAGCCTTTAGAGTTCAATTCAAATGATTGATTTTTCTACCCTACTTCCCTGAGCAAGGAGACCTCTTCTTCCTCTAGAGCTTTATAGCCTTTGGTACAGACCTGTATTTGAGCCCTTACCCACGTTCACTGTGATTGTTCCCTTGAATTGCCCCAAGAAGAATTTGCTGTGTCCCCAGCATTTGACCCACTGCCCAATACATATTAGGCACTCAAATATGTGGGATGCTTACTGACATCACTGACACCAAACTGAACTTCAGCTTGCTTCTTTACCCCCACCAGAGATTTTTTTTTTTTTTTTTTTCCAGAAGAAGGAGGTAGAGTCCCATACACAGGATCTGGTTATTAAGAACTCTCACCATAATTAAAGTAGTGATGTTCCCCTATGTATTAAAACATCAGACACTCGGAGAGTGTTTCGGAGTCTGGAAAATTTAATGCAGCTTCCAAAAGTGTCAATTTATCACAAGGGAGTTACTGAGGCCCCTGAACATGCTGGCTTATTAAGTAGAAGCACTTATTAACCAGATGCTTTCCAGCAAAGAAAAGTATACTTATAAGTGCCTCTCTGTTAATAAAATGTCAGACTGAGGCAACTAATTAACACTAGAAAACTTCTTTAAAAAAACGGAAATAAAGAACGTGAAGAATCATTTACTTACTCTTGAACAATCATCTGTGTTTTGATGGTCCCCAGATCTGTGCCTCCGGCTTCAATTTTTGTTTCTCCCACGTATACCCAAGGTCCAAATGGGAAGTTTCGCTTTTTTGACTCCCTTGCATCTAAAACATAATGTGCCAAACTCAACTCACTATTCTCTCTCTCAAAACACATCTGCCTATTTCATCCTGGAACCACCATGCCCTCATTTATCTCAGCTTATAGACTTAATAGGCTCTCCCCTCCCCTTTTCATACTGTTGGTTCCTCTTTCCTGAAGGCTTCTATCCATCTCTTCATTTCTGTTTCTGTTGCTCTCCCCAACAGCTGGTCTGTAGTTTCATAACTAAATAACAATTACATATCCGGTATCAAGCCTCAAGTCTCTTCCTCATCTAGGACACTGTACACATGGTGCTAAAGCACCATGTTGGGTGTATCACTTTGCAGATAAGAAACCACCATGATGACCACATTCCATTAGAGTCTTGCCTCATCATACTTCTTCAAATTGGTTTCTTGAACTTTCAAGCATGAGCCTTGGGCTAGTAACCCCAGAATATGCAAAGTTTACTTGAGTCTTCACCCCAAGCCCTTCCAGAACACAAGACTACTTTAGTCATCCATTATATGGTTACCAAGCACTCTGTGTCTCCCAGTGGCTCCCAGTTGTATCCAAACTCTCTAATAAGACCCCCAAAGCCTGCTGACGTCCAGCTTTGCTCCTCAATCTTTGCTACTCTGGTGTTCCTACTGTTCCTGTCCCTTTCCTCTCTCTCTCTGTCTCCTGTCTCCCCTAGATTTCAGTCAGCTACCTACCCCTCAACAAACCTGCCATCTTTATGTCTGGAACACCCTGTTCAGTTTCTTCCTGGGATGAACTTCAACTGTTTTTAACATCGAATTCAGTGGTTTTCTCTCAGGAAGCTGTCCTTTGTCACTTTCCCAGCAAACCTGCTCTGTGATTGCTTGCACGGCACTTATCAAACTATCCTAGAAGGTTTGTTTACTGTCCATTTTTTCCTCACCAAATCATGGCCTCTTTGAAGGAAGAAACAATATCTTACTGATCTTTGTAATCTCTAGAAACATAGAAGGCAAAATATGCTTATTGAGTGAGTGAGTGATGGACAAAAGAATACCTGTCCAAATCTCATCCTATTTTCAGGAGTGTAGATTGGGCCAATTCACTTTCACAGGCTTCTCTATGGTTCAGTTCTATTTTGATCTTTCTATGCACGGATTCCTATAGCATCCAGCCATTCTCTGTATTATAATTAAATTCTACATTGCCATATTGTCTTGCTCTCCCATTCCTGAAAGATAGGTCTTTTATGCCTTTCTGGCAATGCTGTGAGCACCTAGCATAAGAAATAATTAGTAAATTGATGAATGAATTAACTGGGTGAAAAATAGATCCCCAGATGGCAAAAATAAAACCAACGGAAAAAGTAAAATGCAAGTTAGAAGGCAGAGTCATTCTGCGGAAGTTGATGGGAAACCACAGGCAACTGAAATTTATGATCTATAACTTGAATACGAGACTCTAAATACAATTAACAAACATTTATTGTACAGTTTTTATGTGCTGCCATTACCCTAGATACTGGCATTATGCCATAATTTAATTTAATGAGCTGACCAAAAAAAAAAAATCACCCTGAAATTATAACAAAACAACCCCAAACCTATTCTATTAGAGATACAAAGAGAGAACACAGATGAAGGAGCAACCAACTGTACTCCTGAGGGTCTTCTTACTGTCCTGAATTCTTTTTTCCCCCCAAAATGAATCTAAGGTCTCATAGAAAATTCTAAAGCCACCAGAGAGCAAAACACTTTCATTACCCTAGATTTGAGATGATATGGGAGCCATTTGCTATGCAAAAGTTACAGAGAAGAAGTAAGAGTGAATCTGGATCTCTTAAATGATGGTGGACACTCTGTTTTAAACGTATGTTTTGTAAAGCCTGCGTCTCTGTGCCTTTCACTGGGAAAAGAGCTGGGAACTCCTGTGAGATGGAGCTGAAAGATGGGTGCTGTTTTTCTATCCCAGTATTTCTTTCTTTCTTTTTTTTCTTTTTCTTTTTTTTTTTTTTTTTTGGTACGCGGGCCTCTCATTGTTGTGGCCTCTCCCTCCTGTTGCGAAGCACAGGCTCCGGACGCGCAGGCTCAGCAGCCATGGCTCACGGGCCCAGCCGCTCCGTGGCATGTGGGATCTTCTCGGACCGGGGCACGTACTCGTGTCCCCTGCATCGGCAGGCGGACTCTCAACCACTGCTCCACCAGAGAAGCCCCCCAGTATTTCTTAACATGTGCAGTATTGATATTTGGGGCCGTATAGTTCTTTGCTGTGAGGGTTACCCTGTGCACTTGGGGTGTTTAGCAGCATCCCTGGCCTCAACCCACTAGATGTCGCCTTCCCTTGAGACCACCACCCAAAAAAAAAAAAAAAAAATGTCTCCAAACATTACTAAATGTCTCCTGGGGGCAAAATTGTGCCTTGTTGAGAACGAGTGATCTGTGTCGTGCTTTGGAAGAACCTCTGGGTTTGAGAACTGAAAAGCAAACCATCAGTTAGTTTCTTTATATGCATTTCCGTATGCACTAAAAACACTTTTCCTCTCTTAATGACTTTTACTATGAGTTTTCTTTTTTGACATAGCTACTTACATATTATATATGGATAGGTATGTCTTAGTCACATTGTACATACAGTTTCATCTATGGTCTTTCATTTATCTTTGTTAAGAAACTCTAAATATTCAAGACCTCTCTTAATAATAAGGATAACCTGTCTTCTAGGATTAGTTACAAACCTAGTGATCTCAAATCTAGTCTCTGACAAGCCTTAAAGTTCTAAATAAAGACTTCCCAGGAATATAAGTTCTAAAACACTACAACAGCGTAAAAATACTCCCTAGCAAGTGTCAGAGACCCAAAGGCCACATCTAATGAATTTTAAGTGTTCAACCCTGCTGTGTAGAGGCCCAGGAATGCTGTGACCAGCCAATATGTTCTCTCAAAGGCTGAGATCTCTGAGAAGGGCAGAAGGTGACAGAGAATTATAAGAATAAAAATGAAGAAAAGGAAAGGGAACCGGTGAGATCAGCCCCAGTGAGGGCAATGGGAAGCAGTTATAGAACAGCATGCAGCAGGCAGAGGGAAGCCAGGAGCTTACAGGTGAGTGGGACAAAATACAGAAACATGTAGGAAGTTTAGGATGTCACCTTAAGGACAAAGATCATCTTTAGGGCATGTGAGGAAACGGAAAGGGCCCCTACACAAGAGGAACATGAGAGGATTTAAAGAAAGCCAGACCCTGCTCCTCCGTCAATGCCCACTTGGCCCTCGGTCTGCACCTGCTCTGGCAGCCGCACTGCATCACCCATGACAACTGATGTGGTGATGCTCAACTCTACTCCGGTAGTCTGTTTCGGCAGGCAGACACTGCTTTCTCTATTTTTATTCAATTAAAAATAAAAAGCTCTGGCTAACAGGTCCTCCTCTCAGACTCTCTCATTTCACACCATGCTTTTATTTTTTTTAAAGCACTTATTACAACTCAAGCTAAATAACTATTTGTGTAACTTTTATTTAATGTGTGCCTTCCCTGTTACAGACTGTAACTCCCATGAGTTCAGGGGCAACATCTGTCTTAGTCATCTCTGTACACCTACTTTCCTAGCCCATAACTTGTGGCACTTGATATTTATTTTAAAAGAATAAGTCTTTGGGGCTTCCCTGGTGGCACAGTGGTTGAGAGTCCGCCTGCCGATGCAGGGGACGCGGGCTCGTGTCCCAGTCCAGGAAGATCCCACATGCCGCGGAGCGGCTGGGCCCGTGAGCCATGGCTGCTGAGCCTGTGCGTCCGGAGCCTGTGCTCCGCAACGGGAGAGGCCACAGCAGGGGGAGGCCCGCGGACCGCAAAAAAAAAAAAAAAAAAAAAAAGAATAAGTCTTTGATTATCTAGTTTGTTCCCTGAGGGCACCAGATATCAGAAGAAAGCCAAATTGCTAAAAATAGATAGGCTGAAATAAACAATATACAGAATGACAAGTTTGCCAAAGCCAATTTGCCAAAAATCAATGTACTAAATTTACCAAAACATCTTATTTCTTGTAACTGTTTACAAAGTTAATGAAAATTCATATTACATTGAGTGGTTCTAATAGCTTTTGACGATTTTAAGGAAACATTAGATGACTGTTTTTTCATTTTACTTTAACAGCAGCATTTTACTGAATGTTCATTTTATTGAGAGAGTTAAGAATAAGAGTGATTTAGATTTCTACTGAATAGATTTAATATTAAGATAAATTTAATAGTTTCTCAATCTTTTGAGTAGTCCCATCCTATTTCCTTTCTACTGCTTTGGACTGTTCTCATTTTTCACGTTAAATCTGCCTGCCCACTGCTACCATGGTGACATATCCCATTTCTCAGATATCCCAGGGGCTACATAATAACAAACGAGCTTATCATTTTAGACGGAAAGGCTTTAGACATTCCAGATTTCTTTAGTTGTTTTTGAATGTCATTTTCTGTTATGCTAGAGTTTGACCTTTTTCATACTTTCAACCAGAATGACTTATCAGCCTTAATCTGGTGTTTTTGGCAACTCGTTAAATTTTATCATATCAAGTGTGAAAGGGTGGTTTTGGGCATCTATCTTCCATCCTTTGCAATTAAAAATATTTCAAATTTTATCATTTAATCATTCTTTGACCAATGACACAAAGGGTGTTTCAACTTCAGATTTGTATTCTTTTGTTTTAATTAATTAATTATTTATTTTTGGCCGTGTTGGGTCTTCGTTGCTGCGCGCGGGCTTTCTCTAGTTGCAGTGAGAGGCGGCTACTCTTTGTTGTGGTGGCTTCTCTCTTGTTGCGGAGCACAAGGGTCTAGGCACGCGGGCT
The DNA here is from genome assembly GCF_000442215.2 of Lipotes vexillifer. NCBI lineage: Eukaryota > Metazoa > Chordata > Mammalia > Artiodactyla > Lipotidae > Lipotes > Lipotes vexillifer. The sequence continues at coordinate 2,320,073 of NW_006775074.1, forward strand.
TCAGTAGTTGTGGCACGAGGGCTCAGTAGTTGTGGCACACGGGCTTAGTTGCTCCATGGCATGTGGGGTCTTCCAGGACCGGGGATCAAACCCGTGTCCCCTGCATTGGAAGGCGAATTCTTAACCACTGTGCCACCAGGGAAGTCCCTTAAGATTTGTATTCTAACAATGAGTAACCGTACTCACCATATCTTATTGATACGGTTGTTCTGGGTCTTTCCTCAGCAAATTCATGTTTATGATGAATATATAGGAAACTAGTGTCATCCTGAAATTGTGGTTGTTGGCAATAAAATATATTTTTTCTAAAGATTAAATATATTGACAAGAAAATTAAACTATCTGTGACCCTTAGTTTTTGAGAAATTAGATCTTTTAAAAGGGCTGGATATAGAAAAGAAAAACTTGAACTTTGTAGAAACTGTCAAAGCTGTTAAAGCAATTCAACCCAATGTGAAGTTCTGTAAACTTTACAGTTGGTATTTTCATACATTTGATGAAGTGGCTTAAAGCTCTAGACAAGAGAGGTTTTTTGTAATTGATTAATTATAAGTTTTAAAAATTAAACAATTTTTAAAATTGAAAAAATAAACTGTCTACTTGCAGAGAGATAATGGAGAGATGTAAAATCTCTCCAGTGTGGCACCCTGACAAGGTTTTTGCTACTATTCCACTCTTGACTCGATAGACAGAAATGTTGAAAAAGAGCCTCTATATAACTGCAAACCTGAGGATTATAGCAAAGAAAAAGGATCTTGTTTTGAAGAAAAGAATAAAAGCTCTTTATAATCCTAAATTAACATGCTATTAAGAAATTTGCCTAGTACATTTATTAGAAAAATGTCAACTGTATCTGAGGCAACAGATTATAGAAAGAAAATGGCCATTTAAAATACCATTTAAGATGCTAGATTTCTCTATCTATAGAATGAGCTTTTAAAAGGTCTAAAGGGGGGGGGCGATGGAAATATGGCGGAGGAGTAAGACGTGCAATCACCTTCCTCCCCACAAATACACCAGAAATACATCTACATGTGGAACAGCTCCTACAGAACACCTACTGAATGCTGGCAGAAGACCTCAGACCTCCCAAAAGACAAGAAACTCCCCACGTATCTGGGTAGGGCAAAAGAAAAAATTAATTAAAAACAGAGACAATAGAATAGGGACGGCACCTGCACCAGTGGGAGGGAGCTGTGAAGGAGGAAAGGTTTCCACACACTAGGAAGCCCCTTCGCGGGCAGAGACTGCGGGAGGCGGAGCGGGGAGCTTCGGAGCCGCGGAGGACAGCACAGCAACGGGGGTGCGGAGGGCAAAGCGGAGAGATTCCCGCACAGAGGATCGGTGCCGACCGGC
>NW_006775074.1:2326816-2387759 GCF_000442215.2 Lipotes vexillifer
TAAAAAAAAAAAAAAAAGGTCTAAAGGAAGGTCTTTTTTTTTTTTTCTCTTCTTCTTCTATCAGGTATCTTGCAAGCAGGCATTTAATATGATACCATCACTTGGGGAGCTGTGTTTATAGAAAATGAATGCCTAGGGATAGGAAATCGAACTGAACGCTCCACTTTGATTAGGTAGCTATAGGTGATGGATTTTTCTCCTTGAGACCCAAGCTTGAACCTGAAGGGATTTTCAAAGTTGGATTGTAAAATTTTTAATGACTATGCACAAAGGTCTTTGGTTCTCTTAACTAATGTCAAATGCTGTGGAGCTGAGTGGCTTTTCTGGCTCGACCCCGGCCGTCTGCTTTTCACCTATAAGGCGAGTGCCCCTCTCTTAGGGACAACTGGCAGTAAGATGATGATGTCACAGATTTAACAAGGTTGTGAGATCATATTTGGCAAATTATGACTAGTTGCTATTGATTTCCCTTTTGATGAGTAGCTTAAACAAGACTGTGGATATTATCAATTTCTTTTCTAACATTAGTCAATAGGATATAGAGTGTTATTTCCCACCCTTGTCTTGATGTGTTCCTTGTTGTTTTCATGTGAATGCTCTGGTCTACTCCTGAAGTTTTCCCATTGCTGCGAGAGAGGTTCTAGCTGGTGAGTAATCAGAATCAGAACAAAAATTAAAATGAAGTTGATTCTCAATCAGACAATGTGTACTAATAACAGCATCATTTTAATCCCATCCTGGGTTCTCCCTGCTCCTCTAGCTTTGGGCTTCTATTTAATGCTGTTCACTTTTGGAACACAAAGAAATATGTATGCTAGGTAGATCTGTGGCAAAACTCAAAAGCAAAATTTAAACAATTTTAGCCATAGCTGCTGTTATCCCTGCCACTTTCAATGGGGTGATTAATATAAAATCAAATACACGTGTAAATATTATGACTGTACATTTAACAACACCCAGGGCCAAATCATCTTCATCATGAAACTTACTTTATTGAAAATGTAAGGGGTAAACTGAATAGCACCAGTTAGATTCAGCTAAATTGTTTGTCATGGTGGATTGTAAAAATGGCCACAAAATTTTGTAGCTCCTCATAGCGAGAGGTGAATTCTATTTCCCTACGTTTTGAATCTGGGCTGCTTGGTGTTCTGGACTGAATGTTTGTTCCCCACCCCCCACCCCACTGTGACTGCATTAGGAGGTGAGGCCTTTGGGGGGTCATTAGGTCATGAGAGTGGAGTCCTCACGAGTGGATTAGTGCCCTTATAAGAAGAGCCCAGAAAGCTAGCTTGCTCTATTTTCTTCATGTGAGGGTACAACATGACGTTGTCAGTCTGCAACCTGGAAGATGGCTCTCACCAGCCCCTGTCCATGCCATGCTGATACCCTGATCATGGACTATATAAACAGTCTATGGCAATTTTTTATAGTAGCTCAAACTGAGTAAGACATTTGGTGACTTGCTTTGACCAATAAAATGTAGTGGGAGTGACCCCCTGTGCAAGTTCCAATCCTAAGTCTGAAGCTAGAGGATGAGCGGCCACATGGAGGAAAAGTGAGCACCTTGGATGCCAGCCTGCCAACTGCCAGACAGGTGAGTGAGTCTGTCCCAGATCAACTGGCCTTCATGTCAACTGAATACAATCTCTTGAAAAAGTCCAGCGGAGATCAGCCAAACCAGCCCAGATAAGAACAACCTAGCAACCAACAGCATTGTGAGCTAAATAGAATGATGGTTGTTTTAAGTCACTAAGTTTTGTTACATGGCAATAGATAATTGATACAGATGTTTCATCTTTTATACTTTTGACTCTATGGGAGCAGGCCCATCACAGTGGGACTCAATAAACACCTGTCAATTGGCATGAGCATCAAGGATGCAGCATTTGTATCTCTTAAGATGCAGCCATGGCCACAGATAAGACACAACTTTTAGGAAATTTCCTAGGAAGTTGACGTTTTCACCTTTAATGTTGCAGTTACTCTTCGTTTCAGTTGCAGTTTTTTAGGATCACTGATGCCTTTATAGGTATATGTAAATTAAACCATTATTTCATTCCTGCATCAGGACATAGCTTTAAAAAAAATCAGCTTTATCAAGATATACTCTACATACCATAAAGTTCTCCTGTTTAAACTGTGCAATTAAATGGGTTTTAGTATATTTACAGAGTCATGCAGTCATCACCAAAATCTAATTTTAGAACATTTCATCACCTCAAAAGGCACACAGCTTTTTGCTTCATATTTTCTAATACCGAGAGCTAATAAGGACCTTTAACATCCCATTTAATTTGTGATAACATATTTCCTGCATCAGCCCAATTATCCTATATTGAAACACATGCAGTGTGCCTTGTTACTAAAAACCATGCTATGGCATTTAGAATCCTGGACCATCACACAGAAATCCAAAGAGCAAAACAACCGCTGAGTTCAAATATTATTTGCATTAAAGGAGCTTATTTAGAAGATTTTGAATTTGAAGTCCTATGGTAGTTTAGTAATTTATTTTTAATGCAGAAAAATTAAGCGAATTTAGATGGCTATTAAGACACTTCAAATTGCTATTAACAAGATGAAGAAGAGTTAAAGTTCCAGAAGCTGGAGTGTGGAATCTAGAAATGGGAATGTGGAATAGAGTTGAGATATGTTGCACACTTCCAGAAGTGTTAGAAAGCATGTCGGCCACTCCGTCATCCAGTGTGCAATACTGTCCAATTAAGGGTGTTCCTTCACCAAATATTTCACAGTTCAGTATTTCAAGACACGTTTTTAATGAAAACATATCTCTATTTGTATGGTTAAAAAACAAAATGACAGGGACATAGATTCATTTTATAGAAACTAACACCATAGCTCACCTTAGGTGTACCTATCTATTTCCTAAAGAAAGGTTAACAAGATTACATTTTTAAAGCATTTTAAATTATAGATTAAAACAGCTATACTGGCAATGACTTCTTGATTCATTTGCAGTATATCAAGCTCTAGGTAAAAGAAGATAATCAACCCCAGAGTTTCAAAGATATTAAAGTGCTCCTGAAGATCAGTTAGTAATTATTCCACAACAGGTTTTAGTGCCTAAGAGTTAGATGCTATGATAAGCAGTGGGAGGATACAGATGACAATCAACCTTTTATTCTACTTAAGAGATATCCCCTGGGATCTCTCTGTAAAGTGGATGGATTTCAAATTCTAGATCCCTGTATTCTACATGTTCTGGTCATAAATAAGGACATTAATTAAGCCCCGATGGCATGGAAAACATCTCAAGGGAGAGTCATGCAACAAACATTTATCAACCACTTCAAATGTGCTATGGGAGACACAAGGTGAAAAACAATCTGTCCCCCATGGAGTAACCTGAAGGCATGACTCTCAGCTTTTCCCCCAGGGCCAGGTTTCCCTTAAACAGAGGAAGGACAACAGAAAGTAAAGTCTTCCTTGGACTTTTCTGTGTGTCTCAGGAGTAAGCATCCATTTATTAATTACTAATACCAAACCTACTTCCAAACAAGGTTTGAGAACACTTAATAGGAAAAGCGTGTGTATACATTTAATCATTAAAATTAAGTATATATGTAACATATGATCCAGCAATCCCACTCCTGGGCATATATCCAGAAAAGACAGAAGCTCTAATTCAAAAAGATACATGCACCCCAATGTTCACTGCAGCACTATTTACCATAGCCAAGATATGGAAGCAACCTAAGTGTCTTTTGAGAGATGAATGGATAAAGAAGATGTGGAATATATATATATATTTATTTATTTATCTTTATATATTTATATAAATAAAATGGAATATTATTTAGCCATACAAAAGAGTGAAATAGTGCCATTTGCAGCAACATGGATGGGCCTAGAGATTATCATACTGAGTGAAGTAAGTCAGAGAGAGAAAGACAAGTATCATATGATATCACTTATATGCAGAATCTAAAAACATGATACAAATGAACTCACTTACAAAACAGAAACAGACTCACGGACATAGAAACCAAACTTCCGGTTACCAGAGGGGAAAGGAGGGGGAGGGATAAATTAGGAGTTTGGGATTAACAGATACATACTACTATATATAAAATAAACCATAAGGGCTTACTGTACAGCACAGGGAACTGTATTTAATATTTTGTAATAAACTATAATGGAAAAGAATCTGAAAAAGAATATATGTATGTATATATATACATAAGAATCACTTTGCTGTACACCTGAAACACAATATTGTAAATCAACTATACTTCAATTAAAAATGCTTTAATGAAAAATTTAAAAAATAAATTATATATACATATTTAAAAGAAAGGTAAAAAGAAAAGCGTTGGGGGATAATAATATAAAAAAACCTAGGATAAGGGAAGCTACTACTGTTTAGCACAACAGTTCATTCCATAAAAGAGGGCTGAACCCTTCATCTCAGAGAGGAGGAAATGACCCTTAGCCCCACCTCTAAACTCTGAGATCCTGCTGCAAGGGTCCTTCCTGGGAAACAGTGAATAACATAGATAACAGTCTTCTGAGTGGCACTTTTAAAAAATATTCTGAGATAGCTGCATATGGCTCTGTAGCATAAGAACTTCAATAAAAATCAAGAAAATAATGCTGTAAAAATATTTCCATGAGAAGCCAGAGTAACCCAATCCAGGTAGATGGTGTTCTGGCAATCTGACTTGATACAAGGATATAGTTCAAAGCATAGAGCACCAAAGGCTAACATTTCTCAGCCATTCCTTTGGGGGCATCAACTTACAGGAGATGCAGAGCAGGTCACTCAAACTTAAGATCATTAGAATTACCTGCAGTGCAACTGCTCTCTGATGGGACTCTAAGCATCAGGACTGCATACAGAGAAACTAATGTTCACTAGTAGAAGTTCATTCATATACACATATTTACTGAGCACCTACTATGTAACCAGCACTAATCTAGAAGCTGAGGTTCAGGGGAGAACATACAGACTTGGTCCCAGCCATTACTGAGTTTACAATCCATAGAAGGCAGAGAAGGTAGAGAAATAAAATAATATACACATAATTTTTTTTAAAGATAATTTCAGGCGCTAAGTGCTATGAAGACCCTTGCAATAAAGAGAAACAAAGAGTCTGACTCCAGTTTTCAGTTTGCTGATGGCTTTCAGGCCTCACCACGTTCTCTTCCCTTTACACTCCACATCTGGGCAAGCTGATAAGAAAGCTCAGGTGCACCTTTGGCATTGGCAAGAAATTCAAGCCACGTCAGCCCCAGCTCAAGGGCAGGAACCCTCACCCCAGCTTCACCCCAACTGCCATATATATAACCCCAAGCCCATCTCCCTTCCCTGCTTTCTCAAGCAATTTTTGGACCAGCTTAGGCGTTCACCCTGCTCACCCCAGAAAGCACATTACTCCAATAATAGACCCTTTCATACCCTCCTGGTGAATGTGTGGCAACGTGAGTCTTGACATTTGAACCAAAGTTTGGGTGGAGGGGCCATATTGCCTCTGAGAAGTGATCACATCACAAAACAGGGCAAAGTCTCAGAATTACATGCACAATAAGGAAAGAAGCAAGGTCTCTTGGGGCTAGGCTCAGAAAATGAACAACGTCACTTCTGCTGAATGCTATTGGTCACAGCAAGTCACCAAGCCAGGTCTTCACCTCTTGATAGGAGGAGCTGCGAAAATGTGTGGCCATTTTTACAATCCACCACAACCATCTAGCTGAGTTCAGCTGGGCAACACCCAGTATACCCATTTCGTCGTAATGTGAGTAAAAGTCTTTTGATGAATATCACGACGGATAATTTTGTCCCGATGAAAGGCTTCTCCACTCTGCAAGAGGTCGGGGCTGGGGTCCCAGGGAGCCAAGTCTTATCACCTTATATCCCTGCGAAGCTGAGTATAAAACCTGCATATCCTAGGCACTGAAGAAATTATTATAGACGTGAACTAAAGTGAATTTTAAGCTAAGAACAGTGTCATAGCTAAAGCACAGGAGTGAAAGGGAAAAATGTCTGTCATAAAACATTTTGAAAAATCTTCCATATATGTTCATACATCATCTCATACATCATTCACATTTTTCAGTCATTTTGAACTCAGCAGTGTCAAACTGAGGCCTCTTGTTAGATGGATGATAAAGCCATTGGAGATCATTCTGACACTCTAATAACATAATTAGGCACCTGATGTGTAGGAGGGTGAGTCATCATGAGCCTCCCGACAGACCTGTGAGATGGGATAGAATGGCTCACCTTGGGAAGTGTGATGCACACACCCACAATTCTATGGATGCGTGCTAGCTGAAGTGCTGAATTAACTTCCCCCATTGGAAGGCAAACGTGTGTATTTGATTATGGATGCTGCTGCCTTCCTTAGTTCTCAAAATGTCCTTCTGATTTTGCATCCATTGGGCAAAATACTGACTTGGCTAGGACTGAGCTAAGCCTTAGGAACAATGAAACATACAGGGGTTTTTGCCTTGAAGAAGAAGGAAACTAACGATAGTTGATACATTGCTCTATGCTAGTCTCTTTGCATACGGTTTCCACGCAGCACTTACAACAGCCCAGTGAGGTTTTAATATTATAGATTACGAATTTGTTCTAAGTCTTTCACCAAATATATGGCAGAATCTTGATTCAACCCCCGGTCAACTTCAACCTACACACCCAGGCTCTTTCCAGGCTATAACAACAGATTTAGTCCAGATATGCAAATATTCCATCAGTTTCGATTCTTTGTTAGAACAGTAGACCAGAACTACAGTTATTAAAGGAAAACCTCCCTACCTTCCCCCAATGAATCTCTCTTTAGATTCTACCTCTACACAATTGCAACTCCATGGGATGATGGGTTCATCAGACAACGTGGCCCTGGTGAACTGCCTGCTCGCCAGGGTCAAGTCCCAAGTACATGCAGTAAAGAAGGAAATTAAAATACATGGACGCTAAGTCAAACTCACCTCTGCTAGAAACAGTGCAGTTTCCAGATTAAGTTCTCCCTGATAAATCCAGCTCTTAACTCTTGTAGGACATACAAATTTTTTCTCACAATTGGGTGCATGATTTTTTTTTTTTTTTCAGGTACGCGGGCCTCTCACTGTTGTGGCCTCTCCTGTTGCGGAGCACAGGCTCCGGACGCGCAGGCTCAGCGGCCATGGCTCACGGGCCCAGCCGCTCCACGGCATGTGGGATCTTCCCGGACTGGGGCACGAACCTGTGTCCCCTGCATCGGCAGGTGGACTCTCAACCACTGCGCCACCAGGGAAGCCCCTGGGTGCATAATTTTATTATGTACTGTTCTGCAGTTAATTATTGATTCACTTGTGTTATTCTGGTGACCTCCAACTGTTTTAGGGTAAACTTGAGTGTAATTACCATGCTTTATGTGCTGCAAGTACTCACATGTATGTGTGTATATGTGTGTGTACACAAATATGTGTATCTATAGTTACTTATTTATTGTATTAACCATGGGCTGTTAACCAAATTTCACACCAAATATTTGCATATTCTCATGAATGATAATTTACATAGATTTAAAGTCAATTTAAATATGCCCAGAGCATTTTATTACACTTATTGATAAAATAGATTGTTAAGAAGTAGGCTAGTTGCCCGACAAGCCTCAAATGAGATACGAGAAAAGTTAAGGATTTTTTTAGGTAACCTCAACAGTTTTCTCCTTTTAAATGAGGTTCTAGAACAGATGGGGATTTCCCTTCATAGATCATTCATTCATTCATTCATACAACTAAATAGTTCCAGAATGCTTACTGGATGCCAAATACTGTGTCAGGTATCAAGGACATTACTGGTATCAGAGCTCTCTATGGGTAGTTTCTATTAAGCTAAAAGGAAAATGCAATTTCATAGGAGAAAATATGTGGAAACGATCAAGATATTCCAAAGTCTAATGAAAGCTGAATTAGGTTGACACACAAACTTGGTTGTCCTGATTAAAAAAACTTGTTCCAGTTCCATTTGATTTCTATTTCAACCTCTTCCATGGATACAGATTGATTGAGGTTGGTCAGAGCTATTTAACTGTCACAGATCTACTAGAATTTTCTGTGTTTCTCTCCTTTTTTGTGTGTTAGGGGATTATGATGTAGATGGCTTGGAGGATAGAGACTGGAAAAGCCAGGATATTGAGCCTCTAAATTTTAGTGTGGGAAGTAAAGTTCCTCTGCGTTTAATTGAATTCTTGGACAACCCAATGGCTTTGCTCCAAAAATGGCCTGCTGGAGTGGAGGATAATCTCACATGGGTCATTACACTTCCAAGCGTTAAGCCTCAGAATGAGCATTAAATTAAAATTCCCTGCACCTAGTAGGCAGAACATTGTGATACTCAAAAAATGTGGAAGTGCTAAATGAATTCTGAGCAATAATATTATTACCACTGCATATTTATTGAGTTCAACAGGGTGCTAAGTACTGTACAGACAGATAATACAAGCAGCCTACACAGAAAAAAGCAACAGCAGTAGTCTTATAACAGTCTCCCATTCATCTGCTTTAGGAATAGACAGTGTAACTAGACTTGTTAAAAATAATCTCCTCTTTTCAAAAGCATCCTCAAGGTTTTCTACGCTTTTGTTTGATTGGAAAGTGGCCGATTTTCCACAGTTACCATTTATGAATGTGGCCAAGTCTCCCAATTTCAAAATTACCACAAGAATGCTGCAGGCGTTAAAATGAAGAACTTCATCCCCTTGCAACTGGAAATTACGAATGGAGTTTTCTGGGAAATCTTAAATCAGCTGTAAAATATGATATTATGTGCCACTATGTTTTTTATTCGACTGGGGAAATATGCATTTTCAAAATTAGTAATATTGCTCTTTTTAACTAGCCTTCAATTTTCTGAAAAAAATGCATACATTTGAATGCCAAATGAATTTAAAAATTGATGAGTGAAAATATTCAAAGTTGAAGCATGAAGCACATTTCCTTTTTTAACAAATCTAGACACAAATAGAGGAAAAGTTCAAATACAGTATACCCAATATGTACATGCAAGAAGCAATATGCATGTGGATGAGCCTCAAGAATAACTTGGCATACACAGAAACTAACTGAATTTCAGAATCCTAACTTTATTTATATGCCAGCCCATCAGGGTTAGAAGAAGAAAAAATTAAGCACTTTAAAGAAAATGGGTTATAAACTGTCACTGTTGAGTTTAGTGTTCTGACAACTTTGAAAGTAACTATAACGGAATTTCTCAAGTTGGGAGCTAAAATAATGGAACATCTGGATGCCAATGAAATGTATGACAATCAAGGAGAGAACAGAAAAGCAGCGGGAAAAATGCTTTTCCTCTGCTTATAATTCTTTGTGGTTTTGAACTCTTGCTCCAAACCTTGGCTATGGCAGTCAAAGGCAGCTCTCTTCTCAGTGATTCACCTATCATTCCTGATCCTATGAGCCTATGTCTGGGCCTACTTATCATTTCCAGTAGCTGTCCTTTCCACCAGCTTGCCTCCTCAATGTGCTATCAGGCTTCATGCCTGAACACCTGTGTGAAGTGGTAAGAAGTGTGTATGATGTCTCACGTAAATGGGTCAGATTTCAACCTTGTAGGCTGGGTCTGTCTAGCCTTTGGAAATGGTGTCTCCAGATAAAACCTTTATTAAACAAACACAGAATCCAGTGCATACTGTCCTGGGGTTAAGTGACCCTAATGTGGACAATATAATGAAGCTGAACTGTAGAGAAACATGATCCAGATACATTTGTCTTACCAACAGGCAACCTCAGAGATGCTGCTTCCTTCTATGGTTTCTGAACTGGCCTTGCCACTTGTCAAATGACTAAAGTTACATATTTATGTCATTGGAAATATCTGGGCACAGGCCTATGCAGCTTAAGCTCCTCGCGGATAAGAACTAATTGTAACTGAGTTGAGATTCATTTTCTCCTTCCTCTGTCTAACCACAATAAAGAGGATGGAGAAAGAACATTTTTTTTTTCAATTCAGTTCAACCCATACTTACTTGGGGTCTAATAAGTGTAACCTCAGTGCCAGGAGGAAAACTGAAATTGTCATTAAGGACTTTGTAATCTATGGTCTCATAACAGAAACATACTCATGAATGATATATTTCTTTCCATTTTTACCTTAAGAAGGGATATTTCATAGAAGCATATTATTTTTCCTGCCCTCCCTCACTAAAAACCACACTTCAAGGTTGTCTGAAAGTGGAGTCTCTCTGGGTGCAAAGATGACTTATTCTTGGCATGCGCACCAGAGTCTTTCCAGAGTCCCTTTTACTTACCAGCGCCAAGTTGAAACTGATGTGACATGTATAGGGAGTCAGGGCTGCCCTTCTTCCTACTGGTTCTCCTTGCATCATTTGATGGGATTTTGTTTTGAAGCATGGGAAAGCGTATCTACCCTCTCAAAGACATGTCAAGCCTCAGATACAGTTTGGTTTGGATCCTTTCCCTCTTTTGACACCACAGTTTGTCACCAGTAGAGAATGCAGACAGCCATGCCAAATGTGAATGTCGCCTGCATGCCCACATTTGGCAAATGTTTACCCAGATCTTTAATTTGGGATTTAAACAGTTCGTCATCTAGTAGACGATATGTAAGGCCTGCTTAGTGCCGAAATTTTATGATTCTGTGGGATTTATTTGCACTTTTCTGAAAAGATGCTGACAATACATCATTTTACCTTCACTGAGAAAATGTTATAAAGGAAAATATTAATCTACAGTGGAAGAGATGGGGATAGTTCATGTTTGTGGAAAAACATTCAGAAGTATAATGTTACCTATTTAGTTTACGTGTTCAGGTTTCTGATATAGTTTTCCAAATGACATGACTGAATATGCAGTAGTCCCTTTTTTTTCAAGTGTTTTGGAGATATTTATGTAAAAATTTTCTGTGCGTACTTTTGCCTTCAATAAGTGAATTCTATAAGGTAGGGTCTCACAACTTCAGCCAAGGGAAGGATTTTTGCTTATATTTGTGTGCAGGCTGGTCAAGTGCCTGAAACAATCTGCTAAGTGATGTTAGATCATGTCCAGGGTCTTTCTTTCAGTTGATCTACAAGCAGGAGGTTAAGGAAATGCCTGCTTGAAAGTGAACTCCAAACCCACACTACAGAAGTGTTAATAGGAGAGCTAGGAGGCTAGGCTGTATCCAAAAAAAAAAAAAAAAAAAAAAAAACCATACTGAATCTGAATTTTTTAACATAAAAATTTCCCATAATAAACTGATAAATGCAAAAAGGAGGTTATAAAACTATACGTATAGTATGATTTCAATCTTTTTGACAAATTTTATGCAGGATTATATGTAATATACGAGCTTATACACATAAATGCAAAATAAAAGTTCCTAAAGTTTGTACTCCAAAACCTAAAAAGTAAACATCATTTCATGGGGAAATTATGAGTGTTACATTTTTCTTCTTTTTTGTTTATCTTTATCTCTCTTTTTTTTAAACAATGAATGTGTATTATATATAACATGCTTCTGGTACATCATAGTTACATGTTTCTACTTATTCTGTAATTTGAAATAACTGTATTTAAAAAAGAAAATCCTACCATAGGCACTAAGCAATTTCTAAAAGAAGAGTTTTGAAATAAACTCTAATTTTCTCCCTTTCACTGAAGTGTATAGATACATCCTTTAAACCATTAGAAACTGAGGTCAATCTTCCTTACATATGGATGTCCTTGTGATATGACAGGAACTTTTAAATGAGTTGCTCCTGGAAGCATCATTTTTGAAGACGGGTAAATGGTTTTGTGCAAGTATCTAAGCACATATCATCAGTCTGTCACAGTCTTGCACAGAGAGATTTGTAATTCTTCATCCTGAGGTGGAGCAAGCACGTCCTGCTACCACTGACAGACAGAACATCTCCTGTTGTAAAAATGCTAAATAAAAACCCCATCGTGTTCTCTAGCTGAAAGCACCTCTCTAATTCCTGGACACCACAAGAGTCTGTCTGCCGTAGCCCTGTCTCCCTGCTGGCAATGCTATAATGTGCTTTAAACTTAATTTTAGCTTTTCTGACTAGATGGTAGTGATGGTAAAGGTGAGACTTTGCCAAACTTATTCACAAGGGCAAAGAGGCTGCCCCACATTGTAAAGAGAAAAATTCAGTCATCTGGTATCTGTGGGATACCAAAAGTTGCTTTCACGACACTCAATTTAAAGGCAACACAAGAGAAAATCAATTCTCTCTATATGGAGAAAGAAGACATTCTGCTTTTTCAGAACACAGGGCTTGATTGGTCAGAGGCCCCCTGCCCCGTGGGTACTAGTTTCTTAGTTTAAAAATGTCTTTGTGAAGCTTCTTAAGAGGGCTATTAATGAGTACTTATACATTTAAAAAAATATTGAGCTTTTCCTGTTTCATTTGAAATAGTATCCTAAAAGTAGATTTTATCTCAATTACATATTAGCAAAGTATACCTTAGCATGGAACTTAGCCCCATGTCCAATTTAAATATTTATTAGCATCTTTAAAAATGTATAGTGGCATGCCAAGAGTTATAACAGGGTACCTCATGAAAAGTCTTCCTTCTGAATTATGTATTTATGACCTCCTGAGGATGACAGATTTCAGGGAGGTAAATGTGATGTAAGAACTGCTTTTAGGCTCCAAACACGCACTGGGGTTTGCAAGAGGCCTCTGTACTGACTGGGATGCAGTGGGGTGAAGGCTTTTCCCTTCCTGCATGGCAGTTGGCACCAGGGGAGGCCTGCCAACCTCTTGCCTAGGCACCGACTTTTGTGGGTTTCTGGGCAGTACAGATCACTGTAGCCTGGGAAGCATGGGTTATCTGGTTTGTAGATTTCCTGGAGCCCTAAACTTAAAGTTCAATCTTCTGTGAACTTTAATGCCCATGATGTTCCAGGTATTGTTCCAGGTGCTGGGAGTACAAAGAGGGGGCACTCCTTAGCTTGCCCCCCCCCATCCTACTGCTGGCCTCCGCCAAAGAAAGGGCCAGGAAGGGAGACATTGCCGAATCTCTAGGGAGCCCATCCTGCAGCTTGCTAACAGAGCTGAGATGGCCTGAAGGAGAGGCCGAACTTGAATCTACTAAGGGCAACGAATTTTGAATTACGGTATCTGTCACTGGGTATTAACCATGGCATGGAAGACCTCTACTGAGAATCTCTTGCCTATTCATGATCAGTTTATTATTTCCACTCAGTTGAGGTGTTGACATCTGAATGAAACAGGAAAAATTCCCATTATGTGTTTAAATATTAACAACTAAACACAATTTAAGGCCTTAAAGTCACTATAATTCTGGGGAAAGCTTGGGAGTTAGTGATGAAGCTGGTTAGGCCTAGAGATGGCTAACCTGGAGAAATTAACTATCTGGGAATGCTAAAGCTCTGCCATTTGAGCTAGGATGCCTTAGTCTCCCATCTCAGAGTCTGGCTTAGAAAGCCAGGGGAACTGCACATCATCCAGCAGAGCCCCAGCGACCTTCATAGCCAGGCTAGACCCATGGTTGACTCCTTATTCTGCCTACCTTTGGAGAATGAGCTGTTCCAACTTAGATGGTCATAATCCATTTAAATGGATGCTGGCAAATGGAAGATGATAAATCTCTGAAACTGGGCTTGTCTCCAGAAAAGGAAGGAAGAAATTAAGTACTCTTTTGAGTGCACACCATATGCCAGCATCTAGGTACATTCATAGATGCTATCTTGCTAAAGTACTATAAATATATTCAACAACCATGAGCCAAACTATACATGCAATGTAATATAATGCACTAAGTGTTCTGAATTCTGCCACAAGAAGACTGCTTCAGGAATCAAAAGGGATAATTTTAAGCTTCTAATCATAATAGCTGGCACATGTTAAACTCTTAATATGCGCAATGTACATGTACCATGCCAATCCTCACAAAATCCTATGAAAAAAATATTATTATTATCCCAATTTTACAGGTGGGGAAACTGAGGCTAGGTAGATTAAGAAAGGTTACGTGAAAAAAAAGAAAAAGAAAGGTTACGTGGCTAGTGAGTGGCTAGGCTTCTCTGTCTCCAAATCCTATGCTTTAACCATCTCTGTCTACATTTGTTGTACATGATTAGTTTGATGTAAACTTTAAGAGGACTACTATAATTAGGACATTGTTATGAGAGATGCCTTATTTCTCACTGAGTCAGATTAAATAATTGTGCAAAATACATCCAAAAACATGAAATAACCAAATTTATTACAGGTTTTCTCAATTTTAGAGGAACTGTATTTGCTCCAACATACTGACCTATTTTCCTGGGCTCTGAAATCTGGGAGTCTCTTGACTTACCTTCCTTACAATCATCTGTATCCTGCTTACAATCCTGTCAGCATTTCACTAAACCAGTCCTGCTGCAAAATAGATGAGGTTGGTAGCCCCTGATTTGCCATGAAAGCAAGTCCCTTGAAAGGTCCCAAAACAACAGCTCATTTGAATAAAGCTGTCTGCGGCATGCAGGAAGCAAGCCAAAGTAGTTTTCCTTTTTACTAATAGAGGCAATTGAGTTGAAATCTCAAATTCTGAACCTGCTTCCACTCCATTTTTTATTTTCCCACAGACAGACTTAAAGTGCTCAGCTGGGTCATATATGGTGTTAGGCATGGGTGTGGGTGGTTTCTCCAGCGCCCCAATGAAATCAGACTGGACGGATCATTCTATAGCTCACAGAGTGTGTTGCACAAATAAACTAGAAAAGCAACACAGTGGGCGAAGAGGGGAAAGGAGCTAGGGAAGCAAACGGCAGAGGGTCAATTTACCATCTCGGCACTGTGGAGAAGCCAGTCTGGGCTTCCGGGCCGTATGGTTTGTTGGGAGTTCTCATGATTGTTCAGAGCCAGGCAGGAAATCTGAACCTCTTCTCTGAAATGGGATAAGCCATTTGTGTGATACCAGGCTTGCAGGGTAAGCGGTCCCCCCACCGGCCCACAGGACCCAACCATCGCTTGCCCCCGAAACTTGAAGGAAGCAGCAGCATGGCACCACATCAGGAAACCATTCCTAAGTGAAACCAAAAGCAGAGTCTTGGCTCCCTGCAGCCTGTGTGTGCAACTCAACAAGCTGTGATCCCACTGGAGCAATTATCTATCTGCCCGCACATCCCCAGTGAGCAGAGCGCAAAAGCCCGCTCCTTTCCAGACTGAGCCACTGGCTGGAAGGACCATCCCAGGTCCAAGGGAACAGGTTTCATTCACTGTTACTCTACTAATCAGAGTTCAGATTTAAGGGGAAACAAAGCAAATGCAACCTTTCGCAAACAGGTAAATTAGAGGGTGGTTATTTATGGAATCAAAGATTTATTTCAGACAACTCTCCTAGCATATATGTTTGCCTGCGGGTTATGAACTTGGAGGCTAACCAGGGGCACAGACAAGCAAGGTTAAGAGGTGGAGAACTGCCAGGGGCAGAAAAAGCAGACATGATGCCCAAGCAACTCTCTGTCACCCAAGGACCCAAAGCAACCGCTCCCTCCTTCCCTAGGTTCACATGGAGGTTGAGTGGGAAAACGGCCCTCAGCTGAGATCCTAACGAACGCCGCACACTCTATCATTTCCAACCTCAGCAGTCTCTCTTAAGACTTAGCCCTGAGCTCATCTCTTATTTTTTTTATGGGCCCAAAGGGGCATGCTGTGAAAAAAATGGGTGAAAAGATGACAAGAAATTAATTGCATTCTACAATACATGTGAATTACTTCCCCTGTGAGATGATTACATATTATGAGGCAAGTAAGAAATTTTCCTTTATATCAAATGTTGCAAAACAGGGGCTCACGGGCTTACAAAGTGTTACCAAAAACTGGAGGTGCCAAATTTGGTATGCAGATCTGATTTTGTTTTTGTTTTTGGAAAAAATAAGACTTTCTGGTCAAACTGGCTGCTTCATCTGCCACTGGCTGGACTTCTTTAGAAGGGGCAGGTGAGACCCACGGTAATTCTTCCTTCCACCCTCGCCAGCACACATGCTGGTCCTCTGAATTACCTGCCCAGACCTGTGGGCATCTGGCAAACTCTGTTTTGAACAAACTATCTTAGAATTAATTTTTGCTTTGAAAAATTTGCTTGTGTGTCTGATTCAACATTTACTCTTCAGTCAGTTGGGAAAATCAAGTGGTCCGTCTGCAATTCACACTGCTGGGGATGCTCTCACAAAAGATCATTCTTAAGGACCCACACAAACCTAGACTGCTCTGCAGGAATTAGAATGGCAACCCTTGCTCTTACCTCATATGCATGTGTGTGCACACACACAGACACATACACCACCAACAACAATACTCCTTTTTAACTAGACTGGAGTGCCCAAGGCCAACCCTGCCTGGTTTGCTGGGGCACTGATAAGACATAAAAATGACACTGATTTGGAAACTCTACTGATGAGGAAGGGTTTTTTCCCGAGCAAGAATAATTCCTGTGGGTAAAGAGACAAGATTTCTGGGAAAGATGAGCTGGAAATGCTCCCTGAGGAGAGTGGAGGAAGCAGGCAGTCAGAAAGGCAGTTGCTTGAGCCTAGGGAAGCAGGAGAGGCCTTCTGTGAAGAATTTTCACTTGCAGGTTCTCTCCCCCTTGTAGTATGGAGTGTGGAACATGGAGATAATCATATTTAGATGGAGGTTTTAGCCTCCCACACTGTAAGCGTAGTTGCCCTGGTCCCTTAGTAAAGTCTAATGCATGTACGTAGCCTTGTAAGGTGGTGGTGTGAGAAGAGAGGGGCAGGGACAGGCAGTGAATGGTCTGGCCGGCTGTATGAGTTACTAGAGCTGCCATTACAATGGACTACAGACTGGGTGGCTTGAACAACAGAAATTTATTTTCTTACGATGCTGGAGGCTTAGGAGTGTTACCAAACCAAACTTGGGTCTGCTCGCCTGTGCCCAGTAAAGCCAATCTACTGACACCGGGTTGTGGTGAAGGAAAATACAGCATTTATTGTAGGGCACCGAGCAAGGAGAACAGGCAGCTCATTCTCAAAAGACCTGGAATTCCTCAATGGCTTTCAGGGAAGAGATTTAAAGGCAGTGTGAAGGAGGGGGCTGCAGGGTGTGTGATCAGCTTGTGCACAATCTCGGATTGGTTGGCATCAAGGTAAAGTTTCAGGCATCATCAACTTTCTGGTTTCAACCAGTCTGGGGTCTACGTTCTTGCGGTCAGTGGTTTTCATCAGTAGGGGTCTGTTTCCTGTAAAAACAACTTAGAAGTGAGTGTCAGGCCTTCATCTATATCTTTCAGGGAACTGGGAGTTTGGTGATTCCGTGGTGTGCCGTATTTAAAGTCTAAGTTGTTACCAGTTTCCCAGCCCAACAGCTCTTCTTTGTTTCTACCTCTTCACCTTTTCTAATCATTAGTGACTGAGTCAGCCTTCAGAGACTCAAGGGAGGCCTGGGAGACTAAAGCAAAAGCCTTTTCCTTCAAAGGACAGGGACACAGGGCCTTGCATAGTTTCAATTCCCCCTTTTCTTTGATACTCCTCAATCTTGAGGGGGACAGGTTCAGGAAAAGAAAGGGAGTAAAGATTTGGATACAGAGGTTAATCATAAACCCAGCAGAGGAACTCAGTTTTAGGGGGACTCAGTCTTAGGAGTCTGAGGTGAAGGTATTAGCAGGGTTGGTTTCTTCTGAGGCCTCTTTCCTTGGCTTATAGACAGCTGTCTTCTCCCTGTGTCTGCACATGGTCTTCCCTCTGGATGTGTCTGTGTCCAAATTTCCTCATCTTGTAAAGACACCAGTCATGCTGGATCGGAGCTTACCCTAATGGCTTCATTTTAATTTAACAACTTCTTTAAAGACTCCAAATACAGTCACATTCTGGGGTACCGGGGGTTAGGGCTTCAACATATGAATTATAAGGGGAATCTTAATGGGATACAGCTCAGCCCATTACACGTGGTATACAGTCACTCTTCTGCTGGAGTCCACACCGGCACTCACTAGACAGGCACAGCATCTTCTCAGATGGACTTTGTCCTGGAGCCTGGGCTGGGGCCCAGCAGCAGAGCGAGCCCCTGTCTAACGCTGAGCCTACTACTCTGAAGAACAAACAGCTGAGGGGGTGGCAAAAGAACAGCCAAAGAGTGTAAGAGAAAACCTCCTCTTTCCGTACACGTGTATGCTGATCCTTGACGGGGGGACTGAGCTGAGCCTTGGGTAAATCTGTTATAAAACGAGAGTGGGAAAATATGATTCCGGTTGTCACACTTTAACACACTGATGGACGTACAGGCCTATATATGTTCTATAAGAAGAGGAAGACCTATACTGGACACTACTATGAAGTGATTGTGTGACCTTGGACCCATCTCTTCTCTTTTCTAGGTCTCAGTTTCTGCATCTATATAATGGGAGAGAAGCAGTTTGGATGACCTGAATGAAAAACAGCCCCCTGATTCCAAGACAGCAGCTAACTGTAGTAGCTCATAAATAATCAGCAATGTAATCTCTGTGAAGAGACCTCAGCACGAAAGGCAAAGAAACAAACATTCAGTGGGAAAAACATACTAACTCCAAAAACAGAACCTTGGTGCCTAGCCCAATACCAGGCTCGGAATAAGCCTTGAAGAAAGGAGGAAAAAAAAGAGTGAGTTGCCATTAACTCCATCGAAGTTGATACAGCACAAACACGAACAACTAAGACTAGAGAAGGTACAGTCCTAGAAGTAAAGAACGGTAAGAGAGGGTTCTGGGGCTCTCTTGGGAGCTCTGGAGAACAGAAGTCATGATCACTCTCCTTTCGAGGCCCGTGCCTGCTACAGGTGCTGTTTTTGTGCATGGACACACATCTTTTCCTGAAGGCCTCCTGGAACTTCCTGTGAAGTTTTCTGAGGGTGGCAGAAAAAAGAGCCTAATGAGAGAAACTGCCATTTCACTTGGAGATAAATTATCAAAATATGGACAGCTTAATGGGTTGAGACAGACCTGCAACTCTTCACCACCAGAAATTACCATCACCTCAAAAGCAGCTGCTTACTAAAGTAAGAAACCACTAAGGATGTGCACTCACTAAAGAAATCAATTTGCATCCCAAGGCACGAGGAAATGTTATAAAAACTTACCGAAGAGCAATATTTTTTTTCCCTCAGAAAATAAAACTATAAAAAGGGATGAGAATTTCAGACAGGAAGAAAAAATAGTCACAGGAGATGCACCTTACAGAGGACGATGGATGAGTATTCTAAAGAGACAGATACTAAATAATTTACATTCCTATAGATCTAGCATATTCCTCTGTAATGTGTTTTGTTATTTATACCAACTGCACTATAAAATCTCACCACCTTCTCTGGGCTACTTCAAGATATACCCACACAGACAACATAATTTCTCATCCTCTGTCTTTATACTGGGCCTTGTCATCTTTTTTTGATTTTCAAATAAAATACTCTCTCTGTTCTTTTCGGGAGACTTTTACCAGAACCATCTACCCCTGAACGGAGAAGCATTTCAAGATCAAAAGAGAGGCCAAATCATACTCTTTTTTTTTGTTTTTGCTGTACGCGGGCCTCTCACTGTTGCGGCCTCTCCTGTTGCGGAGCACAGGCTCCAGATGCGCAAGCTCAGCAGCCATGGCCCATGGGCCCAGCCGCTCCGCGGCATGTGGGATCTCCCAGGACCGGGGCACGAACCCGTGTCCCCTGCATCGGCAGGCGGACTCTCAACCACTGCACCACCAGGGAAGTCCAAAATCATACACTTTTAGCAAACAAGATAAAGATTCACACATAATTAGGCTGGGACTATAGCATTATTTAAATGGATATAACTTTTAAGAATAATCAAACTGCTGTAAGCTATTCAAACACTGGGGCCAGCTCTGAAAAAGAAATGGAACTGACAAGGTGTTTATTGAGGACAAGGAGAGCAGGGAGGGCGAAGAGTGTGGGGCAAACAGCGGTTTAATAGAATAGTGTCCCTACGTGCCAGACACTCTGTGTCGTTCATTGATGAAGTAGGGATTAGTAGCCCCATTTTACGGATGAGCAAATGGAGGATCAGAGATAATTTAATTTGGCAAAGCAGATGGAGAGAGGCAGAACAGTCCATTCTTTCTGTCTCCAAGCCTATGCACTTTCCTGTGTGCTAATACCCACCTCCGTGATCTCATCTAGGAATAAATTAAAGGTCTCAGAGTAATCATTCATTCACATACCCTTTACTGAGTGCCCCCTGCTTTCCAGGTACTTAACTAGATGCTCTAAATAGAGAAGTGAGTAAGACAGTTGGTGCTGACAACACCTGCCACTGTCTGTGGAACACATTGTCCAACAGAGGTCATCCTGGGGACGTCTCACCTTTCATTTTTCTTTTTTTTTCACGTTGAAATCTTTTATTTTGCTAAAATTTATGTATTTTGTAAAACGTATTTGCTAAAATAGAATATAACAGTCCACATTCTCTGGTTTCTAAACATTTAACCGCTGATGACTTCCGTAAGATGTTGTTCTTCATAGTTCAGATGCCTGATCTGAACAAATGTGACTCCATATTGGATCAGTTTATTTTACTTTAACCTTTGTATTCTATTGCTTCTGCTACAAGTTTAGAATGTTGCCTTATAGACTGAAATATACAGGATAGCCCATTCTAAAGCCTCTGCCCTTTAAAGGTATAACACTTCTCCATTCATATAAAGTGGAAGAACAGAGAATAACATTTGTCTTGTTGGAGGAACATCATGTCTCTTGATTCATTGGCCTGTCATGCAGTGAGCAGTATGAGCTTGGACTCGGTAACAATTTCATATGCTCTTTACACCAACCCCATGTTAGAAACCATTATCTGCTCTTTACAGATGAAAGGGGGTTCAGAGAGTTGAGAGCCTGTCTAAGTTCTGTGAGCAGTGCCCACATATAATCTCAGGCCTGCCTGAATGGAACATCCATGCTTTCCCACACCACTTCCATTCACTATCTTGATAAGTCAAGTTTCATGCCCGTAAGGAGATTAAATCTAGTAGGTGAGGAAACAATCTATACAAGTGATTATAACATAAGAAAGAGTCAGTGCATTTTATTCCCTTATTTCACAGCTGCCTTCTCTGTTAATGAGGTAATCAGGGCTAAAGTCACAACCACTAAGCTAAAATGTTAATTCACCGTTTAGTTTATGCATCGTTTTCAACTTTGTGCATCTATTTGCTAGAATTAGCCTTCTACCTCCACTGCGATCATAACTGGCTATCAAGGAATGTGTATGACTTTGAATAAATGAGCTGAAAATTCCATATTTTTGCACTTCATGGTAGGGAGAAAAGATCAGGCCAATATTTTCACATAACAGATTTCCAAATTACGCAAGAAGTAACACTTAGAATTCACCAGAGAAATATAAGCTGTACTTGTGAAGTTTTCTGTAGTCCTTTGCTGCTCTTGTTTCTTTAGCAAGCTCCTTAGATTCTGGTAATGACAATCCCTTCTTATAGTCACAGATTTGAGATGAATGTTCTACAGACTCCAAAACCCTTACAGCGCATACACAGTCAAGCTAAATATCTGAAATTAATGCACAGGCAGAGTACCAGCAGTATACAATTGAAGTGCTTTCCATCATGGGGATAGCAAACTATAAACAAATCATTAATGTCCTTCTGGCTACTTATGCAGAAGTGTACCTGCCAGGTCAGCTTCTAAATGGATCCTTTCAAAAAGAGTCCATTTTATTTGATTGGGAAGGAGAGATATGCAATAGAACCAGAAGGTTAATGTGAGTTTGAAAGGAGCATAGGGTTATCTTGGCAATTAAAGGCTTTCCAGGAGGTTAATTACCCACACCCAGCGCTTACAACTCACAAAATGTGTCAGCAGTTACAGAAATTTGTGTACAGCAGAGAACTCTCTTCTGCACTCTGAATGATATTATTTTACTCACTTTTTTGCAGGGCTGAGTTAAAGCAATATTCTGTCCATGATCCATTCAGAAAAAAGAAATGAATGCCATTCAAATGCTCACAGCAATGTTATATAGAAAAAAAAACAACGTGGCTAATATCTGTACAATTTAGAAAGTGAGAGCAAGACTGTACGTGAGAGAGAGAGAGAGAGAGAAGAGGAAGAGAGACAGAAAGAATAGGAGATAGAGATTCAAGTGGTTTTTGAAAACCTTAGCAGGGTAGTTTACCAAATGAAAGAGCACCTGTGATGGGGAATCCTGGCATGTGGGCAGAGCTGGGGGGTGAGTTAGTGTAATTCAGATGACCTGTAGGTTTTTAAATCTCTACCCTGGAAACTTCAGAAAACCCATATCTGCTTGCTAGCTAAAATCATGATGGGATTTGTATTAGACCCTCATCCAAGTCACCGTCATCTTTCACCTGGGTCCCTCTCAAAGCACCCGCCTTCCAGTCTTCCTGCTATGGAAGCCCTGTCCCAGCCCGATTCTGCTCAGAACGGCCAGTGATCTCCCTCTGCAATCTATCATGCTCCGACCCACCCTGCTTACTGGCTTTCCACTGCACTTGGGAGAAAATTCAGAATCCTTACTACAGTCCTATTTGCTTTTTCCAACTTATTTCCTACCACCTCTACAGCCCTCTAACTTTATACTCAATCACACTGGTCTGGGTTCTGTTTCTCCAACAGAACCTTGGCTTCATGTCACCAAATGTCACCTCCTCAAAGAGGCCCTCCTAACCGCCCCATTGAATGTTGCCTATCACCCCCTCATTTTCAAGCACTATTACGGAACCTTCTTTGAGTGGTCTCAGAGAGCTTGTGTCTGAAGTGATAGCATGTATTTGTTGATCACGTGTCTCCCCATCCTTCCTATTCATTCTGTATCCCTGAGACATAGCTCAGTCCTGGGGACATGGGCTGAGTCCAGTGGTTGCTGCCTGTGGCTCCTTTAGCCCTGCAGTTGCCTGGAGCTACTGTCTGTCTTGGAGTGTGGAGATGAAGCTGAATCTGTAGGAGAGTTCAGGTATTGTGACACCATATGATAATAAAACCACAATGATTCTAACTACGTTTTACTGAGCACCCGTGTTATCCAAAGTGTTGAGTGAGTATTCATGTAAGTCTGTAAACGATGTGAAACTGTTAAGGTTTCTTTTGGGAAGTGTATTCAAATGCCTGGAAAACACTTTTGCCTCTTTTCCCTAGAGTCACACTCTGCACGCCCCCAAACACCCCCAGAACACCACCTTTCCAGGGACAAGGCAGTAAGTGATCTCAGGCAGATCCCCCAGTTAATGAGACACCCTCCGTCTTCCCTGCTGGGAGGTAATAGGTTCAACTACCTGAGAACATAGCCTCTCCAGGAGGCCTGGACACTGCTGCAAAGGAAAGAAGCCCATGAATATAACATAAGGCGTTTTTATTCTGGCAAACCGACTCCAATTCTGGACCAGGTATGTAGCCCATTAGGATGATTTTGAAAAAGAATTAAAATAATTATTTTTCGGCAGCCTGGAGTCTTTCATCTTTATGTGATGGTAGCAATGTTTTAAAAGGCTCATCACAAGGCTGCATAATAATAATAATCCTTTATTATGTGTAGTGTTTTAGGAGTTTTAAAAATACTTTGATATAAAATATCAGGTTTGATCCTAACAGAGATCCTTTGAGGTATACGGAGTAGCAATTATTTGCCACACTGAAGTCCAGGGCAACGAAACAGCTTCCAAGGCTCCAACCTAATCATGGCAGGGAAGCCCTAGGACCCAAGGCACTGATTCCTAGTCCAGTGTTCTTTAAATAAATCATTACTGGTGAACTGACTTAAAGGGGAATATCAGAAGAGATCTCAGGTGTATGTGAGTGTGTATAGGACCCGTGGATTCCAGTGAGTGGTTCTTGGGACTGAAAGATCATCTTAGCAGCATGGACACAATAAAACAAAGCTCTACCTTCTAAGCATTGTCATCCGTTCGGTATCGGACTGTCACACTTAAATCGCCGTGTCATACATACTACCCAGGCTTCAAGCTTCCCAGTAAAGATACTCGATATGTATGGAAAGAATGTTCCACAAGACTCTTTCATATCTATTTTCTCATCCCTGGTCTTTTTCCTCCAGAAATAATGCTCTTATAGTTTTTATTGTTGTTGTTTCTGTCTTCATGAATTACAGGAGCACATTTTATGGTTTCAGAAACAGTCTTCTCAGGCAGTGAATCAACTGGCAGCTTTCTCTTTCTCAATCCTCTCCCAAGAAAAGAGATGGGGGGCTGAGCAGAGCACTTCTCCACAAAGGACGTGCTTCATTTTAACTGCGGCACTTCGGCCCACTCTCTTTTTACCTCTGAGGCCATGATGGCTTACAGGGCTCTGCTCCTGAACTTTCTTTTCCAGTTACTGACAAAGGGGCACAAAGTCGATACATCTGCTTGCTTTCAGGAAACGCAAAGTCCCCACCCTGCCATCTACTCTCTGCACACAGGAGTGCATTCAGAGGAATGCACCAGAAATCTCCAACTTCAGAACCAACCAGCCCAAGAGAAACAGCCGCATTTTGCAACCCACTGTTCACACACATTCAAGTTCCAGTTCCTGTGGAAGGTTAAAGCAGTTGAGGAAATGTCACTTTTAATGAATACCGGCTCCCTCTAGGCGCTTACCTCCAGAAAATGTTCTGCCTGCTGTTCTCGATCCAATTTCCTTGAAGTTGTTGTAATCAGACCTGTGTAGAAATGAGAATATTTGACTTTTAAATATCTGGGGCAAGCAGCTTACTGAGTGTGGGAAGCAAGTCCAGTTAAAGCAAAAGTAAAAGCAATGGGCAACAGTATAACTGGCCAGTCCTTAGTGACAGTCAGATGGTCTCAGAATTATTCTTCAAACAAAATAAAATTTACAAAGAAAACTTGAAAAATTTGTTTCTCAGTTCTGCTTACCACATATGAGGTATTTTCATCACTTTGGGGATATGAAACCTCACTGAAGAACCATTGTTTTTCTGGAACTTCAATGATTCATTTGCATATGACTGATATTCTACCATAGGAACCTTATTAAAGATTTTAAGAGTTCTTGAACAATTAATAGGTTGTTGAAGCTGATTAGATTCAGGCTATAAAACAGAACTTTTCTTATTTAACATTTTTCTGCTTATATAATCTTTTTGGTTATACTTGACAAAGAAGGTTATTTCTGTAATAACTACTTGTACACATAATTATTTCAAATATAATATCTCACATATGGAAGATCTCATACCGTAGTTTTATCACTTTGTATTATTTGGTTAAATCTTTACACAAAATAAGTTCCACGTGGGAAATAGCTATCTTTCCTATGGATGGGATTTCCCATAAATGAATCACCCCTTTGAGTATAAAGGCAAAGAAAAGGGAAGGGGAAGACAAAACCGTCAAGGACACCCAATTTGTCTATTGCAAGTTTTATTATGATTATTGTCAAATGGCAATTCGGAGGTCAAATTTACATTCTATTTCTTGATTCTTCAATGCCCCTGAAGATAAGAGACTATGGATTGGGCTGCTTTCATGGCATATGCTGATTGACATGAGATAATAGAGAAATCACATGAAAAGCTCACTCCCAATGCTGGTGAGGTACATGAAATATAGAAATGGTATTTTATCGAAATCTGCTGAGGTGCTCACGTTTTTGTTTTCAGGTAGCAGGTGGGAGTAAGACTACCAGAGGTTAGAGGGCTCCACATGGCCTTCAAAATAAAATCCCACCGCAGGTAGCATGGCTGTTTACAAGCTGACCCTGAGACAGGAGGGAAGGGTGCAGGGCACAACCTTTAAAAGAATGACATAGCCGTTGAGGATATAACAAAACTGGTTAGAACCGATTAGGCCCAAGATGGTGGAAGATTAGACTTCCAGTAGACCTTGAGCCTCATTATATGCTCATTGTAATACAATAGTATTAGCTAAATGACACACCCACAGGCACCATGACAGCTCTGAGGCTAACCTTAAAAGGCCAAATAGTGAGTGGTGCCCAGTTCCTGGAAATCCCCGCCCCTTCCCTGTAAGAGTTGGAATAATCCTCCCCACTTGTTAGCCTATGAAATTACTCAGCCTGTAAAAATTAACTACCCCATATTTCGGGCCACTCTCGCCTTCTGAAATGTACCGCATTCTGTCCATGGAATGTGTATCTTTCTAAATACACATTCTTTCCCACTTAGTTCTTGGGGCAGAGCCCCCTTGCCGGCCCACTTGTATCCCTCAAAAGCACCCTATATTAATAAATCTACTTCTTACCTATCACTTCGCCTCTCGCTGAATTCCTTCTGTGCAGAGACATAAACAGCCTGAGTTTTAGTAAGTCCCGACCCCAGGTGAGTGATTTTAACTAAAAGACAGTGGGTTCGAGTCCCAGCCCGTGGGTTCAAGTCCCAGTCTGAGTTTTGGCTGGGTTCGAATCCCATCTGAGGTACGATGGGGTTCCAGCCCCAATCTGACCTGTGTGGTTTCAAACCCACTCCTCTCCACTCTCATCTGTCCACACTCCCCATGGGAGGGGAACCCACGTTCCCATTGCATAAATGATCTGCCTCTCCATGAGTGCTTTCTGGAATGTGCCCCACCCAACCACAGATTTTTCGAATTTAGCTCAGGTGTTGGCTCAGGTGTTGGAGAGGTGACCCTCTCTCCCAGGGTTAAGGGTCCACCTGATACATACTAACAGAATGAGTATACTCCACCACGGTATCATTCCTGGCCTTTTACTGCAATCCTTTGCTCATACGTCTGTATTTTACTGCCAGACAGGTTGACAGAGTGACTTCATGGGAAAGACCTGCCTTCCGACTCAGAAGCCCTGTGGTCCACCTAAGCCCCCTGGCCTAAAACAAAACAGAAAATTTATTAAGGATCAGTTGACAAAAGTTGCTGTAGAAAAGATGGATTATTCATATTCTAATCTTCAGTTTTGCTACAGACAGATTTAGAAAGTGTTTGTTTTGGAGGGTATTATTTTGCGTGTGGGGAGAGTATCTGTGGATGCGGAGGGAGTGTGTGCCTTTAGTATTCATTTAAACCATTTCCTAAATTCCTCTATGTGAATGGCACAGTTCTAGGCACTTCTGAACTATTGTCAGAGATGACAGAGAGAAGACCGTTCTCAAGAGTTTCAAGGGAGAGAATCGGTAACTTCCCCTTCTGTAGCTACCCATCAGAACCTCCCGGGAAACTCAAAAAGAGATCCTGTGCCCCACTCCATCCCTCATTTACTGTGTCTAAATCTCCTGGGATGATACCTTGAGATGGTCCTCTGATTCTAAGAGGAGACTTTCTGCAATTCCACTATCCTTTGTTGAATCTCACTATGACTTTTTATTGACATAAATTTTTCTGCCCATACAAGAATGAAATACACCTGAGAAGCTTTAGCATCTGGATCAGACCTTGGGCTCAGTGTGTGTGTGTGTGTGTGTGTGTGTATTGGGAGGGTGAATGAGGGGGGGATGGAGATGTGTGAATGCACTGGTGCACTGAGGTGATAAAGGAGGAATAAAGAGGAGCCTGCTCTCTGAGTCATATTGGCTAAGGGTCAGCTTGGTCACACCAGGGAGCATCTAAAGCACAAATCTGATGCCTTCATTTTCAGGCCATGCTATCCCAGAAGATTATATGTCACGGTGGCTCTTTCCAACTGAGATGTAAGTGTGTTCTCCAAAGGGGGTGGGAGGCTTTCAAAGACCTCACCACCTCTTCAGGAGGCATCCTCTGTTAGAGGTCACAATGGGAATGAGAAATACTTGTTATATGGAGGCTATAAATAGGTGAAAGTGCTGTCAGCCTCCGCTCTTGTTCGCTTGCTGCTCTTCCAGGAACAAAAGACCAGGAACCCTTTTGCCCTCTGTCTGCACTCCCCACCCCCTATAGGATCTCATGTCATTTCAGGTCCTCCTTGCCCAGGTCATGCAGCCACAGCCCATTGTGGTATGACGGTGCTCAGGAAGGAGGTCAGCTTCCTCTCCCAGTTATCCTGAGGGTAATTCTTTAGGAAAGCCACTTCTTTTCACAATGCCCAGGTATAAGTGGGAGAGCAGTGTGGCTCCCTTCCATCTGCCTATCTCCTCCAGGATGTGCTTTTCACCTATTCATCAGCCAACAGGGAAGAAGACAGGCTTCCTGAAAAGTCTGAAACAACATACACAACAGTGAACTTGGAGCTGTGAGAAAGCCAACGAGCTTCTGTTTGTGGAGGAAAGGCAAGGAAACCTCTGCAGGTCTCAGTTCTCTGGGTTTCTATCACCTTTATTTCCACAGATCTAGAGTAAAAGGCAGGGGAAAAAAATCTAAGTCAAAAGTGAAAATCAGGGCTTCCCTGGTGGCGCAGTGGTTGAGAGTCCGCCTGCCGATGCAGGGGACACGGGTTCGTGCCCCGGTCCGGGAAGATCCCACATGCCGCGGAGTGGCTGGGCCCGTGAGCCATGGCCGCTGAGCCTGCGCGTCCGGAGCCTGTGCTCCGCAATGGGAGAGGCCACAACAGTGAGAGGCCCGCGTTCCGCAAAAAAAAAAAAAAAAAAAAAAGTGAAAATCAGTAGGAAATGGGACAAGTTGGGGCAAGGGACAGAGAGTGACTTCTAAGGGGTACAAGGTTTCTTCTGGGGCTGATGAAAATGCTCTAAAATTACAGATTACGGTGATGGTTGCATAGTTCCATAAGTATTCTGAAAACCATTGAATTGTATGCTTTAAACAGGTGATTGTTACTGTACATAAATTATGTATCAGTAAAGCCAGATTGTTATTGTACGTAAATTATGTATCAGTAAAGCCATTTAAAAATCAGTAGGAGATCACAAACTCTGCCTTTTAGATTTGAACACGTCTTTCATGTTTGGAAGAGACAGATATATATATATTTTTTAATTCAACCTGCTTTTTAAAATTAGTTAATTTATTTTAAATTTTTGGCTGCATTGGGTCCTTGTTGCTGCGTACAGGCTTTCTCTAGTTGCGGCGAGCGGGGGCTACTCTTCGTTGCAGTGCGCGGGCTTCTCATTGCGGCGGCTTCTTTGTTGAGGAGGACAGGCTCTAGGTACCCGGGCTTCGGTTGTTGTGGCACGTGGGCTCAGTAGTTGTGGCTCACAGGCTTTAGAGCGCAGGCTCGGTAGTTATGGTGCACGGGCTTGGTTGCTCTGTGGCATGTGGGATCTTCCCAGACCAGGGCTTGAACCCATGTCCCCTGAATTGGCGGGCAGATTCTTAACCACTGCGCCACTAGGGCAGTCCCTAGAGAAGACAGAACTTTAAAAATACTTAAACGGGGGCTTCCCTGGTGGCGCAGTGGTCGAGAGTCCACCTGCCGATGCAGGGGACACGGGTTTGTGACCCGGTCTGGGAAGATCCCACATGCCGCGGAGCGGCTGGGCCCGTGAGCCATGGCCGCCGAGCCTGCGCGTCCGGAGCCTGTGCTCCACAACGGGAGAGGCCACAACAGTGAGAGGCCTGCGTACTGCAAAAACAGCAACAACAACAACAAAAAAGAAAACAAGAAAAACAAAAAAAAAATTTAAACGGTTGAATGACTAAGTGAAATAAGCCAGGCAAAGAAAGACAAACACTGTACGATATCTCTTACATGTGGAATCTAAAAAATACAACGAACTAGTGAATATAACAAAAAAGAAGCAGACTCGTAGATATAGAGAGCAGACTAGTGGTTACCAGTGGGGAGAGGGGAGTGGGGAGGGGCAATATAGAGGTAGGGGAATAAGAGGTACAAACTATTAGGTAAAAAATATACTACAGAGATGTATTATACAACATGGGGAATATAGCCAATATTTTATAATAACTATAACTGGAGTATAACCTTTAAAAATTGAGAATCACTATATTGTACACCTGTAACTTACATAATATTGAACATCAACTACACTTCAAATAAAAAATAAATTAAAAAATACTTAAATGATTGAATGAATGAATGAATGAATGAGTTAGCTTAGGAATCTGGTAGGAAGAGGGGCTGGAATGAATAAAGCCATCAGGTTTGTCCATGGGGAATCTAGAACATAAAAATAATGAAAGGTACATTTTGGGTTAAAGTCACAACTGGTAGTTATTTGCACTGAAAATAAACCTTGTTGTCAAGACACGGCCAGCTAAATTAAGAAGGGGCAAAAGCTTTCTTCTTTCTAAAGTTGTGTACTTAGGATGAGCTATGGAGCTTCAGCTGCACGGTATGTTTTACAGTCAGACAGCAATGAAGTGAGCCATCCCTCCCGGTCCAGAGGAATTAGTCAAAATTGCCAAAGCTACATCTTCCTTTCTAAACAACTTTGTTGTAGCTGAATGCAGTTGGGTCTTAGAACAGGGCAGAAACTGTAACAGAGCAATCTCCCTCTTCAGCTGCTCTGATTCATCACTGTGGAAGGCACCCTCATCCTGTAATCTCTGCAAGAGAGAGGCGTACACATCACACATGTAACTGTAGACCCATTGGGCACAGTAAGTTGGGGACTGACATGATGAAATCGAATTTCAAAGATAAATCATAGGCAAGCTTTTGAATGTGGTTTGGAGATATAAACAAACACATCATTTGATATAATTACATATGCAAACCTCCAATTTAGGAGGGGAATTACTCCAGTCCTAAGTGAATGATACTCAGTAAAGAGGACGGGAGAGCATATGGCTGGAACTGTGCAATTACTTTAAAAAGGACTGTTTTTGATTTTTCTTGCTGTGGAAATGGGGGAATCTAACAACCTTTCTGATAAACAGTCTGAGCATGAAAATATGGCTTCCTTTTCAAAAAAGAACTCAAAATGTTCTATGTAGTTATGGTCAGAGAAGTGATACTTGTAAGGATGACATCTTTCCCCTGCTTTTCCGGCCTGTGGGTGTCCTGGGTCTCAGCTGTGTAATCTATTGCCATGACATTGACATTTCCCTTAAGTACTGCTTGAAGCAGTGTAGGTCTTAGCTGTTTCAGCATAATTTTCCAGGACTGTTAGAAACTGAGTTTGGTATTACAAATACAAATGGAGTATCAGCCCTGTGAGCTACAATTAGTGCTTACTGTCTGTCTTTTTTCATATTCAATTTCATCTGCTTACCATTTCTCCATGCCTACCCTGGCTATCTGGTAAACCCTCTCACCATCCTTCCAGATAGTTCAAATGTCACCTATCTGCAAAGCCTTCTCTGACCTTTCCTCCTCTAGCATGTGGTAAGTAACTCATCTATTGTTTGGATCTTTTTCTAGACCTCAGTTTCAGGAAGGCTTTGGGTGGTTCACCAGGTTGAGCTCAGGAACCTCAATCAGTGCCTATTATGTTTGTTGAATACAACAGTACTACTAGTACAGCACCCAATATTTGGCTCTAATTATTTGTTAAAGAGTCAATTTTCCCTCACAGGATATAAGTAAAGGTAGTTAATAGATCTTATTCATCTCATGTCCCTGGCATTTAATATAGAACCTGGTACATTGAGGGTATCAAGCAAAACTTGTTTGAATGAGGGTGACATGGATGCAGTCTCTCAGAACGCTCAATATTGTTTCGTTATCTTCTTTTTTTAAAAAATAAATGTATTTATTTATTTACTTTTGGCTGTGTTGGGTCTTCGTTCCGGTGCGCGGGCTTCTCATTGCGGTGGTTTCTCTTGTTGCAGAGCACGGGCTCTAGGCATGAGGGCTCCAGTAGTTGTGGCACGTGGGCTCAGTAGTTGTGGTGCACAGTCTTAGTTGCTCCAAGGAATGTGGGATCATCCCAGACCAGGGCTTGAACCCGTGTTCCCTGCATTGGCAGGTAGATTCTTTTTTTTTTTTTAACATCTTTATTGGAGTATAATTGCTTTACAATGTTGTGTTAGTTTGTGCTATATAAAAAAGTGAATCAGCTATATATGTATACATATGTCCCCATATCCCCTCCCTCTTGCGTTTCCCTCCCACCCTCCCTATCCCACCCTACTAGGTGGTCACAAAGGAACTAGCTGATCTCCCTGTGTTATGCAGCTGCTGCCCACTAGCTAGCTAGTTTACATTTGGTAGTGTATATATGTCAATGCTACTCTCTCACTTCGTCCCAGATTACACTTCCCCCTCCCCATGTCCTCAAGTCCATTCTCTACGTCCACATCTTTATTCCTGTCCTGCTCCTAGGTTCATCAGAACCATCTTTTTTTTTTTTTAGATTCCATATATATGTGTTAGCGTATGGAATTTGTTTTTCTCTTTCTGACTTACTTCACTCTGTATGACAAACTCTAGGTCCATCCACCTCACAACAAATAGTTCAGTTTCGTTTCTTTTTATGGCTGAGTAATATTCCATTGTATATATGTGCCACATCTTCTTTATCCATTCATCTGTCAATGGACGCTTAGGTTGCTTCTATGCCCTGGCTATTATAAATAGTGCTGCAATATGAACATTGTGGTACATGTCTCTTTTTGAATTACGGTTTTCTCAGGGTATATGCCCAGTAGTGGGATTGCTGGGTCATGTGGTAGTTCTATTTTTAGTTTTTTAAGGAACCTCCATACTGTTCTGCATAGTAGCTGTATCAATTTACATTCCCACCAATAGTGCAAGAGGATTCCCTTTTCTCTACACCCTCTCCAGCATTTGTTGTTTGTAGATTTTTTGATGATGGCCATTCTGACCGGTGTGATGTGATACCTCACTGTAATTTTGATTTGCACTCCTCTAATGATTAGTGATGTTGAGCATCCTTTCATGTGTTTGTTGGCAATCTGTATATCTTCTTTGGAGAAATGTCTATTTAGGTCTTCTGCCCATTTTTGGATTGGGTTGTTTGTTTTTTTGATATTGAGCTGCATGCGCTGCTTATATATTTTGGAGATTAATCCTTTGTCAGTTGCTTCATTTGCAAATATTTTCTCCCATTCTGAGGGTTGTCTTTTCATCTTGTTTATGGTTTCCTTTGCTGTGCAAAAGCTTTTAAGTTTCCTTAGGTCCTGTATGTTTATTTTTGTTTTTATTTCCATTTCTCTAGGAGGTGGGTCAAAAAGGATCTTGCTGTGATTTATGTCATAGAGTGTTCTGCATATGTTTTCCTCTAAGAGTGTGATAGTGTCTGGCCTTACATTTAGGTCTTTAATCCAGTTTGAGGTTTTTTTTGTATACGGTGTTAGGGAGTGTTCTAATTTCATTCTTTTACATGTAGCTGTCCAGTTTTGCCAGCACCAATAATTGAAAAGGCTGTCTTTTCTCCACTGTAAATTCTTGCCTCCTTTATCAAAGATAAGATGACCATATGTTCATGGGTTTATCTCTGGGCTTTCTATCCTGTTCCATTGATCTATATTTCTATTTTGAGGCCAGTACCATACTGTCTTGATTACTGTAGCTTTGTAGTATAGTCTGAAGTCAGGGAGCCTGATTCCTCCAGCTCCATTTTTCTTTCTCAAGATTGCTTTGGCTATTCAGGGTCTTTTGTGTTTCCATACAAATAGTGAATTTTTTTATTCTAGTTCTGTGAAAAATGCCACTGGTAGTTTGATAAGGATTGCACTGAATCTGTAGATTGCTTTTGGTATTATAGTCGTTTTCACAGCATTGATTCTTCCAGTCCAAGAACATGGTATATCTCTCCATCTGTTTGTATCATCTTTAATTTCTTTCATCAGTGTCTTATAGTTTTCTGCATACAGGTATTTTGTTTCCTTCGGCAGGTTTGTTGCAATGATAAATGGGAGTGTTTCCTTAATTTCTCTTTCAGATTTTTCATCATTATTGTACAGGAATGCAAGAGATTTCTGTGCATTAATTTTGTATCAGCAGGTGGATTCTTAAACACTGTGCCACCAAGGAAGTCCAATATTGTTTTATACAGAATGGCCACAATGGTCCCAAAGCATGGGAGTTAAAGTTATCTGAATGCTTTCGTCCATTCTTTGAATAATTTTAATGTTTTCCCAACTTTTGGACAACCTCTTCTGTGCTGATAGTTGGAGATCATTAGAACAGATCCTGAGAGTCTTTTATTTTTTAATTTTTCAGTGGCTAGTTAAAGATTTTAATCTTTAATGTTAGATACAGGGGCTACTTGCCCATTCTATGGTTCTCCAACATCGTGGTTTCTACCTAATTTATGGGGAAAGGTGGGCAAAAAATAATACAGTAGTATACAACATTTATTGAGTACTATGTGCCAAACACTATTCCAAACAGTTTGCATATGTGACCTCATTTAATCTCACAAGAGTTCAGAGACATAGCAACTATTTTGACTCTGTTCAGAGTAGGAAACTGAGGGAAATAACTTGCTCAAGGTCAGCTATGACTGAGCCATTATTCAAACTCAGGGACTCTAACTCTGAAACTTCTCCACTGTGTTCCTAGCAGACAAGGATACAGAGCCATGGCAAAGCCACCTGCGTAGCAGCCAGGAGACCTGAGTCTCAGTTTCACCTTGGTCAGTAACTGGTTATGAGATTTGAGCCATCACATCTTTTTTTTTTCTAGACCTGTTTCCTCATCTAGGAATGTCCTGAAGTCTCTTTTCAATGTGGAGAGTATATAGTAATATAGAAACATTACAAGATGATCATTCTTCTTCTTCCTTTCCTGCTCCCTCACTGGACCCCTTTCTGTTATGGACCTGAGTCCAGCTGTGCAGGACATGGGTGGGTCACCCAGGCAGGAACAAGAGGGGCTGTGTTCTGGTTTTTATTTATCCACAAAATCAACACTTAAGCACTCATAGGCATATTTCTAAAAGGAGCAAAATAAAAACATCAGTTAACTATGAATGCATGTTTTTAAGTAGGAAAAAAAAAAAAAACCACTGTTGTTATTCTCAGATTTATTGTCTCTTCCACAAGATTCTAACTTCTAGAAATGTAACAGAGAAGAACAAACCTGACTCCATATTGGATCTATTCCTTTAGCTCTAGGGCTCTGCATCTGGGTAAAAGAATGTTGCCTATAACCGGAAATATACATGATAGCCCATTCTCAAGGCTCTGACCTTTAAAGGCATAACACTTTTCCATTCATATAGAGATAAAAAAGTTGCAGAAAAGAAAATAACAATTGTCTTGTTGGAGGTTTATAGGAATATTGTGACTAGATGTGGACAGCTGCAAGAACAAAGGATTCCTGCACCAAGTAGTTTGCAACAACCAGACACACCCCTTCCCCTTTTAGAATAAAAGAAGACTGATCAGGTAAGTTGGTTCTTTGGGACACTAGTCCACCATCTTTTTGGTCTGCTGACTATCCAAATAAAGTCACTATTCCTTGCCCCAACAATTCATCTCTCGATTTATTGGCCTATCATGTGGCAAGCAGTAAGAGCTTGGACTCTGTAAGAGAAAGTCTTTTTCTACCTCTCATTTCAGCCTACTAGGAAGGCTTAAAATATTCCCTATAGTATTTACAGATGGACATCAGACTGTGCACTGAATTAATTCAAAGAGAATGAAATGGACACAGTACATGAAAGTTTCAGGTTGTAGAAAAAAATTAAAGTTGAGGTGAAGACACATATCAGGTTTGCTTAAAAAAAGACTAAATAATGTTTATTTGGACTACATGATGTTTCTTTCAAAAGAAAAACCAGAAAAAAAACCCATATACCTATGAGGGGAGTTAAAAAAAGGATTCTGGGAACTGGCCCCATCCAGCATTCTTCTTAAGTAAGGACTATTTCATCGGGTGTAAAAATTTGGAGTTGCTCAATTGGGCACACAGTGCTGCTATTAAAATTCCTTCAGAAAATCTGGGGACTTCCTTGGTGGTCCAGTGGTAAAGAATCTGCCTTCCAATGTAGGGGATGCAGGTGCGATCCCTGGTCAGGGAACTAAGATCCCACATGAAGTGGGACAACTAAGCCCTCGTGCCACAGCTACTGAGCTTGAGTGCCTCAACAAGAGAGAGAAAACCCACATGCCACAACTAGAGAGAAGCCCATGCTGCGCCACAACGAAAGATCCCACAGGCCTTAACAAAGATCTCACATGCTGCAACTAAGACCCGATGCAGCCAAAAAATAAAATAAAATAAATAAATATTTTTTAAAAAAGAAAATCTGACAGGAGAAATCATCGATGGAATTCTAAGCCTGCAACTTGGACTTTTCTTTATAAGTAGTGATTTCCAAGATGCTGATAGAAGTTTTAAAGCTGTATAAGTGAGAATGCCTCTTAAACCGAAGTATGAAAGACCTTGTGGGTCAAACATGATTCATAGTTGTTGGTTTTCTGTCACAGGTAACTTTCAAGCCAATGGATAGAATTTCCCAATTCTGCCTTAGCAGTAGGGAAATCACAGGCAGTTCTCTCCTGCCAGAAACACTTTCCTCTTTGGATACAGTATTCTGTAGGTACTACAGGTAGCAAAGGGGAAAAGCCAGCTTGTAAAGGAAAAGTGTTGACGCTGGCACATACCTTGCACCTTCCCTTCAGGCCTCGATGACAGATGGACTTGCCTGCAGCCTGGAGGGAGAGTTCTGAGGTTCAGGCAACTCCCGCTCCCTCACTGTGCTACTCATTACAGATGAAATCGATTGGGGGATCTGGGTCAAGGCAACCTGTCATTAGAGTGAAGGATAGGATAGTGGCTAACAAGGGAGGGGTAATGCTGAGGATGTATGGTGGAGAATATTTCCAAAAGCCATCTCCTCTGAATAATTTTCTCTCATACAAGGTGATCCTGCCACACGCACCCCCCCCCACACACATATACATGTACACACACATACACTTAGGACCGGAGATGCTGTGTACGAGTCTCATTTTGCCAGAATACCTGGATACTTACCAGTCCCATCTGTTCTTCCCTCAATTCCTCGCCTCATCACCAATCCTCATGGCTCTCTCCCTCCCAGTCTCACACAGCCCTCCGGCTCTGCCTTCTAATTCAGCCTAAATGAAGAAATATTTGTGCACCTGAAGAAGTCTCTAGGCGATTTAGCTAAACCTTGAATGCCATATTGGATTTCTTCAGAGAAATTAAGCTACAGATGGTGAACCAATATTAGGGATGTCGCAAGAAATGATGCCATTTTAGGTGCCATTAACATACCACTGATGTGTGTGCTCAGATGTGCAATATGGCGCACGTCTCCCCCTTTCTCTTTCTGCCAAGATACATTTTTTTTTTACAGAATTATGAATATTGGATGATCAAAATAAGGAATAAGTGGCTGGCAATCTAAATAATACTATATGGATGGGTTTTAAAGATTATCTAGCTTGAGAGGCACCATGAACCACCATCATGTACCATCAAGTAAACAGTACTTAGGCTGTGACATCAGACTGCCTGACTTCACATCCCCGTTACCAGCCCTAGGCAACTGCCTGTTCTTCGGTGAGTTATTTAGCTTCTTTAAGTAAAATGAGGCTTATTAAATTAAATAATCAATTTTAAATGCTTGGCTTGGTTCCTGGGACATATTAAATGCTCAAAAATGTTACTCTTATTATTAGTTCTAAGAATAATGCCTGGAGTATCATATGTGTTCAATAGTCTAATCTTGCTTCCTTCCCATCTTGAGATTCCCCTCACATGGGTCTGAACTTTGGGGCAACAAAAATTGTAAAATTTCTACTTCTTACCCTGTCATCTGACAGATAAGGAAACCAACGCTCACAGTTTAAATAACTTGTTCAAAGATATATTAATAAGAAATCCTTCATCCACGCATTGTTAAGTTTTGTTGAGAGGTGAGTGTATATTCTTATTTCTCAAAGTGTGACATGGCTTAGCAGCATCAGAATCACCTGGGAGCTAAGTTAGAGATGCAGAACTGCAGGCTCCTCCCATACCTCGGTGATTTGTACCTATGTTAAATTTTGAGAAGCCTGACTCTAGACCATTGCTGTGCAAACTTGGCTGTGCACTGGAATCGCCTGGGGAGCTTTAAAAAATACTGATGCCAGGGTCCCACATCCAGACATTCTGAATTATTTGGTATGGATGGGGGCCCAGGTACAGGGATTTTTAAAAAGCTCTGGATGGTTGTAATAGTCAGCCAGGGGTGAGAATCACTGTATATGCAGTCGTTACCGACAGGTGCTGGGGTTATGGTAATTAGTTTTTCTGGCTTATCTAAATGGTCTAGTTTCTCCACAATGAACAACATTCAATTTTATAATATAAGATAATTTAAAGGCCAGTAAAGTGAGACACCTAGCACATGGACCCCTGCATATCTTCCTATGAATTCTGCAAGGTTCTATGCTGAACCCTCCAAGAAAAGGACTAAACTATGGTTGCCAGATCTGTTCTGACTTCACATCTGCTACAGGCCTGGTGTCTTCCCCTAATACACTGGATTACCTCAGCTACAGTTTTCCATCTTCAGCCTGGCACACTTTCTTATATTGTGTTACACGTTTCCTAGCATCTTCTGGCCCTCAGGATCCTCATAGCAGAGGTTAAACCCCACCTCTGTGGTGATGCTACCTCTTTCCCACAAAAGCATATTTTTACTTGACACACCGTGGGAAGAGCCAAAAGGATACAAGAGTAAGTCCCCACATTTGCCCTCATGAAACTAACAATCCAGGTAGGGAAACAGACATGTACACAAATAACTATGATACTAGGTGTGAGCGAAACAGCCTGGACAGCTCTGGGTGCCCTGAAGGATTATCGCAGAATTGTGCAACTAGAAAAGATGAGGGAATAAATTCAACTTGTCCTGGTTTTTCATGGTGAATAAAATTCTAACAGAGAAGTTAAAATGTCAAATCTGTAGCTAAGAATCATGAGACAGAAGGTTAATGAAAAAGGTAAATCTAGGTTTAAATCTTGGCTCTGCTATTTCTTAGCTGTGTGGCCAAGGAGAAGTTACATCACTTCTCTGATCTCAGTCTTGTCATGTCTGACGTGGGGATAGTAATAACTCCCTCATAGGCTTTTGGTTAAAAATGATCCAGATGAAGTGCTTAGCATGGTGCCTTGCACTTAGCAGATGCTGTTTTGAAAAATAGAAACAGCATCTATAAAAGGCAGTGCATTATCTTTAATTTTTATTAAAAACCTGAAGAGCACTGGGATGCTATTTCTGATCACATTTTAAAGGAAAACCTTATTGTCTCTAGACTGTTCACCTCTGACAATGTCTAAAAATGTAATAACCAAACAACTAAAAGTTGATGTTTCCTTCTGCTTATTCAAATGAACACTGTAAAGTTCATTAATTCCTGCCACACTCCAGAGGTGTGAAAGCCACCACTGCACTCCCCTTAGAAATGATTTCACTGCAAATAATGTCTCTACATCTGCTTTCACATGACAGACAAAATCAGGAGGATGGTTAAAGTGCAAATTACTCAGAGGATGTGCAGAGTCTTGAAAACACACACATGCTTTGTAGGTGTGCAATCCTTTAAGATCATCTCTGCTCTATGAGGTCTTAGGTAAGAGCCATGTTTTGAAACCCAGTTTAAAAAATCTGGGAAAAACATCACTTGTTATGGAGAGCTTTGAAAGTTATCAGAAGACTGACGACACTTTTTTTTTAGATATCACACATTTTCCAGTTAATTTTCACATAAGTCAATCCTTTCCTTTTGTCCTAAATTTTTATATACACTGTTAAACCTTATTACTTTTCATTCTACCTATCTGAGAATTTGTAATAGGTCTGTGGCTGGTTGAAGTTTACCTTTGTACTACCTAGGTAAATTAATAGGGTGGAAAGTTCTCAGGGGAATATTTAATGTACTCCAGACAAACCATTTGCAAAGTACTTTAAGAACCCCCATTTTGATGTTCTAATTGCAAATGGCCCACCTAACTATTCATTAGAGTCCATCCAAGCAGGTCTTTTGTTTGGCAACGTTTTGTTAACACTAGCATTAACCTTATGTGTTTATTTGAAAGCAGGAAACGTGTGTTTCCTGAAATATTCTAGAATCTGCATTTTCAACTCCGTAAAATCCTCCTCAATGAGAGTCTGAATTAATGGAATTTCATGGTCCTTCTCTTCTTTGGGAAGACTACCATCTCTTGCAAGAATGATGAAATTTGTGCTTAATCATTCATCAATGAATGCAGCAACTTTGTCAAGCCTTTTAGAGTGTTGTGTGCCTTTAAAAATGTTGTGTGCCTCAGTTTCTTCCTCTGCAACATAGCAATGATTTAATGGGGAAGCAATTAACTTCTTCCTTACTATGATTAACATATGCTATTTTTTCCTTTATAAATATAAGTGGAAATAAAGGCGGAATGAGAATCCTTTCTAACTCCTTGAGAAAAATGCTTTATCAATTCAGGGAGGAGTTGTATACTCCCTCTACTTTTTTGTAGAAAAATTTATGAACAATTCCATTATAGCTTGATCACTTTGTATTTTGTTTGTTCTCTTCAATAGACTGTGGCTTCTCCAGGCCATTATATTTTTACTCATCTAATGTTTGTTAAAGGAATATCTTTTAAGAGCCTAGGCTAATCTGTATATCTTTCAAAGTTCCTGGCATATGGATGGTGATCAATAAATATTAGCCTATTGGATGAATAAACTATCCTACTGAAAATGTGTATGGAAGTGTGTGTGAACATAGGTGTGTGTAGCACCACCCAAAGCCAGGTAATGGTCCACATTCATGGGAATGGTCACTCAGCATTTATATTGTGGCTTGCAAAGCTTCCATGCCTTTTGGAAAAAGCTTCCAAATAAAATCTAAATGGAATTATATGCTGTGATAATTAGTATTTTGGATTTTTAACATACAATGTTACAAGTTCATAAAGCCATGTTTTTTGGTATCTATGTCAGAGTCTGCAGTCTGTGCGGCTAATTGAGGTTAAGGGGGGGAAATAGCAGATTGCCAATGCTAATGAGT
Source organism: Lipotes vexillifer (assembly GCF_000442215.2). Lineage (NCBI taxonomy): Eukaryota > Metazoa > Chordata > Mammalia > Artiodactyla > Lipotidae > Lipotes > Lipotes vexillifer. The sequence continues at coordinate 2,367,519 of NW_006775074.1, forward strand.
TTTTCATTACTCTTTCTAACATGTATTTTATTCCTCTTTTGCCTTTACTTTTTTTTTTTTTTTGCGGTATGCGGGCCTCTCACTGCTGTGGCCTCCCCCGTTGTGGAGCACAGGCTCCAGACGCGCAGGCTCAGTGGCCATGGCTCACGGGCCCAGCCGCTCCGCGGCATGTGGGATCTTCCCGGACCGGGGCACGAACCCGCGTCCCCTGCATCGGCAGGCGGACTCTCAACCACTGCGCCACCAGGGAAGCCTTGCCTTTACTTTTTGTTTAAGTTATGTTATTTATCCAAGAATCTGTCACATACAAGCAGAGATTGCCAACCTGTCAGAGAGGGTTCAGCCCATGTTTCACTTCCCAAAAAACATTAAAACAGTGGCAGGGAGGGTGCAAAAGACAGAAAGAGGGAGTTTGCAAAAAGCAGCCAAACTTTGATTCCTCCAGGTCCACCAAGTATTCCATGGTGAATATCAAAATGGAAGATGAGTCAAAGGGCCTTGTAGGATCACACTCCTAGTGGCTCTCATGTATTAATCCTTCCAAAATGCCACCAACAATCTAGTAAAAGGACCGTGCTAATGGGGTACCTCAGCCATGTCTTACTGAAGGGGTGACTTAGGTGGCATTTTAGTTTCTTGTTCAGAAAATGAAAACAAAACTAAAAGAACTGGCAAGTAAGTGAGTGAATTGTTGACAGAGTGAAAGCTGGGGCAAAATCAGAAAGTAGCAAATACTGGCTCTGTGGCAGCAGGGCTGGTGTGGGGAGCTGGGGGGAGATGGGCAGCCTCGAAGACCACCATAGCATCTGTGTCTAGATCTTGATTATTACATATTAATAGAAAACATCAACATAAGTGCATGTCATTTGTTGAGAGTTACATTACTATTAGCTAGCTCTGTGTGCCTTCTAAACTTGTGCCCTTAGTTGATATACTGTAATTATTTGCTTGGCTTTCCTTTTACGGGTTCCCTTGGTAGAGATGGCAGAAGCTTGTTTAGGTTTTCCCCTCGTTTCAGGGATGAGAACAGTGATGGCAGACCTGAAATGGGGTAAACTGGAAATTCAAGGCTGCCTCTGGTGGTGGGTCAGCTGGGCACCCATGTTCAGGTTTCTCTGTCTTTCTTACTCCTTTCCTTGTCATCCCAGTGTCGACCTCCATCCCCTCCCACCCAATCCAGCAAAGGGGCCAGAAGCAGAATTACAAAATGTTTCTTTTACATTTTTAGAAATTTAGCATCCCCTCTTTGGGGCTAACAGTTTTTTGGGTTTTTTTTTTGCGGTACGTGGGCCTCTCACTGTTGTGGCCTCTCCCATTGCGGAGCACAGGAATGCGCAGGCTCAGCGGCCATGGCTCACGGGCCTAGCCGTTCCACGGCATGTGGGATCTTCCTGGACCGGGGCTCGAACCCGTGTCCTCTGCATCAGCAGGCGGACTCTCAACCACTGCGCCACCAGGGAAGTCCTGGGGCTAACAGTTTGTACTGGGTGAGTACACAAGAGGTACCCATTAAAAAAACCAGCAAGCCAAATAAAAACACCACCCATGTTAAAATATCATCATCTTTGCTGGCATTCTGAGTAATTCAGTATCTTCTGAACAAATGGCTGTGCATACAGAGTCTGAGAGTGGATTTTTAAACCATTCAAAACAGTGTCAGTCCTTCTTTCTCAGTGAAAATGAGCTCAATTCTGCTGTGGTTGTAATTAGTGGATAATTAGTACTTGTACATGTCGATGCTACATGTCATGGAACTGGCGCCCAGTTTAGCACCCATTCAACAAGATTATTTAATTTTGCTGCAATTTTCATTCTTGTGAGTCACATTGGTGTCCTGGCACTAGAAGACCTGGAACTCAAGCTAGATAGACTAAGGTTTGAAATTATATTAATGGGTTTCATTTTTCCCATGGAAAAGAAAATTGCTGGAAGGTTCTGCATTAAAAAACTGGAGCAGCAGACAGGACAGAGGGCAGGACACATTGCAGTGTCTCATCAGCCATTCTAGGCTCTGAAATTTTAATATAACATGGACTACAGTTCGAGCCCAAGTGTTGGCTTGGCACCACTGGGGTACTTGCCTTCAGAGAACTCTGACAGTACTGGCGGTGGATAGATCATTATAGCTAAACTGTTGAAGAAAGGTAACACAGGGGCACAGAGGAGTCAGCCTTGATCTCCACCTGAGAGTGCAAGGGAAGCCTTCCCATGATGGCTTCTCTTGGTTGAAACAGCAGTTTGCCAGCTAGACAAGGAAGAGAGGACCTTTCACAGTATTCTGATGGGACAGGGAAAGTGCAGTAGGGAAGAACAAATCTGACTCCATATTGAATCTGTTTACTTTAACCTTTGTATTCTATTGCTTTTGCTGCAAGGTAAGAATGTTGCCTATAGTCTGAAATATACAAGATAGCCCATTCTCAAGGCTCTGATCTTTAAAGGCATAACACTTTTCCATTCATATAGAAGTAAAAAGTTGCAGAATGGGGACCAACATTTGTCTTGTTGGAGGTTTATAGGAAAGTTGTGACCTGATCTACGTGCACAGATGCAAGAACAAAGGATTCTGACACCAAGAAGTTTGCAGCAATCAACCACACCCCCTCCCCTTTTAGTATAAAAGAAGCCTGACTTCTAACTTTGGTAAGATGGTTCTTTGGGACACTAGTCCACCATCTTCTTGGTCTGCTGGCTTTCTGAGTAAAGTTGCTATTCCTTGCCCCAACACATTGTCTCTCAATTTATTCGCCTGTTGTGTGGTGAGCAGTACAAGTTTGGACTCGGTAACAAAACCAAACAGACAAGAAGGACCCCAGTCCTGTTTCAAAGTTACTTCAGGACACCTTAGGGGAAACCTTGGAATTTTGTATTATTTATTGTTGGAAATGGAAAGAAAATAATACCTTTTTTTCTTACAAGCATTCAATCAGTCAGCTCTGCAAGGTGCTCTTTTAACTTTTAACATGGAAGTGTTTTTACAGCACTGTAGGTGACGATGGGAAAAGTTCTCTCTCTACTCCTGTCAGACTCAGAAAAAAGGGGCCAAGACTAGCAAGCAAGTACCTGAGCCTAACAAAGTGAGAAGTCGGGAATGCTAGGAGAACGTCGGTGAGTTACCATTTAAACAGAGCTTCCTCCCCACTCCCTTTGCCTCCTCTTGGAAGCAACACTTTTGGAAGGTGCCCAAGACTATCCTGGTTTCAGCATCAAAAATCCCAGTTCTGCAACCCAAGAAACCCCTCAGTCTTGGGCAAATCAGGACGGTTGGTCGCCATAGTTTTAGATCACAACCGAACGCCAGGTTTCTGCAATGAACTTATTCAAACAGTAAATTTTCAAGGCCAGACACATCTTAAGAGTGTTTACTACTTGGCCTGGCATCCCCCTTGGGTTTGCAGATGAGGAAACTAAGGCCCAGAGAGTGGCAGCACCTTGTCAGATTTCACAGTGCTTAGCTCCAATCAGGTGATGGCCCTGCTCAAAACCACTCAGAACTGCTTTATGACTTCTTTTTGTCTTCCTTCCATGATCACACATTTTCCTAACAGAGCTAACAAGTGGCATCATTTTCTAATCATTCTCCATGTTGCCAGTGGTGTGCTGAGCACTTTACACGCAACATCTCATTTAATCCTCCTAACAGTTATAAATTACTGTTCCTAAATTGTAAATACTATTATCATCCCCATCCCCATTTTGCCGATGAAGAGATGGACTCTCAGCAAGACCAAGCAACTTGCAGAAGTTACACAGTTAGTGAGAGATCTGAAACTTGAGCAAGTTGTCTGACTCCAGAATCCTTGTTCTTAACCACAAGGACACAAGACTTCTCTTCTGATTCAATTGTATCTTCCACTATTTCATGTAAAATGACTCCATCATTTAACCAAACTATTTGAAAAAGCATAGGAATGATTTTGTTTATTCTGTCTTTTATTTTGTCTCTCATTCATTGTTCCATTCACTGGAAAAGCATCTTCAGATAAGTGTCTATACTTGCTTTTCAGTTCCCAGTGGGTTTGGGGCCACATCAAATCTTTCCATTACAGTACTGCTTCAGAGAAGTGCAAATTTAGTGTGTGGACAGTGTTTTTGTCTTAAGCCATTGAGCTGTTGTATGATGAATTCAATTAAGTGTCACTGGGACCCCTGCCCCCCACAATTAACCGAAGGATACCCTACAGGGATCCAAACACCGTGCTTCTCTTAAGAACTCTGTCAAGACCAGACCCATATAATTTGGATTCTGCTGGATCTTCTCTGAGGGTTTCCCTCCTCAGGTTCTCTCCTCTTCCATGTCTCCTTGCTCATCTCTTTCTTTTGAAAGAAAGTCTTCACACTTAACAAATTCAACTCACTTCACCAAAACATTGATAATTTATCACTAGATTCCAGCTACTCAGCGATTCTTCCTTCACATTGAACATGTAAAGCTTATTTCTGCTTTAAGCCTTTGCCCTTGCCCTTCCCTGGGCCAGGATCCATCTCCCTACACCCCCTCCACTCCCCATAGCTGCAGGGCTGATTCCTTCTTCATCACACAGACCTCAGTTCAAATATCATCCACAGAGAGAACACTTCCCTTCTCTGATCACCACATCTAATATCTCCCCCTCCTTGTTTTATTTTCTTCTGACCCTACTGTCTGAAATTATCCTGTTTGCCTACTTGTTTACTTATCTATTGTCTATCCCCTTCTCTAGAATGTAAGCCTTGCAAAGGCAGGAGCTTCGAGTTCTTATGCACTGTCATATCTGCAGCACCTAGAAGACTGCCTGGCACATAGTAGTCCCTCAGTAAATGACTGTTGAATGAAAGGAGAAATGCCTCTATGAAAAAATACTTGTAAACATTGCTGACGCTCTCCTGTCCTTGCCTTTAAATATTTTGCATACTTTTCATTCTACTTGCATTTTCCCAGTGAACGTTTTCGGTATGGGTTTTGATTACATGACTACAAGTTTCTGGACGCTCTCCATTTGGGAACTAGCCTGAAGGACAGTGGACGGGAGTGAAGAAAGATCCAGGCTTGGTTCCAAGCTTCCCCACTTCCCAGCTAAATGATCTTGAGCAAGTGACTCAAACTCCTTGAGCTTCAGGTGCTCAAGGCTCCTGAAAGCACCTATAATGCAACAAGGAAGGACTTGATGTGCTCCTTACTCTCTCCTTATATAGTTATTAAGTATATTTAACTTTTATAATTTTACCTATCTGTCCATACTGAACAAGTAAATGATGAATTTGAAAATAGGAAGAATATATGGAAGTTCAGGAAAATCTTAGAATTCTCTATTCTCTTTCAAAAACCCAGGAGCTCGGAGTGTCAACTGTCAGGAAAGGTCCCTTACAAGTTTGGTTCCATAGCGATGTCTGGAGGTCAGCACCCTGCTGGCAGGAAATTCCAGGGAGAGGATGTAACTTCTACCACAGACCAAAGAGGCTAGTGTGAGGGTTAAGCGATCTAATCTCATTTGAGTCAATGGACTGAATTCAAATCTCAGAGTTGATGTTAATCTCCTGCCAATAAGATTATCAGAACAGCTCTCTGCTCCTCTGGGCAGGCACCTCTTACATCCATATCCCTTCTGCTCAGTTGTAATTTTTTTTTTTTTTTTGGCTGCTCTGCGCAGCTTGTGGGATCTTAGTTCCCCGACCAGGGATCGAACCCAGGCTCCGGCAGTGAAACCACCAAGTCCTAACCACCACTGCCAGGGAATTCCCTCAGCTGTAATCTTCTACCTGAGTAAATGGGCTCCTCTGTGGCAAGCCCACTGGTAGAAGTTTTCAGCTCTCTCTTTCTTTTGACTCTGCCCCTGTTGTTTTTGCTAAGGGCATTAGTGGTCTTTGGTAAGAAAGACGGCAGCAGAGGATAGTGGAGAAAACTCCAGGGCCCAGAGAACAAGGCTAAACCCCAGTTTCTCCCCTTATATGCTCTATAATCTTATGCAAGTCACATAGCCACTCTGATTCAGTGTCTGCATTCTCACAGGGATAATAACAACTTCTAACCATGTAGCTCATCCATTTATCATCATCCCTGCCACCATACCTTCGTAGCCTATTGAGTACAAAGTCTCAACCCCATCTGATGTGCAGCCCCTTTTGTGATCAGTTCCCAGGCTTCCTTTCTAGCCCTAAATCTCCTCTACATGGTGTCCAGACATAGGTTTTAATAAATGCCAGCTGAGAGAATGAATGAAAATGAGAGGCTCCAAGTAAGACAACTTTAAAAGAGCTATTTCAAATAAAAAGTGTTACTTTAACAAAAATAGGACAGTGGTTAAAGTCTCTTGGTTTTCATATACAGAGATATGAATAAAAAAGGTTATATAATAATAGACTCTACAGCCATTCTGTAATTAAACAGTCATGCTCTGACTAAGATCCACTTCTCCTTAACCTTACCTGTTTCAAAACTCAGTCTAACTTTCATCTCATTTATGGAGTCAACAAAAACGTATTGAATACTTTTGGGCTATGCACCAGGGGTCCTTAACTCCTTCGGGAAATTTCCAGGTATGACCATTTGGGTCCAATGCCTGCCACTTCATGTGCCTGAGTGGGAAGGGTCTTTGTGGCAATGATGCTGACCTCAGCCAAATCTAGGTTAAGATGACCAGAATCAAACAGACTAGATTCCAGTCCAAGCCTTGCTATTTACTTCCCATGTGCCATTGGGCAGACTCTCTTTCCTCATCTGTTAGGTGGGGAATAATACCAACCTTTTATGTCTTCATGTAAATATAAATTATGATCATACACATAAAAGCATGAAGCATGAGGGTTGGAGCATAGCAGGTGATGAGCCCATGTGAATACCTGCCTTATCCTGGACTTGGCTGGACCAAAACTAAACCACGCATTGGTAGTGGAGCCTTCATCTTGGTGCAATGAATCGTATTACAGCAAAGGTAACAACAGTGATCATAAGCCAGAACAGATAGCTGCCCTCAGTGCTTTACAGGCATTCCCTGTTTCTTTTTTCTGATGCTTGTAACCTCCACCTCTACACTTATTGCCTGCTCTCCTGTTATTACATCCTGGAAGGGATGTCACAAAAGGCTGCTCCTGTCAAGTGGTCTCAGGATGAAAACAGAAAAGACACGGGTATCCAGGCAGCAGCAGCCTCTTATAGCTTTCTCACCTGTGAAAGCGAGAGGCTGGAGGCATCACCCCAACTCACCCGATTGACCTAAAAGGGGAGAGCGTTTGTTTTTCTCCTGCGAAAACTTTTAACAAGCAATAATATGAGAGAAATCAATCTTGTGTTTAACTCCTCTAGGAAGGATTCTTAGCGGAGAATACAATCAAGTGAAATTTAAGTTCAATTTGACCCAAGTTCTCATAAGATAAACACTCCTCAAATGGAGGATGATGGGAACCTCATTACTTAGAATTGGACAAATAACCTAAGGCAGTATGATTATAACCTGGCAGCAGCTACGGTTTGCTCAGCAAACTGTCTGAACCTCTACTGGGAACATTTAACACCACATGTATTTTGAAATCACAGGCTACATCTACAGGCAATAAAGACTGTTTGTTATCTCTCCGATTCATTGCAGTTGCACAAACACCCAGTTAACTCAGCTATAACACATCCGCCCAGAGAAATATTTACTTTTGGAGTCTCCAGGGTGTGCTTTAATTTTTTCCTAATTGCTATCCATTGAGTTCTAAGTTTAAGTGCTGTTGAGATGGACTTAGGTCCTATTTCTATCCTGAGAAGTTCACTGCTATCAAACGCAAAGAGCAGATTCTCAAATGACCTTAGCCGTACTCTTAGGAATTGTTTTCTTCCTGCAATCGTGCAGGTGAGATTCTCCCTGAACCTAAGAAGATGAATTTTTCTTGCTGTTCATTCGGCTTCTCAGTAGAGCAAAGGGACAATAAATGTTTCTCAAGGATCACAAAGAGAGTAACACTCATGCTTCTGGCTAGAGAATTAGATTTCTCAACCACTCAAGCCAAAGGAAGCGAATTTCAGGACACGTCTTTAAATTGTGAGGTTAACAAGCATTTATATCCCATTAAAATGATAAAAAAAAATGGAGTCAGAGGAAGATCATTTTCAGAGGAGGAACAGGAACAAAGCCTAGCAGATCTTGTTCTCAGAGGGGGTACTAATTATGAAAACATCTTAATAAACATAACTTATTTATCCTGCTCCTTCCAAATCTCTAGTTATGTACATTTTTTCTAGATCATTATGTGCCTTTAAGAAGCAAAGTGAAGGAACACAATTCAGATCCAAGAGGCAGGTTGGAGTGGGTGGGGGAGGAAAAGAGAGGAGTAACATACTGACCCCAGGTTCTCAATGTTTTTGCACTCAGATCCACACCTCTCTGTGCGCCAGAGCACATGTCGAGAAACCTCTTCCTTTCTCTCCTTGCCCAAGACCTCAGGAGCCCCCAGTCCTTGGAGGCACCAATGACACAGTACTTTGTCCTCTACATCTCCAAATTCCTCACTGCTTCCCACATCACATCCAGCACCTTGTCTGGACCACACAAGGAGGGCTCCTCACTCACCTGGGTTTCATACCAATCTTCGGACTGTCTCCATTCCAGACTCCTAGGAAATTTTTTATTTTTGCGGTATGTGGGCCTCTCACTGTTGTGGCCTCTCCCATTGAGGAGCACAGGCTCCGGACGCGCAGTCTCAGCAGCCATGGCTCACGGGCCCAGCCGCTCCACGGCATGTGGGATCTTCCCAGACCGGGGCACGAACCCGTGTCCCCTGCATCGGCAGGCGGACTCTCAACCACTGCGCCACCAGGGAAGCCCCAGACTCCTAAGACATTTTTATTGCAGAATTAAGAGTCCAAACTAGGTGGAAAAGTAATATATAAAGATCACATTGTAGCAAAGGAAATAATAGCCCAATATGTAATGAACTAACATAGCACCTTGTGAACATTTAGGCATCTCTTAGACGCCAAAATACCAACTGAATTGCAAACTTTTGGAGGAGAGAAAGAGCAAAACAGATACAATCCCTGCCCTCATAGAATTTACAGTCCAGTAGGAAAGATGCACATTAAACAAATAACACACACACACAGGACAGGTTGCTATAGTAAGTGCTTTGAAGGAACATCAATGGGTGCAATGAAATGGATAAAAGGGGACCAGATTTACACTGGAGGGTACAGAGAAGGCCAGTTTAAGCAAGAGACCTTAAAGGTGAGTCCTGGAGAATAGGCACAATTTAGTTGGCCTGAGAAGGGGAGAAACATTCTGAGCAGTAACCAGTATGTAGTACCAACGTGAGGTGGAAAAAAACTCGGTGAATTAGTGAAAATGAAAGGAGGTCAGGGGACTTCCCTGGTGGTCCAGTGACAAAGAATCCGCCTTACAATGCTGGGGGTGTGGGTTCGATCCCTGATCAGGGAACTAAGATCCCACGTGCCTCGGGGCAACTAAGCCTGTGTGCCACAACTACTGAGCTCACACGCCTCAACTAGGGAGCCTGCGAGCCACAAACTACAGAGCCCACGTGCCACAACTAGAGAAAGAAAACCTGCACGCCACTAGAGAGAAGCCCGTGCACCGCAACGAAGAGCCCACATGCCACAATGAAAGATCCCGCACGCCTCAACGAAGATCCCGCGAGCCGCAACTAAGACCCGACGCAGCCAAAAATAAATAATAAAATAAATAAATAAAAAATAAATCTTAAAAAAAGAAAGAAAGAAAGGAGGTCAGCGTGACTGCAGAAGACCGAGCCAAGGAGTAATGGGGTGGGCTGAGGCTAGAGGACCAGGCAAAGGCTTTGTATGTTGGATTTCGGATACTTTTCAAATTTATTTTTACAGCAATGGAAAGCTACTTAAGGGTTCTGAGGAAGAGAGTGACATGATTGATTATCAGCTCGGGAACTGGAGGCTTCCGGAGCCTTCCTCTTGTCCTGTGAGTAAGCTCCAGCTAGACATGGAGTGGTTTTGTGTCCAATTTGTCTACCCTAACCTGTCTCACTTCCCCCCTACAGGTGTGACCCATTTATAAAATGCCTTTCCTCTTTTGCAATTCAAGCCATTTCTTCTGCAGATGTGATCACAGTGTAAATAATCTAGCACCCACTTCGCTACAAAAAAATTTCAGGCAATGGAATTTAGGAAACTGTCATGAAACACTGTTTGGCCCCAATTCCCAAGCACTCGGCCTGCTGGCTCAAAAGGACATCTGATATGTCAACACAACTCATCCCCTAAATGAGGCTGTTCAGCTCATTAACAAAGTACTTCCTTCCAGAGGTAATTCGAGCATCCTCTAAAAGGGTGCGATTTGCTGTGTTTCATTAATAAAGAAACATGTAATGCGGTTGCTGATCTGTATCTAGAAAAGGCTGCACAGTGGTTTTGTCGAATTGGGCAGGGAGAGGCACTGGTTTTAGTGCTGACCAGTCTCTGGTCAAGTGAAATTTGTGAACAGGAAGTCTTCTTTTAAGGAATACTCCAGAATGGAAAGCAGTTATCTCAACCCAAAGGAATGAAACACCCCTATTACAAACACATTCACTGAAGATAAACTAGAGATTGCCCATGCTTTAAAAGCATGTCTAGAAAGCAGATGCCAGGTCATCAGGAATGAAAGCCATCTCTGGGCAGCGCCAAGAGGAAGCGTTAGAACATTAATAAAAATAAGGATACAACTTCTGTTTTTTCCTTTTAGCCAGAAAGCACCACTGTGGTGTCCATATGAGAAGATTTATCATGCCTTTTGACAGCTAAGAAAACAGACACAGAGGAGTTAAATGGCTCCTCCGTAGTCACATGGCCAGTTGTTGATGAAACTAGGTCTTTGACTTCTGACCCATTTCCTGTCTACAGCCCATGCTGCCTGTTTGGAAGGGCAGTAGTACTAGCTAGCTTTCATATAATCTCTACCAACACACTGCAAGGCTGGCATGATTATTCCCATTTTATGGATGGGAATTTTACTCTGTAAAATGATTTGCCCTAGGGCCTGTAGCTAGTAAGTGATGGGGCTGGAATTGGAAACCAGGGTTGCCTGTCTGCAAAGTATATGCTCTTACCATTTTTATATTGCCACCAGCTTCTGGATAAGAAGTCCAGCCAACTTTTCCTAATTCAGATAGGAAAAATGGGCTGTTTGCTCATACGGGCCATAACAGGGACAGGCAAAGCACTAAGGAACTGGTAATTGATGTGTCCAAAGTGTGTAGGACAGACCAGGTCTAGGAAGAACAGACAAGAGAAGGGTTAGGATCAAAATCTGTATATTCACAAAGCCATGGACATGGTGAACACGGGCTTGCCAGTGAAATTCAGAAGGGGGTTGTCGGCAGGGAGTGAATTATTTCATTTAATTAGCACAACTGCACAGCATAGATTTTGTGATCACTGCTCTACGGACTCAGGAGCACTGAGTGACTATGTGAAATCACAAAGCTAGAAAGCTTTGGAGCGAAGGTCAGTCTGTCTGAAACCAAGCCCAAACCCTGAAGGGTGAAAGAGTCAGTGTACAGCAAGTGAGAGAAAGGATTACTTGAGATGGCAAGAGTCAACTTCGATCCTTTATCTTAGGGCATAGAATAGTGTGAAACCATCAAAAAGCTGAAAGAAGACCTAGATAAATCATGGTCAAAAGTACCATAAAAGATGTCTAGGAAAGCCAGGGATGGTTTACAGGTTGCCTTGTAATCCTGTAAATTAAAGTCACTGAAGACAGCTATGTCCTCACTAGACAGCCTTTGGAGTTGTTGTTCAAGTACCCTGCTTGGTTTATGACGTCTGTACCTCAGCTCAGTCAAGGGGCTCCTTCCCTGGTTGGGGACATTTTCATGCTGCTTGGACACAATCCACTCTGAACGTGGACCCCAATGCCAGAGTAGCACCGTGGAATAATTAAGCTTAGAAGATGCTTAGATGTCATCTAGTCAAACTCTCACATTTTACAAATAAGAGATTGAAGAAACTGAGACCCGTTTACTAAGCAATTTACTTGGTGTCAGGCACTGTGCTAGGTGCTTGACACACATTCATTCTAAACCTCACAATGATCTTAGAGAGAAGTATTGTTTCCCTTGTTTTACAGATTATTGGAGAGCCAGGTTCAGGAAAGTGAGGACTTGATCAAGGTCACACGGCTTTCAGGTAGTAGAACCCAGATTCAAACCCACATTGTGTGAGCCCACAGCCCATGTTATTTCTCTCTCTCTAGTTCAATCTCTCTTTCTACACTGGAGACCCCGACCACTGCCTGAGGCCAGAGTGTTTCAGAACAGCCTGGATCACTTTAAAAACAGAGATTCCCGGACCCGCTCTGACAGACCTAATGAACCTCCTGTAGGCAAGCATCACGTTTTCTTCCTTTTCTTTTTTTAACTTTTTATTTTATATTGGAGTATAGCCAATTAACAACGTTGGGTTAGTTTCAGGTACACAGCAAAGTGACTCAGCCATACATATAGATGTATCCATTCTCTCCCAGACTCCCTTCCCATCCAGGCTGCCACACATAACATTGAGCAGAGTACCCTGTGCTATACAGTAGGTCCTTGTTGGTTATCCTTTTTAAGTATAGCAGTGTGTACATGTCAATCCCAATCTCCATAACTATCCCTTCCCCCCACCCTTCCCCACCTCCGGTAACCACAAGTTCATTCTCTAAGTCTGGGATCACGTCTTCTTCTTTGTGTTTTCCACTTTCTGTGCTGAGTTCCTGAGAGGAACTGAGGATGTGCATTTGTAAAAGGCTCCCTTTCTGGGTAACAGGATGGAGAGTGATGGATTGAGGTCACATTCAGCCAACCTCAGTCCTGGGACAGGTGACTATGGGAAGGTCCACTGAGCAGCTTTTGTAGGATCTCCTAGTGAGTTCTGACAACTCTGTGGTCCTGCCACCCAGTCCTGAAAACACACTGTACTCCCAAACCAGAGGAGACAAAAAAGGCAAAATACCAACCCACAAGCCAGAGCAGGTTTCATGCTTCTCTGATGATCTTTCCTAATAGGGAGCCCAAGGCAGTCTCTCGTCCCTCCACCCTTCCCTGAGCCAGGTTCTATTTGCACAAGGAAAGCACACACATCACTAGCTGCTCTTGAAAGGGCCTCGGTGGCGAAAGTCGCTCACGATCCACTTTTATATGAGAGTCTGACATTTGGGAAGCAGAAAAAAAGAAATCAGTTCAAGCCAGAAACATTTCTATGGGAAAGGCCCCTGATCCACAAAAGAGTGAGTGAAAGTGGCAGTTAACCCTGTGGTGGCCTTATTGTTCCTCATTCATGCTTGGGAACACTAGGACCTCCGAGAGGAGGGCTCGGAGAAAGAGGGCTGCCACCTGTTGCTAGGGATGACATCACCACCCCAGCAAGAGCCAACATTCTTTGGGCAGCTTGTGTGTAAGTCGTTAATCAGCACTGGCTCCTCTGCAGCCCCATTCACTAAGGTCTCAACTGTCAGCACTCTGGCTTCAAAATTCCAAAGGCATCTGCCAAAATGCCTGGCCTCCATCCTAAAGGGACTTGGCTGGCATTCAAAATTACCTTGGAGGGGAGGGGAGAGGGTGGTGTGGGTATATTCTCTCAGCTTTTTGTCTCTGTTGTGTTTGTTTACAAGCCTGAGGGGGTTAAGTAGGAGAGAGGAAAGGGTATAAAGTGCTGGAGAGAAGAACAAGAAAAACCTACCTCATCCAGTGTAATGGGAATAGGAAAGACCATGAGATTGTGTAATAGGGCAGAACAAATCTGACTCCTTATTAGATCTGTTCCTTTTCCTTTAACCGTTGTGCTGTGTTGCCTGTGTTTAGTTATGCCAGCTCTGCACCTTTTGTAAAAGAATGCTGCCTATAGCCTGAAATATACGGGATAGCCTATTCTCAGGGCTCTGACCTTTAAGAGTATAACACGTTTCCATTTCTTTGGGCAAGAGCGGCCCATCTCCTTGCTTGGCCTGCAATAAAGCTTTCTTTGCCCCAAACTCCCATGTTTCGGTTTGTCTGGCCTCACTGTGCTTTGGGCACACGAACTTGCATTGGGTAACAATAAGTCCGATGAAACGCTTTAACATAAGTGCCAAAGCCCACTTCTCACTAGTTTTTTTTTTTTTTTTTTTAATGTTTAATTGCTGGAAATTTTCTTTAAGAATTAACTGCAAATGGATACAAACTACTATATATAAAATAGACAACAAGGCCCTACTGTATAGCACAGGGAACTATATTCAATATCTTGTAATAACCTATAACTTATAATGGAAAAGAATCTGAAAAAGGATATATATAAAACTGAATCACTTTGCTGCACACTGGAAACTAACACAGCACTGTAAATCAACTATACTTCAATTAAAGTAATAAAAAAAGAATTAACTGCAAATGGTGTGGCAGTCATATAAGAGATCTGCTGTCCATTTGGAATCATAGATGTTATAGATACAAGTGAAATCTTCAGCCTCACCCCTTCAGGTTACAAGCGAGTAGTACACTTAGGCTCAGAGATGCTGTGTCTTGGAGCTGGTCCTCTGTTGCCATTAGCCAGCTGCTCACCAGGGCTGGCTTCCTCTTCTTCCTGGGCACACAGCTGGACTAGACTGCCCAGCTTCTCTTGCAGCTGGACACGGCCATGTGACTGACTCCAGCCAATGGAATATGAGGAGATGGGATGTATGTCACTTTCAGGTTTCCAAAGGATAACCTCCCATGCCCTGCCTTCATGCTTTTTCCCCTTCTGCTGGCTTACTGCACTCAACATTAAGGCTGGAGTATAGTTCAGTTCTCCTACCTTCCTCTCGTCCCCTCAGAGCAATTTACATCAGCAACCTGTCCCTTAAGGATATATTTTAAATATCCTTCAAATTCATCCTTAACTATGGATTAGAAATAAAATCTGGATATGCAGACCATTATACATAGGATGGATAACCAACAAGATCCTACTGTATAGCACAGGGAACTATATCCAATATTCTGTGATAAACCATAGTGAAAAAGAATATGAAAAAGAATATATATATGTATAACTGAATCACTTTTCTGTACAGCACTAATTGACACAACAATGTAAATCAATCATACTTCAGTAAAATTTAAAAAGAAATAAAATCTGGATAAATTAATCTACCAAGTATTATCTATTTCCCTGTCAAATTAACATCTTGATCAATTAAACCATCAAACACAAATGTTTTACCCAGACTCCTCTCAAGCTTGATGTTCCTAGTTCACTGCTTTTACTACATTCATAACTCAACGCTTTTCTAAGCCTCTTTTTAGCAGCAAGTTGCCAACAGGCAATGTCATAAAATTTGCATCAAAACGAGGCAGAGAAGGTGTTTCAGAAGAGAGTGCTGAAAGAGAAAAGATACGCTTGGAGTGCAAGCGAATTTTTGAAGTGGAAGAAAGGGAAGACCCAATTAGAGCATTTTCCCCTACAGAAAATGTCAGCATCCTTGGAAGACCCTGGCTATACAGGTAGACATGGAGAGTTTCTCAAGGTGGCTGGTACAGAAGAACAGAGAAGGCGAGGACCACAATGAGTCAGAAAGGAGAATATGCGCACATAGCTCATTTCCCTTGAAGCTGAGACCAGGAAATGAAAACACTGAGTTCCTGCTTGACTGATCTCTGCTTATTCCCTTAATTTTTAGGGGTTCAGGGACCCGCCACTGAGGTGACACCACTTCTTCCACAATTCAGTTGAGGAAAGTGATAGAAACCCTAGAAGAACTCTCTTGGGGACTAGTTGGGAACTATGTCTATTGCTGTCACCAGTCTTCCCTATCTTCAGTATTTTCTTCTTCTTTTTTTTTTTTCCACTAATTAGAAAGAGAAGCCTTGCTGTCAGTAGAACCAGATGAACACAACTACAGTTGGTACTTGTTACATTTTCAAAAATCTGTTATTTTTACCGGAGTCATTCTTCGGTACTTGACAACATCACGTCGTGAGATGCATCTGGACAAACATTCCTCTCTGGCAAGAGCACAGGAAAGATGACTGGAGGTCAGGTATGGCAGGGCCGTGGCGTTCAAACCAACTGCCGACATGCATTTGTGGAAGGTTCTCGAGGAATCTTAATTTATTTTTGAGGCAAACAGGGACTCTTCTAACCTCTTCTGTCTCACAGTATTAAAATGATTTTGGCTGTAGAACATAATTGGATAAAAATGACCTAACTAGCTCTTGGAGGAGTCTGAGCACAGATCAGCACAGCAACTGTCATCGATGACAAATGGGACAAATATGACTCCTTGCTGAGGATTTTAGGATACGAATTTCAGACCAAACATACAACCAAAGAAAACTGTTTCTTCTTCATTCAATCTAATGCTGCAAACAAAATCCCAAACAAATAACCAATCCACTCTTGTTGGCAGTGAAGGTGGGTGCAGATGGGAAGGAAATACTAAACGGGGGAAGAGGAATTTATAAAACATTCAAATGGCAAACAGATAAACAATATAATATTTGAATATTTTATATAAGGAAGATGTTTTCCTACAGGATCAGAAGTTAGTCTAACAACTAAAATTCTGGGACAAAGGTATATATCAAATGCATTACCTATTTCACGTTCTCATCCATAAGCTATATTGGTAATTATTATTCTCTAAAAAGATATAAAATTTCTCTTAAAAAGCGTATGTGGGGCTTCCCTGGTGGCGCAGTGGTTGAGAGTCTGCCTGCCGATGCAGGGGACACGGGTTCGTGCCCCGGTCCGGGAAGATCCCACATGCCGCGGAGCGGCTGGGCCCGTGAGCCATGGCCGCTGAGCCTGCGCGTCCGGAGCCTGTGCTCCGCAACGGGAGAGGCCACAACAGTGAGAGGCCCCCGTACCGCAAAATTAAAAAAAAAAAAGTGTATGTGTGTGCATGTGCGTGTGCGTGTGCGTGTGTGTGTTGTGTGTGTGTTGGTAGGAATGACACATTTGCCAAGTGCAGACAATGCGTTAGATGTTTTATCTCTACTAACTCATTTTACAGAAGAATAAAAAGTAAATTTAAAGGAGATTTGAGAGCCGGGTTAAGAAATGGCATATCAAGAATCCATCACACACCGTGATTCTGACTGTAGTCATCTCTGTCCTTCATTCATTTCACAGACATTGATTAGAGTCTCCTGCATATCAGGCAGCAGAAGGAGAACTAATGTCAAGCAGACTATGTCACTACCTTCAAGCAGCTTACAGCCTGGTGGGAGAGGCAGATATGGGAAAAGAGCTTGTTAAAATGTAACAGATTAAAAGTGCTAAACTACTAACTCTATGCACTAGCACTACAGGAGCACAGAGTAATGAATGGACTGATCATTTTGAAGAGAAAACAAAGGGAAGAATCCAGTGGGGTTTCAAAGGTTGAGTAGGAGATTGCCAAGCAGGGAAGGGACACGCCATGCCGAATGTGCATTTTGTGTAGAAGCATGTAGATGAGAACAAGCATGTATACCTGGAAAACACAAGCCCAGACATGGTGTGTGATGTGTTGGGGGTAGAGGTGTTAAGATAGGCCAAAGGTAGAAAAGGCCAAATTGTGATGGTTCTTTTATTATACTGTAAGAAGCATGGTTTTAGACTTTGGTAACAGAGAGCCAGCGGTGATTTGAGAATCTCCAAGTCATACGAGCTTATCTGTTTTCAAAAAATAACCAGTGGCCACATGGAGGCTGACTGGGGAGGAAAAAAAATAGAATTGAATCAGCTGATGTAGGATGGCAATGAATAAGAGGAAACAATCAGGTTCATGAAGCAGGAGTGAGAATCTATCAGATGTGATGACTGGTGTGCTGTGGGAACTGAGAGATGGGGCATGTAAGGAGGATTGGTTTGACCAACTAAGTGGGTGGGTGTGCTGCTTCTCAGAAAAGAGGAAAGAGTTTAGACTCATAGAACTTTTGGACATGCCGGACGCAAGATTCTACATGAGACATCCTGCTAGAGGGACACCAGAGGCAGTTAGATATTTAGGTCTCCAACTCAGGAGAGAAGGCAGGGGCAGTGATGGTGTATCTGGGTGTCAGTCAGCAACCACCCTTCTCCTGAACTGTAGGTCTGTCACTTTCATGCAATAACTTCCTCTAGCTCCCCCACTGCCCATGGAATTGGGCGCAGACTCCTTATTCTGGCTTTCAAAGACTGTCCTGAACTAGTACCAACCTCTTTTCAGCCTTCTCTCCCTCAACCTGGATGCTCAAGCCAAGCAAACCACCTGCCTGCTTCCTAAACACATCCTTAGGTATTTGCTGTTTCCCCAGCTCAGCATTCCCTTCCTGCCCGCGTTCACGTCACTGGTTGAAATCTGACGTACTTCAGATTTCATCCCAAATCCCATCTCAGCCATCAAATGTTCCCCCAATGGTACCTCTCGGTGATAACCTCCTCTTCCTCTGGCCTCCCAGAACACGCAGTTCACACCTCTGATGCATGGTCTTGCCTCCTCCACCTGGCCCATCACTGTCTCCATAAGTCACACTGTAATGGGAGTTTACCAGAGCAGGGCCATCCCCACAGGACGTGCTAAATAAAGGAGTGCAGGCTCCTTGGGCTTCCAGCATTGAACGTCCTTTTCTCTGCTCCTGGGAACACAGGGTCTTGCTATCACGTCGGAAGCGAAAAGCTTCAGGGCTGATCACTTGGGCCCCAGTGGGGAATAGACCATTCAGGATGATGTGATGAAACATGACAAATGACTTAGTGAACTGAGACAATTGCAAAGATTAGACCTTCTCTCTTTTCTGGTGTTCATCCAGCTTCTCTACTTGTCATGACCCTTCCTGCCATGCCTGAGCATTAAGACTTCCACGTGCAGAGCCCAAGAAGAGGCAAAAATGTGTTTTCTTTGGCAATTTAAGCGTGAGGTTTTCATGTTTATATACTCATTAGATTAAAAAAATGATTATTGCCACTTGCGTGAAAACTTAAGCATCTGTGACCCCAACGATGGCTAAATTCAGGCTGTAACCTCAGCTGTCAACAGTTTAAGATCTTTCCAGGAAAACAACACAACTCGACCTCTAATTATAAAGGAATTATTCTGGAAAGGAATCAGGTTAATGAGGGGTGGACCTCGGAGCAGAGACAGCCTCTTCTTTGTAAACTCTCTCATCACCTAAGAGTTAAGAGATGCAGAAACAAGTAGGAAGATGCTCTCCACGCCCCAGCTGCTGCCTCTAGTTTCTGCTGTTTGCCAGGCTGATACCACACTGATAATGGCTCCTGGCATAAGATGCCCTATTCTCACTCTACATTAGTTGACAAGACACTAGCAACTTAGATTCTGAGTGCCAACATGATGGATACGTCCTTAGATTCTGGATGGATATGTCCTTAGAAGGAGCTAAAATATAGCTCCTTCTATATTTATACTGGTCAAGCATGTTAATGTTATTCTAATAATTACAGTAACTGTAGTAATAATGTTAATACAGAGGTAGAGGAAACACAGATCATCTGCTTGGCTACCAAGAAAGCCAATTCTTTTGTATAATAATCACCCACATTCACAGATGTGTAAGGCATGCATCTTACATCTGCTTGAAGATCTTCTGGCTGTTAAACAAAATACAAAGATTCTTTGTATCTCCCATCTTATAATTCCTTTCTCACAATCTCCGCCTGGACTATATAAATAGCCAGTTCTTATTTTAGTAAAAAATTAGATGCTAATTTATTGATCATTTGTAAAACGCCTCTTCCCCCTCTCCAGTTCTTTCTGAAACACGCACTTTTTCAATTTCTAAAGACAACTGAGGTTTTCCCCTACGTGAATTTCTTGATGTTTCCAAACAGGTCAGTGGAGATGGGAACACTTATTTATGTAAGAGGACATGTGTCAACATGCTCTAAAAGAAGAAAGAAGAAAGGACACCAGTGCTTCATAGGAGCACTGCCAGCCACATACTTTAATGCCCATCCATTATGCCTTGGAATCCATGTGTGAAACTGTCTTCATGACTCTAGCGGGTCCTTGGAGGCAGGATGTGGATCTTGGAATTGAATTCATTTCAGGGCTTCGCCACATATGGTGATGGCACCTCCTCGTCAGAACGGTGGGTCAGTTCTGGACACATCATGGACCATGGCCAGGATTCAAAAGACCACATAACTTTCTGTCCCCTCGATGTGATCACATTTTATCAAGTTTAGCCCATGAATATTTTTTGCGTACCCTTGACTCAGACGTAACTTGTGTTGTTTGTGGAATCCGACAATTTGTGTCTGATTAGCTTATTACCACACAGGCACTTCCTGGAAAGCCCCTCTCGCCCCGCCCCCTCTCGCCC
>NW_006775074.1:2387769-2420771 GCF_000442215.2 Lipotes vexillifer
TCCCAACTCCACCCGCTCCTCTTGGGTTCGGAGCCATTTCCAATACCACTCAACATATTTCTTTGGCTCAATCCCACAACTAGTTTTACTTATCATCAAGTACTTACAAAATGAAGTGGCCAGATTAGAAAAAGATATATATGTGTAGATAGAGAAGTAGAATAATATTTTTTTAAAGATTACGTTTTACTAGGTCTGTGGATACTACTCTTTTTGCCATGGGACCTAAATGTTGAAGAATCCCTACTGTGAAGACAGCTGTTGCTGTTTAAGACATAACCTAGAACATGATATATTTTGTGTGCTTCTGATTTTGGAGAAAAATTTAGGTGAAAGCTATATGATGAAAGACTTCCAGCCCATGATGTCGGTGGCAGGCTGACACTGTTATTTCCCTTTGTCTCAAAGCTGTGAAACCCAGAACAAGGAAAAGCTAATTCCACAGTTTAGGAACACAATTTAAAACACTGCAAGAGACCCAGACTTCTCATCCCCTGCTTTCTTCTTAGCAACACTGACTCTCACAATGATTACAGTCGCTCTCAAAAAGTAACGGCCTTGGGGGCTTCCCTGGTGGCGCAGTGGTCGAGGGTCCGCCTGCCGATGCAGGGGACACGGGTTCGTGCCCCGGTCTGGGAAGATCCCACATGCAGCGGAGCAGCTGGGCCCGTGAGCCATGACCGCTGAGCCTGTGTGTCGGGAGCCTGTGCTCCGCAGCGGGGGAGACCACGGCAGTGAGAGGCCCGCGTACCGCAAAAAAAAAAAAAAAAAGGAACGGCCTTGGGACACCTCTCTATCATGTTGAAAACGAGACTTCATTAGCAAGTGGGCTGCAGTCTGGGGCGAGCAGGACTGGTCATCACTTTTGGACATTTTAGTGGACAGACCTCTACTCTGAACCTCAGAAGAATAATGCCTACCTATCATCACCCAGCACCTGCCCCCACCACCTGGTAAGATGGCAAAGAAAATGAAATGCTCTTGAGATTTGTATTCAGTCGGGACTCTAGTGTTCATTTAGGAAATCATCTCTTTCATGAATTTAAAGATACCTTTGTAAGCCCTGTTCCCCCCGACCCACAGCACAAATATTCTTGTATTTCAAAGCATCAATTTATTCTTAGCTTAGATGCTAAAATACTATATGTTATCGCTTACATGTGGAACTTAAAACATAACGAAAGGATGAATATAACAAAATAGAAACAGACCCCCGCCCAGATATAGAGAACTAATGGTTAGCAGTGGGGAGAGGGGAGGGGGAGGGGCAAGATAGGAGTAGGGGAGTAAGAGGTACAAACTAGTATGTTTAAAATGAATAAACCACAAAGATATATTGTACAGTACAGGCAATATTGGCAATATTTTATAATAACTTTAAATGGGGTATAATCTATAAAAATTTTGAATCACTTTGTTGTACACCTAAAACTACTATGATATTGTAAATCAACTATACCTTAATAAAAAAGATAGGTTAAATCTTTATGTTAAAAATAATACAATAGGGCTTCCCTGGTGGCACAGTGGTTGAGAGTCCGCCTGCCGATGCAGGGGACACGGGTTCGTGCCCCGGTCCGGGAAGATCCCACATGCCGCGGAGCGGCTGGGCCCGTGAGCCATGGCCGCTGAGCCTGCGCGTCCGGAGCCTGTGCTCCGCAACGGGAGAGGCCACAACAGTGAGAAGCCCTCGTACCGCAAAACAAAACAAAACAAAACAAAACAAAAAAACAATAAAATAAAATACATAAGCTACAGTGGTATATTGTACAGCACAGGGAATACTGCCAATATTTTATAATAACTTTAAATGGAGTATAATCTATAAAAATTTTGAATCACTCTGTTGTACACCTGAAGCTAACACAATATTGTAAATCAACTATATTTCAATTAAAAACATACTTTGAAATAAATAAATAAAAGGCAGTAGAAATCCAATGAGTTATTTGGGTTTTTATTATATACTCATACTTAAGTGGAGCACCCTACAGTTTATTAGACTGTGAAAAAAAACCCTAAGTGGTGCACATAATTGGTACACTGTCTTCCTTAATTTTCCTTTCATGTTTTCCATATGCTGCCTGGAAAGTACAACCATATTCCCAACAGGTGGCTCTGTGAGAGTCCCAAGAAAGCTATAAATCTTGTCTGCTGCTTCTTTTTTTTTTTTTTCCCCCCCAGTACCTTTCCAACATTCCTCAGAGAGCTACTATGTAACAGCGGCGTTCCCATAGGGGTGGTGTCTACACATACCGGGCGTCCAGTCTGAGCACCCTGAGATGCTTTTGGCAGAAGCTCCATCACCCCTCCTGCTTAGATACTCCCTGCAGTGTCTTCCTCACTGTCAACCATCACTCATCACTCACATTTTGGGAACAAGGTCATCTACTACCATCAGCTTCACACCTTTGTTTTTTTCTTTTATGCTCCAGGCTTTACAGTAGGGGTCCGACCGAGGCAGCAGCCCTCCCAAGATATTATTTCTCTAGAAACCAATGTTCCTACGCTAACACTTGACTGTTTTTCCTCTCAGAATTTTTCACTGGCAAAATGGGGATAATGATGGGGAAACTGTGAGGGAAATTGTAAGATAGCACTTGTGAGCATTCTTAGAAAGAGAAAGTGAAAGAATAATCCTTCTTTGATGTTCATGGGCACGGCTTTATAACAAATGGGTAGGAAGGCAGTTTTCCTATCAGCTCTCTGGTCTAACAACTGCACCCTCATTTGGGAGCAGACACTTCAATGTACAACACAATTGTGTTACACTGAGGACTTGCTGTGTTATTACATTCCCTGTGTTCTGTCCTCCAATAAGGATGAACAGCAGAAATAGCATGGAGTTGGGAGTCAGACCCCCTTGGATTTACATCTGAGTTCTGCTGCTTGATCCTGGACAAGTGAATTCACCTCCGTGAATTTTAGTATTCCCAACTTTTGTAAAGAGGGAGGGACAGCTTGCCAGGCTTCCCTCAGTGAGGGTTATGTAAGAATGCCTAGCATATTTTAGTTTCTTTTCTCTCTTCCATAAACTCCTAGTTTGATACATAGCATGAGAATCTAGGTTCCCCATCCCCAAACAGGAGCTTCAGTTGGATAGTGAGGGTTTTTTGTTTTTTGTTTTTTTAGATGTTGGGGGTAGGAGTTTATTAATTAATTTATTTAGTTTTGCTGTGTTGGGTCTTCGTTTCTGTGCGAGGTTGCGGCGAGCGCAGGCCACTTCATCACGGTGCGCGGGCCTCTCACTATAGCGGCCTCTCTTGTGGCGGAGCACAGGCTCCAGACGCGCAGGCTCAGTAGTTGTGGCTCATGGGCCTAGTTGCTCCGCGGTATGTAGGATCTGCCCAGACCAGGGCTCGAACCCGTGTCCCCTGCATTAGCAGGCAGATTCTCAACCACTGCGCCACCAGGGAAGCCCAGGATAGTGAGGGTTTGATAGATTGAAAGGGGGAAAGGGATGATGGCAAGACTGATGATGATGATGACAACGGCCAAGACCTTGAGGACAAGGACTAATTTTTAGACCCTTTACCCCTAAGGCACCTACAACTCATTCAACAAGCCGTAGGCTAAGCTGATGGAGCAGGTTGAGCAGCTGGCTCCTCAAAAGAGCATTTACCTACTCAGAAAACGCCGTGGGTCTTTGAAGAGCTATAAGCATGTCTAATTGCAGAGAAGAACTTGAGAAAACAGGTGGCATAACTTCACAAAGACTAAAAATGTTTGGGCCTTGTGTTTTACGTAATCACTGAGTCAACAGCCTCTGGGAAGGCAGCCAGGCAAAATGTCAAGATCAGTGGACTGGGGCTTTGCAAAACTGGATGAACTCAGAGGAAGCCAGAGGCCATTCAGTCCGGCTTCCTCCCACCATATCACTGATGGATGCCAAGCAAGTCCTTCTGCTCCACCCCTTGTTCCTGACTGAGACCCTGCCTCATCCTAATGCCCACACTCGGAATCATTCTGAATCTAGCCCCATGCTGCCCAATACACTTGCCACCATCCTCATGTGGCTACTGACCATATGAAATGTGGCCAGTGCAACTCAGGGTCTGACTTTTAAATTTCACTGAATTTTAAGTAGTTCAAATTAAAATTTAGAAACCGATACTATTTTTGGAAAACTTTTAAATAGGTTTGGAACCACTTGGATAGGTGAATCTATTTTTTTAACTGTAAATTTTATGAAATCTAAATACAGATGAAGAATTTATGATGAAAACAGCATTGAAATTGAGATGTGCCATTCGTGTAAAATGCACATTGGATTTTGAAGATTTGGTGTGAAAAATAATGTAAAATATCTCATTAATATTTTTATATTCATTACATATCAAAATTATGTTTTGTACATAGTAAGTTAAATAAAATATATTATTCACATTAATTTTCTCTGTTTATTTTCACCTTAATGTGGCTAGTAGAAAAATTTTAATTACATATGTATATCATATTGTATTTCTATTTAACAGCACTGGCCTATACACTCCAGAAACGGAGATAAAATTTCCGATATTATCGACTGTTAAAAATGTGCTGGGAATATCGTATCTTTTGTAATGGATTTGTCAGGTCTAACAGGGCATAGGCTTTGGAGCCTAGAGCTGAATTTGAATCTGGCTTCTACTAATTTAGATATCATCGGTGTCTTATTGCCTGAGGTCTCCCTGAACTCTGATACAATATTCGAAAGGATTTTCTTTCCCTTTTATCTCTAGGTCCTCTGAAAATTTGATAAATATGCCTTCTACTATTCGGTTGAATGATAAAATGCTGTAGAATTCATCTGAGAGGGCTTCAAAGAAGACATGTGAATTCCACAGCACGCTCCAACTTCCCACCATCATTTGTAACAGTCAAGACATCTCCCTCCACAGCCCCATGGAAGGGGCTCTTCTATACTTTACATGTTGACTTCATAGTCCTCACCAAGAACCTGGCTAACTCAGACTCCAGGGCCACACTGTGGGCTTTCTGTGTGCCCACAGTGCAAATAATAATCAAATGGTGCCTTCTGCCATCAGAATTATTACCTATGAAACATTAAATGCATACTTTTACCTTTTCACGATTATCTTTATTGAGCAAAATTGACTCATTCTAAGTTATTGGGCACATGACTGGATGCACTACAGGGGATGTATTTTGCGGATGACCAACTACTCAGTGTAATAGGGGATCAGCCCAATCCCTATTCTGGGGGTGGAGGGTGCGTCTTTGGTGATGCCACTAAAAAACAGACATGCTTTATACAAAGAGATCTGAGAAATGCTTAACAGTGTTACTTTCCAGTGGAAATATGAGCTTTCGATTCAAACCCACCCTCTCCTCTCCTAGGGCAGAGTCTTCTCTAGCTTAATTCTTGGTGGTGGTAATCAAGTTTTCTTCTGTACCATAGATATTCCCTACCTTTTCTCCCCGTCCCGTACACACACACAGAGCAATCTGTAAGGCAGGTGTTTAGGGGGAGGAAATATGTGGTAAAATGAGCAGCAGAGGAGGGGGCAGAGAAATAAATAGGAAAAGGCAGAGCTCCAAGGGGCACGTCTCAATTGATCTGTTTCAGTTCCTCCATCTATAAAATGGAATCCGGGCTGATAAAGTCTTCCACCCAGGGATGCTGTATTGATTGGCTAATTAATGACTGTAACTCACTCTTAAAAATTCAAAGGATGCCATTAATGCTAAGTATTTGCTAGGTATTTTTTTTTACACAGAAACCACTTAAAGTAATTAGCAAAACTATGGTTGCTCTGAATTAGAAAGTAAATTTAAACTTGAGAACTCATTATTGGGATGGCAAAAAAAAGCAGAACTAATGGTGGTCTAAGTCATCGTTGTGAGAATTTTATGTCAGTATCTGGTGGTTTGGTTGTGTCATTACGTCGAGAAGATGGGCTACATGCGATAAGCAGATGGTTTGGGTTATAAAAACAAGTATGTAGCAACAAAGGCATGCATGCAGGTGCAAAGAATAAAGTGAAAAAGAAGGCATCTATATGTTGGAGGCTGAGGACCTAGCCCAAGGCAAGAAATCACTTCCAAGCCCCCAGGTCCCTAGACCAGAGCTATAGAGTGGATTTTAATGGAACAAAGCAAATTCATCACCAGTTGGCTATCTATAGTCTATAGTTGAGACGAAGGGAAATTCAACAACCAAGCCCCATCTTCATACCACTGAACATTACATAATTTTGTTTCTATACCCAAGATGACCTAGCACTCATAGTTCCCAGCAGAAACGTTTGTCAATGGGAGCAGAGGCAATGGTTTGAATCAAATGTGAGGTCAAGGAACGCAATTCCATGGACTCATAAACCCAAAATTCAGAGGTCTGTGAGCCTTTGCCAGCGTGTGGGCAAGATTTCAGGCATTTCGCAGCCCAATCCGTCTTGTGCCCCCCAAGAAATGCAGTGATGGACAGGATGGAATGGATTTAGTGCATCTAGGAGCTTTAGATTTAGTTAGGGTAACTCACTCAGTCAACTCATTCATTCATTCATTCAGTATATATAAAATGAGGACTAAATGCAAGGTGTACTGCTGGACAATGTGAGGTTACAAAGCTGAACATGACACAGAACTACTCTCAAGGAGCCTCCTGCCAAACTTCAGAAATCAACCAATAACAAACTACAAAAATAAACACATTTGCACCCAGCACAAAGCTCAGTACCTTGTGGGTACTTAAAGAAAGTTGAATAGCTGAACACTAGGCAGAGGGGGTAGATGCCATGTTCAAAGCAAACACTCTGGCAGGTCATAGTCAGGAGAGGGCAATTCCCACCAAGGAAGGTTGCTGGAGCACCTTAAGTGAGAGCTAAGCCTGAATGATCTGGAGCAGACAGATGGGACAATGAGACAAACATGTACCGAAAAATAACAACAGTGATAACAAGCATTTATTATTGCTTATTTTGTTAAGAGGCCTATATAACTATCACGTTTTGTCCTGACAACAAACCCGTTTATAGATAAAGAAACAAATGCAGAAGAATTAAGCAATATATCCACAGACACAAAGTGACAGAGCCAGTATCCCTTCATTCATCTACTATTCACTAAGTGTCTGCAAAGTGCCAGAAATTGTTCTAGGTGCTGGGGATACAGAGCTTTACAAAACTGATACTGTTGCTGCCCTCCCAGGGGGTTGGAATTCTGAAGGAAATGTATAAAGTATTCATTACTTACTAATTTAACTCCTGAACACTGCTGAGGATGCAATATGTAAAGTCCCTTAAGTAAGTGGATTTCTGCCATCATTGACCAAGAAAGAGAGTCAAACTAATTTGAAAAACTGCCACAAGAAAATAAAGGAACAATGGCTTAAAATGGAGTGATTTAGTAATTTATAAGCAAATTTTAAGACAAAATAATAAAAGGTTTAGAAATATTACAACATCTCCGTGAGACTTCCAGAGAGCTTTGAGAAGTGGTGGGTAATGTGCATAGGTGTCATTTTTCTAGAACCACGAGAGACCTTGTTTTAGAGGCAGTACAACTAATCTATTCTAGTGAAAAATAAAAAAGGAAAGTGTGTGTATTTAAAATTCACTGAAATATTAATGCTAATCAGAGTCATACTTTGGCGGCCAAGAAGAGAAGATGTAATTTCTTAGGTTCACATCAGGATGGCATAACAAGGAACTGGACTTTCCAACTACAATTTACGAAACAGTGAACAACGCAATGATTTAAGATTGATCGTGAACCAGACTCCATTGTTTCTTAATACTGCCAGAACAACCAATTGCTTTAGGAAAGAGAGTTCTGGGTGCTCCCCAACACACTTATAATTTAATACATTTTTGGAAAGCAGAGATCTGGTTTTGACAGCCTTTGTCGGGCGCTAATACATACAAAGCATCATACTGGTGGGGAGGTGGGCTACAGAGATGATTCGGGGATCCTATTTCCAAGAAGCTTACCCAGAGTGAGGTTTGAAAAGTCCACTACACCCCAATTTGTAACACCATCTGCTGTAACGCCAGACAGCAGATGAGGGCCACTGGAATGGTAGAAAGGGCCACTGGGACACAGAAGCAGTTTCAATGAATTCTGGCTTGGGGATTAATATAGGCTTCACGGGGAAGGAACATTTTAGTTGGTTATTGAAAGATGTGCACACACAAACACTTCATGACAAGCAGAGAAGGGGATTTTAAGCAGCCTGTGAGCCCAAATGCAAGACATAAGCAAAGGAAATGAGGTAGGAGCCAGGGCCAGAAGAGGTGGTAATACTTCAGGGAGCATCTCCCCAACTCCTGTATTTAAATGGGAGATGCAAAATTGTTGCAGTAATACATACAAAACCATGGTTATCATTTCCCAGCCAAGTGCCTTCAGACTCTTTTTCCCTCTGTTTCTGAGGTGCAATTAAAACAAAGGGAAACATTCATCTGACGAAGACAGTCTTTTGGGTAAGTGGGAGAGAACAGGAGAAGCATGGCATTCCGTGGCTCTTTATCCCATGTAAGCTACTGGTTTCTGATTTTAATCAAAGCCCTGTTTGCAGCTCTGAGGAACACAGGAACGGTTTTATTGGAAAATGTGGGCCAGAGTTTTGCATAAGTTTATCTCTTCAAAGTGGCCTAGTAAATTCTTGAAAGCAAAATCGGTTTGATGGCCTTAAAAGTGGTATTGGAATTAAAAGTTTAAAAATTATGTCAGTTTGAATATCTGACCTCCTTAATGCGACAGGCATATGTCTGGATATGGCTTACAGATTTGATGAGAACCAAGCTCCTTTCAGTCTGGACTGGAGGGGCCTTGCTGTCAGTGGCAAAGAGTGGGAGGTGATCAGAGCACCAGCCTTGCGAGCAGGGCTTTGGAGTCAGCTGCCCCAGTTTCACCGAGGACAAACTGTGGAGTGCTGGGGAGGTTAGAAACCCTGTATTTCAATAGGTATGTAAAAGGCATCATAATGGCACCTCCCTCACAGGTTTACTGGGATGACTACAGTGAGGCTACGTGTTCAATAATGTCAGGGCATATATGAGTGAGTCCCTTACTCTCAAAGTGTTTACAGTCCAGACAGGAAGATGGACAATTTAAAACGAGTATGTTATGTAAATTATCAAATCAATTTCCATTTCTTTAAACCAAAGCATCCCTTAGACGTCAACCTTCAAAATCTCAGGAATTCAGGAGTTGGATAGGAAAGATTTGACAAGGAGGGCTTTGGCACTCACTGCCTATGGGAGATAAATGCTAACTTGTTAGGTGCTCATTCCCGCACCGTCCAGAAGAGGTAAATAGCAATAGATTGGAGGAAAAACTGGGAAACCGGGAAGTATGCAGTGGGTCACCCACTCTTTTGTCAGGGGCATCTGTTCTCATCATCAGTTTCATTTCCAGATACTGAGTGTGGACCTCAACTCTGGCCAAGATGGAACTCTGTGGAGTAGGGGCTATATGGTTGTATTCTGAGAATGAAAAAATTATGTCTTAACTCATATTAAAAGACCCAGATTTCCCCCACTGAGACTCTAGTCTAAAGCAATACACAGTCCCAGATGGGATTAGAAGAGTGACGGGCATTTTTTTATTCCATACTGAGACTGAGTTCACACAGCAGGAAACCTTGTTCCACGTTTTACCTGTCCCTGAAGCTGGGTGTGTTGACCAAGCCCAGCAGTCCTCTTGGGAGCAATCAGCCTGCAGCACCAATAGTGCTGCCCTGACTTACCTCAGCCCAGCTGGCTTCACAATTCTGTGTCCCTTGTGCACATCTGTCTCCCTCCACTGAGTAAGTTGCTAAGCGAGTTCTAGACCCGCTCAGGTATCTCTCCCCAAAAGAGCTGTCCTCTTTTGAGAACAGCTGCCATTTAATAACCAATAATTGGTTATCAAATAAATAGGATGGTGGAGCTACAGGAGATGATCAGGGCTGCCAGCCCCACTTTGCTTCTCGAGTGAGTCCCCTAAGCCAAAGGAGGACAGTACCTTTCCATAACTGAAACCAACATCATGAGCTGGGTTGGTTCATACGTAGAAAGTTCACCAGAAATAATGCTATTCCAGAGCGAGGGCTGGATTACTGATGAGATAAGGGTGCCTAGTACTCCTAGCTAACTAGGTATCCCTCACTGAATGGTTACCATGTTTCTTGTGCTTAGCTAAGCTCTATGTTTGAAATATCATTGAATCCTCACAATTACCCTTTGGAGCAATTATTTTCATTTAAACCACATTTCGCATGCCAAGAAACTGGGACTTGGAGAGGGTAAGTAATGTTCCCAGGGTTGAAAAGGGCTGGATCATGGGCTCAGTCCTAGGGTTGTTGGTGTCTGGTACCAGCACATGAGAACCAACTGTGCTCTCATCTTTTGCTAACTGTATTTAGCGATTTCACTTGGGTAGCTTGAACTTGGCCGTGGTGGGAGTATATCACCATGGAAATCAGCAAGCACTATAAATCAGGTCTTTGTGTGTGTGTGTGTGTGTGTGTGTGTGTGTGTGTGTGTGTGTGTGTGTGTGTGTGCGCCAATGATGCAACTTTTATATAATTATTTTCATACACATGCAGAAAAATGGCTATGAAATATACCGGAACCCAAGTGGGGGGTTATGGGTGATTTTTATTCTTTCTATATTTCTCTCCAAGTGATTATATAGTAATAATTTTCAATTCTGACCAGCACATCCACTGACTAGGGCTGTCTGATTCCAAAGTCTCTCTGCTAACGAACCATTACCCCATATGTAATCAATAAACAATACTACATGGACTTGGCAATGCCTGCATGTTGGCATGATGTGTAATGTGTGTAATGATGACTGCAGACAGAAGGACAGAGGTATGTGGGGAGACTAGAAAACGAACACTGAGTATTAAGATTTGTCAGGAAGCCCCACACATAGCAGGTGAACACTGTGTCTGAAAGACCCAAGCCACCAGAAAGTTATGTTCTTGTAAAGCAGAAGGAATAGTTCATTAGTTTCCACCACAGGCTGGAACAAATATCTCTCAAGATCAACCGGTGCCCCTTCTCTGATTCCTAGCAGACTTCTGATACTTGGAAGGAAGAGCAGACACCAGCATTCTGGTTGTTAGAAAGTTATACACTCAATTGTAATGACAGAAAATGACACTTTTTTCAACTCCTTGTGGTCCTGGTCACTCATTCTCTAATGCTTGACCCCTCCTAGGTGGTTCGATGAAAGCACTCGTCTCTATACACAAAGAACCCAGCAGTCTCCTCAGAGGAACCTGACTTCCTCTTCATTTATTTGTTCTAGAAATTGACACGGGAGAAAGAAAAAGGCAAGAATGGCAAAGGAAGTCATATACACAATGGTACAAAGTGGGTGTTCAATCAATGCTTGACCAACAAAGGAGAAAAGGTAGTGAAAAAAAAATCACAGTTTCAATTTGATCCTAAGTGTCTCATATCTAGATCTCTGATATCAAAACTTGTCTAAGACAGCTCAGTCTGGCTTCATGGGGATACAAGGCCCATTTTCCTTCATTTGGTATCCTTTGCACTACATGACAAATCTATGAAGCCCTCTGAGATTAGAGTCTGACCAACAAAAGCACTCAGCCAAGATGCCGATGCCTGCTCTGTACCTTTGGAGAGGATCCTTCTAAAACATGGTGGATGGATGCCAGAATAGGGACCTGCTGGCAATATGACAAGGAGATAAGTCCTCAACAACAGGTACAAGAAATGGGTAGTGAAGAAAGAAAACAGCCCATTTCACAAGAGTTCTAGAGCTCGGTATTCAACTCAGGTGTAGCCTCTGCCTCGGTCAGGCCACTATTCCCAAGGATGAGTGGGAGGCATTTGCAGATAAAGCACAAGCAATTTTTTAAGTCATAAACCCCAAGACGAGCATCAGAGGCTGATTTTTATGGTACTCCCTAGAGTCTTGCTTGCTATAAAACACCATCCTAAGGTATCTGTAGCTGTGGACTTCCATTTTGAGGTTCATAACTCTCTACAAGTTAACGGAAATCAATAGACCCAGTGATCCTATATCCTTCATAATTAGTAAGAAATGCCGGTCTTCATCACAATTCAGGGTGAGACCTGTTTCATCACATGCCCGGACACTTTTTCACACACTAGTTATGAAAGACAAATATCACCTTTTATGCCTCACTGGGCAGGTACATGAAGCTGAATTATAAAGACAAATAGAGGCAAAGGGACTCAAAACAGGACTGTGGAGAGAAGGGATGGGAAACAGATGGAAAGGAGAGTCAACTGCAAGGTCACCCAGGGATACTTTGCAGCATTCCTGGGTGATCCCTGTTATTTCTTTTTTTTTTAAATATAAATTTATTTATTTATTTTTTACTGCATTGGGTCTTCATTGCTGAGCGCAGGCTTTCTCTAGTTGCAGTGAGCAGGGGCTACTCTTTGTTGCGGTACGCGGGCTTCTCATTGCAGTGGCTTCTCTTGTTGCAGAGCACGGGCTCTAGGTGTGTGGGCTTCAGTAGTTGTGGCACTCAGGCTCGGTAGTTGTGGCGCACAAGCTTTGTTGCTCCGTGGCATGTGGGATCTTCCTGGACCAGGGCTCGAACCCATGTCCCCTGCATTGGCAGGCAGTTCTTACTCTAACAATCTTTGTGTTAAATTAGTGCATTAAGACCATTGACATCTAAATTGATTACTGATGTAATTAGATTAATAGATACCATATTTGTTACTGTTTGTTATTCCTCACCCTTCCCCTGCATTGGCAGGCAGATTCTTAACCACCCTGCGCCACAAGGGAAGCCCCAATCCCTGTTGTTTCTTGACAGCCTCAGACTGTGGGGTCATCATAGGCCTTACTTAAATGTGCATCTTCATGCCTGCTATGAGTCCCTGGTCAAAAGTTTGTGCTTCCAATTGTTTGTTGGATCCTCGTCTTGGGACACAGTTTTGAAGATGGCCTGTGTTTTGGGGTCAGGTCCCCCAGGAAGTAGACTGAGATGAAGATTTGTGTTTAGGCAGTTTATTGAGGAGCTTCTTGGGATCAGCAGTCATGGAGCTGTGGCAGGAGTAGATTAGGCAGATGGAGGAAATGAAATGCAACAAAAGCCTCAGCTGATCCAAGGACAGCTCTGGAGCCAGGATGACCCTGCAGGGTTGTTCTACCTTGAGGAAAGTAGGAATTGGTATATCCCTGGATGCAAACTGTGTCTGGAGAGGGCATACTGGTTCTCTTCAGCTAAGACTATTCCCAGAGATGGAATCAACAGAGGGGCATCAGCTGCCAGCACTCCCAGAAGCAGGAGGGATGGTGTCTCAGCCCTAAGGAGCCTGCAGAGCACACCACAGCTACCGCTATAGTTAAGAGCAGTCAAAGAGGCCACAGGCATACAATGCTATCAGAGTGCCTTGTCTGATTTTCAGGGCTGTCAACGACTGTAATCACCCTTCAACTCACCATTTTCACCTTCTTTGCAGAAAGTCTCATTCCTCCCAACAAAAATAGGGCAACTTGATTCATCTGCTATTTACTCTACAACCCAGAAAGAATTTTATCATTTTGCTACCCCACTCACCCCTCCACTCACCAGAACAGATATGGCAGACCAAGTCATCAGAATGAAGACAAAAATGCCTTCTCCAATTCCAATAGCCCTGGTCTCTTAACTGCTTTCCTCCTCCTGGGACATTACCAGGTGAATTTCTACTGAAATCTTCGTTCAGCCCATTCTGTCCCTGGGAGGTGACAGTAATCTACTGAAATCCAGGTATACCGGTGAGATGAGACTAGGTTTACTTTTCATAGGGTGAATGTACAGCATGGTAAACAAGCACACTGTCATTTCATTTAGCGATTTCCTGTTCTGTTCATCTGACATTTATTGAAAAACCCTGCTCATGCTGGAATGGTCTATTTGTCCCATCGAACACGAGACAAGTCTATCTACTACTTCCTGTGTTCCTTGTTTAGAAAGCCAGAAAAATTAAGATCCAGAAATATGATAAGGGAAACAGAGCTTATGTGATAGGCTGCTCGTTGGCGATAAAGCATAGTGTTGTCTTTCCACCTCTACTCTAAACTTGCTGGAAGTGCAAAATATTATCTTACTTGTCCTGACACCTCCCAGACCCCCCAGCAGAAGTTGCTGCTCAGTGCAGAGGAACTGAACAATGTTATAAGAATTTTGAGTTACTCTCTGAATGAGGAAATAATTTAGAAGAAAATACCCATGAAAAACTCAATTCCTTGAGAAACATGTAGGCTGTATCAGCTTGAAATACTTTGTCATACTGATGTCAGACTTTTCCAATTTTCCAGTTAAGGCAGGCTCCTTTATTCTAGCATTCAAGGATTCAGTCGGGTGATCACAACTCACCTTGTTCATTTTATTTCTAGCAATTACCTCATTTGAAGTCCATGGCTCACATTTGCTATTGTTCTTAACATCCTCCTGTGCCTGGATCCTAACCTAAACTATATATTCTCTTTAAATGAGGATCTATGTTATTTGTTCTTAATGATTTCTATATCTTTTTTCTAAAGATATAGGCAATTTGCATAAGCACTCAGTTCCTGTTTGCTCAATTTATTTTGTGGATGGTTTTGAGGTAGATTAAAGCAAAAGCTCATACAATGAGCTAGCAAAATGGAAATGGAATTAAAACATTAGGTTTAAAGAAAAGGAGATGTGTCAGAAATACCAGACGGAAGGCTCAACATAATTGCCAGAGGTTCAAGTTTGGTTCTGAGCCTCCAAAAGCTAATGGGACGAAGAAAAGAGGAATTGTCCTGGTTCTTACCAGAAAGAAGAAAGCAGAACAGACCTAACAAGGCTTATTCTTAGCATGATTCTGAAAGATAACTCTCTACAAGGTATTCTCTAAGGAGGGATGCAGTCAGTATTTCACAGGAAATGCAGTCGAAAATTATATATGTTGTTTCCTACAGTGCCCTTCCAAAAATGGTGATGGCCATGTCCTTTTATCTCCAATTTACTGCCAACTAACAACTTTTAATTAAAGAAATGCTGTTAATGTTGTCAATCCTTCTACACCGATATTTCAGCAGAAGTCCCTTCTTTGGGAATACCCTCCTTCAACATCTTTTAGGTTTTGAAATCTTATCTTTTCTTCCAGGCTCAGGCCAAAGCTCACGCATGGTTTCCGTGAAGTCTTCCTTCAAACTGCTGATTTCTTACTCTGCATTCATGTGACGGTCACCTAGATAGCACATACCATTCTTGTCTAAATATTGCTTTCCGGTTGTTCGGTAAATTTTCTTTTCAGTTAGATGGTGTGGTAGATTCAAGAGGGCTGCAATTATTTCTGTTACTAGAGGGGGAGTCACTTACCCTCCCTTTGAATCTGGGCTGACCTTAGGGACTCACTTAAATAATTAAGTATGGTGGAAGTGGTGTTATGCCCATTCCAGGCTTATCCTCTCAGATAACTGGCATCTTCTGTTTTGCCCTCACGAAACCTGGCGTTGCCACCCTGTTGGAAGCCCAAGCCATGTGAAAAGGCCACGTAGACGCTACCATCCAGAGTCCCAGTTGAGCCCAGCCTTCCATCCACCCCCGTCAAGGACTAGATACGATGAAGCTGAGCACCACCAAATGACCTCCATCCACACCATGCAGAACAAAAGAACTCCCAGTGGAGTATTGCCCAAATCTTTAGCCAACGAAATCTTGAGGGCTAATGAAATGTGAGTCGTTTTAAGCCACTTAATTTTGGGGGTGGTTTATTATGTAATATTTGATAGCAAATCATAAACATCCTGAGGCTGAAATCATGCATTTCGACTTCGTTTCTTAATTCACTTCAACAAATAACCATGGAGTATCCACCATGTACCAGGCACTATTATAAAAGCTAAGAGATACAACCAAAGAAATACAACAAAATCTCTGCCCTTTTTAAGCTGACATTCTAGTGAGGGAGGCAGACAATTAACATGAAAACAAGTAATGTTACTTTTGTAATATCCAAATTGCCAGGTACAGAGCTAACTATAGAAAGTGACTAAGGGATGCTGTACTTCTGTGCCCTCAACACAGTTCAATGTGTCACTCTCCATTGTACTGAAAAACAACAACCAAAAGAACGTAGCTGAAATTGAATCCAAGTATTTGAAGACTAAGTTATTAACAAGTCAGATAAGCCAGAGAAGTTGATAAACAACATGTTTCTGGAACGATAGGTATAATGAAAGGATGTCTACCTATTTCTCAAAAGCAGTGTCTCTTTTACCTGTGGAGCCCTAAAACTTTTATTAGGAAAATGAGTGCAAACCTCCAGGTCTTCAGAAATGTAGCTTACTCCCTAACCAGCGTAGAGTGTATCGCTCCATAAAATATCAACATCAAAACAATATAGAAAAAATAATTACAGACAGTGTTAGTCTTGTAAGCTGATAAGGACCAGATGGTCTTTTGTATTTATGGTTTTCCTTGTGCATACAAATGCTTTGGGGATCTAATTAGCCTTCTACAAAACTCAAACTGGGTAATTACTATCATTATCCCCTTTTCAAATAAATCTGAAGTCTAAACTGCAATTATGGTTTTTATCTTACATTTGGTATTCACATATTTTAAGAATTGTTCTTTGCCATCTACTCAGAAAACTTCTTAACATGAACTGAAGTAAATAAAGTGCAGGAGGATGATAAAAAAACTATTTTTTTTAAAAAAGATGCATCAATCTGTTAGAGGAAAGTGCTGACAACCACCGAAGCACTTTCTCAACCAGAGTCCTGTTTCTGTCACGTTTTCACTCCAATCGAGAATAAAGTCCCTGTTCTCTGAGACTTTAGTTTTCCACTTACGCTTTGCACAGCAGAAGAGAAGAATTTCGACATGGAGACAAAACCAGTCACGCATGTTAGAGAAAGGATTCTCTGCGAGATACAACGTGTCAGCCATTTAAACGAACTCCTGACTCTGCCCCCAAAGTGCAATACCTGGGCTGGTGATGAGCTATGGAAAAGAAGCAGTGCATATAACAAGGCTGGCATGTCATCTTCATTGGATTTTTGGCCTCGGGACAGTCAAGTCACATGACAACAACATCTCTGGACTGCAAGGCAAGGGGAGACACGATCATGTGCGCCAGTGAACTCATAATAGAGAATTCATCAAAATCTATCTCCAGTGAGAAGTACGTGGGCGCGGGGGGGTGGGTGTGAGGAAGTGATTTTTTCATTTCAGGCGCAAGGCCAAGGATTAGAGGTGATCAGGGGCACATGTGTCTTCCTCGACAGGACAAAACACGGACAGTGACAAGTGATGAAGAACCGGCACCTCTCCTGCGACAGCTCCCAGGGAAGGGGGTCAACAATACTCAGAATGTCTGGCTGACATCTCAAAATTTGGCATCATGATGACTGGTCCAGAGGGCAACATCCAAAAATAGTTGACAGAGGGAAAAAGCCAGGTGATGAACCGGAACTAAAGAGGGCTGCTGTATGTCGATGCAGGTTTCAGAGGTGGCCCCCATGACCTGCCTGACAGAAGGATGGCTCTGGGGCTGCCACCTGGACCCTTCACCCTGGAAACTGCCCTGGGTTGCCCCGGCAGGCAGCAGTGCAGGCGCCCAGGCATTGACAAGGATGACTGCAAGTTAAGACTTTATATTCCCTGATAGGATTGCAGTAACCCTGCAGCTCACTGAAAAGAATCTCCAAGGCATGCATTCACTCTTCCACTTAATTAACAAATAGTTACCAGGCATCTTCTTAGGGTTATGCATGGTGTGAGGTGATTTATTCAAGTTCAGGTGTCAGTGAAGACATTGGCCTTACAAATACTGCCATCATAAAAGGTGTTAGAGACGAAGCCCAACACTGTGGCAGAGTCAAAGTGCCCGGAGCAGTGCTGATGGCCTGGCAGGTGTGGGCACAAGCAGTGGTGAAGTCTTTGTGTTGGGGGATTTGTCATGCAAGGGACTGTCTGTCTATCTCTGAGTTCATGCATCTTCTTGTAATCTCATCTTAACATTTGTACAGCAATTTTTACAGTATCTCTTGACTATCATCATTCTTCTTGTTGGAAGCATGACAGGTGATATTGTTCCAATTTTGCAGATGCACAAGATGGACCAGAGGCAAGATGAAAGGACTTGCCAGAAGCTAGACAGCAGGACTCACACCCAGGTCTTTTCATGATAAATGCAGTCTTTCCAGACACTTCCCTGTCTCATGGGGCTTTTGCTGAAGCCTCCAAATGGAAGTTTGGGCACAAGGGCTGCTAGGCATCACGAATGTCCCTCTTGCTTCTGAGGTTGCAATTCCAGGGTCCCAAGGAATCTGCATCAGGGCAGGACCAGGGTATCTGCTTTAATTAACATGCAATCTGATACAGCAGGAAGAGCAAAGATTTACAGTCGGCAAGAATAAGTGGCCTGGATGAGCTTCATCAAATAACTTAACCTCGTTAGGAGTCTGCTTCCTCACAGGTAATCATACCTGTGGGTATGTAGCAATTAATAGTGAACCAAAAGCATCCTGGGGCTGACATCATGTATACTCTACTTCATTTATTCATTCATACCACCTCACCAGGTCACAACGAGCATGGGATGAGATGATGGGAATAATGTACAGGTGCAAAGCCTGGCACAGGGTAAGGATTAGTTCTGCTCCTCTTTCCATCAGACTCCCCTGTGGGTTTCGTCTATTATGAAAAGGCGAGGAAAGGGTTTTTAAGAGTTCCTACCATGGGAATGCCCCAGAATTCTAGGCATCTAGGGAGAGCCTTGCTCTGGCTAAATGTCAGGGAGGAAGACAGAGGGAAGTGCCAGGCATGACATAGTCTGCTGTCTCCCCAGGAGGGTGGGGGGTAGAAGCCATGTCCCAGTGCTCTCCAGGTATGCTTGGCCGGTCCTCAAATAGCCAGCAGTGCTTCAGACTGTGCCCTTGTTCAGGGATGCATACTAAGGGGAGAAGATAATAGCAACCATCTTTGCAATATCATAAACATTTCTTGCTGATTTAAATATATTCTCAATCCTCCGGTTAGGATAAAATCCAAATCACCTTCTAACAACCGTCTAGCAGAGTGGGCTTCCTGCCAGTCAGACAGTTTTGTAGGGCCTGGACAATTATTGAGTTGACAGTCCAGTCTTGTATTGGAGGTTAAAATAGAAGATTGTATCAGCTCTGTGCCCTGATGGTGATGCACCCTTTCAACTTGCTCTGCTGATGGGGCAGGTGGGCCATGCACCTGCATGAAGGCATCTTTGAGTCATGGTACTCGGGGACCCAAAGACAATCATGATGCATGGTGAAGATGGGAAAGAGGATGAAGCTTAAGGCCAAGGCATTTCTGGCAGGTACTTTTTCTCTACCTATATCCATGGCTGCCTTGGATCATTTCCTCAACTTTCACAAAGGCAAATCACAAAGGAAGATTCACAAGCCCCTGTTTCAGATACATGCATCTCACAACTTACCACAGCTGCTCCCATTTGCAGGGTACAGACATGTGGTCCAGGTTAAACCATGCCTTTCACAGGAATTCAGTCTTCCTCAAAGGACTCCAACAGTGTGCTTTGTGATCTCCTTCAACCTCATGTTCCATAGATCCCAGTATCTTAGTAGTAATTAGTATGTTGAAATAATTTTCCAGCTAACCTAACAGCTAATTTTTGTCTGTGTTTTAAAGTTATAGTGATAAACTTCAATTCCAAACTTAACACAAATGATAGAATAATAGGATGGTTATAACAGGTAGGCACAATAGTTTATAGGTGTGTGTAGTGGGTTGAATGGTGGCACCCCAAAAGATAGGTCCACGTCCTCCTAACCCTCAGAACTTGTCCGTGTAAATTCACTTGCCAAAAGAATCTTTGCAGATGTAATTAAGGATGTTGAAATGAGATCATGCTGGATTATCTGGGTAGACCCTAAATCCAAAGACAGGTGTCTTTAAAAGGCAGAGAGAAATTTGAAACTCGGAAGGGAAGGCCATATGAAGATGTAGGCAGAAGTGGAGTTATGCAGCCACAAGCCAAGGAAGGCCTGGAACCACAGAAACTGGAGGAAGCAAGAAAGGATTCTCTCCTAGAGCCTTCAACAAGAACCTGACTCTGTCATACCTTGATTTTGGACTTCTGGCCTCTAGAATGGTGAGAGAATACGTTTTTGATATTTTAAGTTATCAAGTTTGTAGTAATTTGTTACAGCAGCCCTAGGAAACTAATATAGTATGTTTATAACATGTAGATATGTGATCTCTATATCTATGTATTTATATCCATATCTGTGTTTCTCTCTCTCTCTCTCTCTCTCTCTCTCTCTCTCTCTCTCTCTTTCTCTCTCTCCAGCATGTATGTGAATTATATGGTGAATTTATTGTTTTATCCTGTAGGATCTAAAGTCCTTCATCACCCCAGGTTGCATGATGGGACAAAAAATGAGAGAGATTGTCACCCATTGACCAACTGCATTCAACACGTGTGGCTTATGTGGGGAAAATAAATAATTACACTGGGGCTCTTAAAATGGGAATTGAGTAGAAATAAATCCATACAGGGCTATCTCTTACTCAGAAAGAATCATTAAATACTAAACAAAGTTAGTGTACCTGAAAGAATTTGAGCTAACTGCATTAATAAAAAATATATTCAAATGGAAAGGTAGGGTATGCTCAATATTCAAAGGGATATACAGCATGAAACTTAGAGTAACGGTTCATATAAAGTATTTTGTAATTCCATGCCCTTGTTTTTATGTGGATGCATTTAGGAAAACTTCCTGATATGTTTCTAACCTGTTCTACAAATAATAATAGTTACAATGGTTAACTAATGTAACCATTAATTAACCATTGTAATGTAATGTATTAATTAATAATTAATGATTACTGAGCATTTACTTTGATTCAGGCACCAGGCCAAACTATTTACATGCATTATCTGGTTTAATGAATCCCTATAGAAGTCCAGTGAGGAATGGATCATTATATCTGTTTTTCAGGTAAAGAAGTAAACATCATGTTCATCAAGATGAAGTGACTCACCCAAGCTGGCGGTCGTTATAACAAGCAGGACTGATAGGCCTCTGCCCCTCTGCTGTCCAGAGTTCCTGACCTAACAAGTACATAGTGGGCCTGGAGCAGGTGGAACCTAAAATCTCTTGTGGGATCCTCTCATATACTTATAATTAGTGACAAGACCCTGATGTGGCCTCTCCAAACTCCCTGCCCCAATTTAGTTGAAGACAGAAAAAACTAAACAAACAAACAAACAAACCTCCACAGTACTGAAACGAAGACTTCCAGGAACTAGAAGGTATTAAAAAGATGAATAGAGTTTGGACAGGGAGAGTGGGGAGAAGGGCATTCCAAGGAGGAAGAATTGGGAGGTGGAATGCTAAGGCTCATTTGGAAATCTGTCCTGGCATTGACCATGGATGCCTCCAATGCCAAACTCATGCACCTGAGTACAGCCCAAGCCCTTTCCTATAAGGTGATTAAATGAATTTACAATCTAGAAAACACACTTGTAAAGAGGTTAAGAGTGAGTAAAAGCCATGTAGTTCATAAGATAAAGTGGTGATTCTCAATGGCAACAGAGACTACCTGTAAATAAACCCCACAGTTGGCTGGTAAAGGACTGAAAAGCACAGTATATTCAGAAGTGAAGGCCCCAGAGGTGCTCAAACTCATGTTCCTCACTGGTTGAGGAGATTCACACAACTCTTAGGCATTTCTGCTGTAGGGGTATTACTCGGTTCAGGTATATTATCAAGTACCATGATGAAACAGTAAATGGCTCCCAGCAGAAGTGGCAGGCTAGTGGTAGGCTAGATACATGAGAGAGAGACAGACAGACAGAGAGACAGAGAGGCAGAGAGATAGAGGAGAGAGAGAGAGGAGAGAGGTGTGATACTGAATTTTTCACAACTGCATTGCAGTGCTATGTGCTGAGAACTACAGGATGCTGTGATTCTACCTGAATTGCAGGAAAAGCCACCCGGCTTTTCTGTGTATTCATGATCCTTAGAGTTTCATTTATTAGACTAGAGGAATAAGATTTTGTTTACTCCCCAACGTAAGCAGAATGGGGGGAACATTAAAGACAGTGCCAGGGAATCTTGCTCTAGAGTGGCAGGTATTAAATCTGAAGCCCCTGAGATCCCCCTGTGGCACTGTCCTTATTTCTCTCCCCTCACGTGCATATGCTGATTCACATAGAAGGGAAGGGCTAGAAGGTTGATTCCAGGATAAGAGGGGATTTGGTCTGGAACGCAGCCCAACTTATTTCATCAATGTCTGTGTCTCGGGCTATTAGCATCAATATATTTACCATACTATAATAACTAATTAATGTATTAATCTGGAGAAATGTAGGTACACAGGGAATGACATACATTGACTGTGCTTGGGAATATGGAATCTGTACCTTCTCAGTTAGACAGGGCTAATGTCAGACTAGTTAGAGGCTCTAAGAGGTTAATCATGAATCAGTGAACAAATACCATAACATTCTGAAACATGACTAATATCATTACCAGACCAATCATCATCGAGTTCCTTTAGTGTATCAGGTTGAATTTTTGGAAGAAGGGATTGATAAGCATTGGAAACCAGGTCTGCAGCCCACAATGGGCCCAGTTTCACTTCTTGCTTCATGTATGTATACAATCCAGAAAAGCAAAACTCACATCAGAATGTCTTCAGGACTTCTGAAAACTATTACTGACACTGATATTTGCTGTGATGCATTCTAGTAAGTTTCCAATACAATTGTAAGATCCACAGTGCATCCAAATGGTTTCTGGAAGAAACCACATTTCAGAACTCCTATTCAGAACTCCTATTCACAGTGCCAAATATGGCTTTCCCCAATTATAAAAGCTGGACTCCATAAAGCCCAAAGTTATGATACAACAGAGCGTACTCAATTCACTCAGAGGTAAAGGGAGAATCAGAGAGGTTTTATCAAGATGGACAGTCACGATGGGATATACTTGAGATCTTAAACCAACTGAGACAAGAGTCAAGAATGCTCAAGAAAAAAGTCTTAAAGAGGATTCTGACTACTATATTGCACTTGGGTCAAGATCATGTTCAGTAGATCATGAAAAGGCATAGGAGTTCAAGGTTATATATATACTTGCATACACATGCCTATTTGCTTTCCATATTATTGATGTAGCTTAAATTTAATATGCAAATGGTTGCCCTATCACCCAGTCCAATGAGTCCCTCTAAACCTTTTTAAAAAGCATTTTACTGAGAGCTGTATATCGCAAATTGAAGTCAATAAAATCCATGTGATGAGATTCATGTTTTCACATGATCCATGCCAGCGGATGCACCACACACAACATGGAATACATGGGATCTCCAAACCTCAATAGTACAAATTACCTGAAGGAGGGGTATGCGCTGTATTAAGGTAAAAAAAGAATATTCAA
The DNA here is from genome assembly GCF_000442215.2 of Lipotes vexillifer. Taxonomy (NCBI): domain Eukaryota; kingdom Metazoa; phylum Chordata; class Mammalia; order Artiodactyla; family Lipotidae; genus Lipotes; species Lipotes vexillifer. The sequence continues at coordinate 2,411,122 of NW_006775074.1, forward strand.
ACGACATGCAGCTTTTGCTAAGAGTCAATTTTATTTCCAGCTGCCTCCTATGCCTGACATGCTGGTTCATTTATTTTAAAAACAAAAGTCCATGTATAATGTATACTGAGAAGATATCATTATCCAGAGACATGACAGAGTCAGTATTATTTCCACAGTACAGACAGTATTCAGAAGCTCAGCAAGGCAAGATAAACCCCCTTATTCACAGTTACCTTGCTCTTGTTTTCTTGGGAGATTTTCATAAACCACATGGAAGTGAACACTCACAAAGTTCCTACAGCTCTTTCAGCTCTTAACAGTGTATGTTGATGCCTGATCATAAGTTACTTGCCTATGCAGTGAAAATGAACATTGTGTAGCTATTTATCAAGCCCTGCTGTGAAGAAGGCATTGGTGATTTCAGTGCCATTAATGATGGAGATACCGTATAGTGATTATTAGTCTTTGCAATGATGCACTGCAAAAGTGAGTGGACATAACAAGGTTTTCAGCAAGATAGGCAGCAGGTTACACTGTCTTAATTTTGTTATTAAGTGAAACAAAAGATGTAGAAATGGGATTCATCCTTCTAGACCACCCCTCCCCCACCCTGTTAGCCATTTTCTTTTCCAAGATAACAGCATGGGGTTCTAAGAAGTACAAGAAGTTTGGTACTTTTTATTAAACCAATATTTGATGGAACATTGGTCTTTCAATCATTCATTCTATGCCTTACACCACCTCCTCAACAAGCTGTCAGCTTCATGGAGGCAGGCGCTGTCTTTTCCTTTTCATATGTCTTTGGGCCCCGCCCCCTTTCTCACTTTGGTCCTGACTCTCCCAACAGAACTCCTGGAACTGAATTTTTACCCAGTAAAGGTTTGCTGTAGTTGAATGAGGGATCCTTTGAACGTTGACAGAAATGGGCAAGTTGGAGGAGGATGGAGAAACCACTCTGAGAAGAAAATGTGAATGGTAGAAATAAGACATTGTTGAGTTTGCAGTGACAGCAAGATGCCCAATTAGAAAGGATGGACAGGACCAGTACTGAAGTCCTGGGTGATATTGATATTTGGAGCCAAGAGAACTTAATTTTACTTAGGATTGGTCATTAGTCATTTGAAGAATGCACTAGCTGAGGCTAACAATGAAAAGGACACAGCTGCATTGTCACCATGGTTCTTTTGCCAGAAACGGGCTTACTGATCAATCTAGCCTGCACCTTCACCTAAGCAAAAGGAAGACGTCCGAAGCCTGGAGTCCAGTTCGAGCAAAGTCTTCAGTGAATTCCAAACTGTGCTGTCAACAGAAAGCCCAAGAGCTGTTATGAATCTTGTTGACTTTATTATTTTTTTTAATAACACATTGATTTCTCCTTTACTGTTGGATCTTTGCTTCTCAGAAACTAATAGATGCCCAGGGATGCTTTTGAGAGCTGCTAAAACTCACTGCCCAATAGTTAGGGAGATCTAATTTGTCTAAATTCTATCTAAACCTCTCAAGCCATACTCATCTCTGCTGCATTAAGTCCTTTAAGAAGCTGTAATGACTGAAAGGAATTGTAATTCACAAAGAACTCTGACAGGAATAGGGATTATGGATAAGGTAATGATAAGTCTCTGATTTATAGACAGAAGAGTCTATGGTATAACTTACCCTCACCTTCTTCTGCTCAGTCATATATCATGACCAAAGTCAACGGATGCCTTTGCATCTTTTAAGAATAAAGACTCCTGTAGGAACCACTTACATCTCTCTCTTAGGCTGTGTTACTGAACACCTGGTATGCTTTTCCTAAAGAAATTATAGCCACTTCATATTGAAATATTTATTTTGAGTTGTAAGACAGAACACTTTTCTCCTCTGCTTTAATCTTCCCTTAACACAAAAGACTGTAAGTATTTAAGTCACTCCAGTTACACCAAAAGAGAATAATCAGTTTCTGTTCAGCATTAGCTGAGTTAAATAGCAGCTCTGTTTCCAGAAAGATAATAATGTCAAAAAATTAGTGAGAAAACAGCAGGCATTCTGGGGAATTTAACCGTTCAACAAATGACTGGAAGGTGCTTCAAAGTCAATTTAAATAATTTAAAAAAAAATTACACCCTGACTTGAAGCCTAAGAACTGTTTTTCTCTATATATAATTAAAACATAATGCTGAAGACCTCATCAGGCAATGATTCCTGATATTTTAATAATAAAGTAGAATATCCTCATGATATACCTGATTATTAAATAGATTTTAACATACTGCAGATTAAATCAATTCTAGTGGAAAGACTAACTACAGCATCCAGGCAAAGCCTTGTTCAACGAACTCTTCTGCATAATGGTTTCCTCAATGTCAGTAACAGGAAAATGCCCTACTGAAAATGTTGTCTTCAATATTCTGCTGGAGAAGTAGATCAGAATGACAGGGGGAAGAAATCTCAGCATCCTAGCAGGCTCATGCAGGAATAAACCTTGTGAGAATCCAGGCACAGAGGAAGCAGTGTAAGGATTGCCCAAGAAACAGCTTGTATGTGTCTGCTCAGGCTGCCATAATGAAAGACCACAGACTGGGTGGCTGAAACAACAAGAGTTTCATTTTCTCACAGTTCTGGAGGTTGCAAGTCCAAGGTCAATGTGAGGGCTTGGTCAGTTTCTGGTGAGGACTCTCTCCCTGGCTTGCAGATGGTTGTCTTCTGGCTATGTCCTTGGATGGCCTTTCCTCAGTGCATGTGTGGGGAGGACAGAGAAAGCTCTCTGGTGTTTCTTCTTATGAGGTCATTAATCCTATCAGACCAGGCCCCAGCCTTATGAGCTCCTTTAACCTTAATTACCCCCTTAGAGGCCTCACCTCCACATACAGTCACATTGGAGATTAGGGCTTCAACACAGGAATTTTGGGAGAATACAAACATACTGTCCATAACACTCTTCATCTCATTCCGGTGCTCATTTCTTTCCTGTCCTTTGTGGAGTTCCAGGTCCTTGGAGTGTGCATGACTGTCCCTAGCTGAGGAGAGCCTGGAGAGGATCTCACCACCTCTCTACCTTCTGAGGCTCTACAAAAAATCCCATACTCTACACCCGGAAGGACATGAGCAGTGCATGATTCTGGGATTAGAAAATGAAATTCATGGAAAAAGGTCAAAGGAACAAGAATTGCATAGCTGAGAGAAGAAAAGATGGAGGGGACTTAACAATCTTTAACATAGGAGGAGATAGTATGCACAGAATTCTGACCAGCTGCTCCGTCTTGCTACTGGGGGCCAATCAGGAGAAAGGAGAATTCAGCTACAACACTGGGAGAGATTTAAATGAGATATAATGGATAGACTGTTGGACAGTACAAATTTGTCACCTGACCATGAGGGCTGAGAGATAGGAAAATAATTACAAAGTGGGGACTTGGGCTTCCAGGAGCTGTAAGAAATAGGGGTCTAATTTATTCAAAGAAGAAAAATAGGTGGTCAATAGGCCCATGAAAAGATGCTCAACATTGTTAATTATCAGAGAAATGTAAATCAAAAGCACAATGAGGTATCCCCTTACTCCTGTCAGAATGGCTATTATCAAAACATCTATAAATAATAAAGGCTGGAGAGGGTGTGGAGGAAAGGCTACCTTCTACACTGTTGGTGGGAATGTAAATTGGTGCAGCCAGTATGCAGGTTCTTTAAAAAACTAAAAATAGAACTACCATATGATCCAGCAATCCCACTCCTGGGCATATATCCGGAGAAACTCTAATTTGAAAGATACATGCACCCCAATGTTCATTACAGCACTATTTACAACAGCCAAGACACGGAAGCAACCTAAAAGTCCATCGACAGAGGAATGGATAAAGAAGATGTGGTATATATATATATATATATATATATTCAATGGAATATTAGTCATAAAAAAATGAAATAAAGCCATTTGCAGCAACATGGATGGACCTAGAGATGATCATACTAAGTGAGGTAAGTCAGAGAGAGGAAGACAAATATCATATGATATTACTTATATGTGGAATCTAAAATATGATACAAATGAACTTATTTACAAAACAGAAACGGACTCACAGACATAGAAAACAAACTTATGGTTAGCAAAGGGGAAAGGGGGTAAGGGAGCAATAAATTAGAAGTTTGGGATTAACAGATACACACTACTATATATAAAATAGATAAACAACAAGGGCCTACTGTATAGCACAGGGAACTATATTCAGTATCTGGTAATAAACCACAATGGAAAAGAATCTGAAAAAGAATATATATATAACTGAATCACTTTGCTATACACCAGAAACTAACACAATATTGTAAAACAGCTATACTTCAATAAAAACAAAAAAAGAAACAGGGGTCTAAAATGGCAGGAAGAAGAAATGGTAGATCAGAAACAAAGAGTTCTGTTGTGTGAAACGCTACCCATTTCAGACTTTACTGTTGGAATCTCTGCATTCCCAAATCTGTCCTGGCCTGTGAAGGGCTGCCATGGCCAAGAAGACTGTTTATACCACAATATTCTATCAAGCAGAGGACAGAGGTCCTCAATTCCTTGGCATAAGGAATGAAAAGTTATGTTATACCACGATCATTATATTATGCTCCTGTACCCATCTCTGCTTTAGTCCAAGCCCACTGAGAGAAGAAACAGTTCATTTAATGCCTATATCCACAGCACTTACTAGCACAGTACTCAGTACATACAGGTAAGGACAAATAAATCTTTCCTTCCTGGAGTAAAAATAGTGACACCTACAGGCAGATGAGGAACCCACTGAACCCTGACACGTTCAATTTTCCTGTATCTTTAACCTCATCTATTGAAGGTCTCTCTTGAAGAACACCATTGGAATGGAGACCAACAGTGATCAGACTCAGATTTATCAAGTGATCTACTGCCTTCCGTCCTTAACCTCCAAGACGAATAAGTAGCAAGATGAATAAGGGCCCGACAGAACATGCTTTGCTGACCAATCTATTGTTTAAAAATGGGAGTTCATTGTCTTTCACTCTTAGGCTTGAACCTTTTGTTCTCCTTTCTGAAACCAAGTCAGTCCCCTGAATTTGAGGACAGAGAATGAATAACACATCGTGGAATTATTCAGAAGTCTGTTGGACTATGCTGAGTCCCTACTCAATTGTCGACATTGTATTGTTCACAGGGCCATTATCCTGATTTTTAGGATGCTGGCAACAAACAAGGCTCTTAAAGTTACTCTCTGACATCATATTTGGCTTATTTTGGTCTGGAAAATGTAACCATCAAATCCACTGTTCTCTAGGAACACCCATCAGACAAGAAATGGCTCTCTGAGGCTACGTGGAGCCAGGACTTGCTTACATCAAACCTGGGAAAGCTCTCTCTTTTATACTAAAATCTATTGACCCACGAGGGGTTAAAACCCCTTCAACTGTAGTCCTCTTGTGAGAAGTGCCTTATGTTTGTGAACCTACTTATGCACAGAGTTGGTTATATTTAGTCAACCCCCCAATGTGTCATAAAGTATCAGAGAATGAAGGAAAATAACCAGGAATGCACAATTAATCTATCAAATAAATATAGTCAATTATACTACCAACATTTCAGTGAATTAGTATAAGTAAAGGTAGCAGGTACAAAATAAGGAAAAGCATGTAGAAAATAACCATAGGTGGCAACGTCCCCTCAAATACGAGACACTTTTTCGGAGGCAGTGAAAATAACTGTATCTACTTCCCAGCCCACTGTGCCCACATGGTCTAAAACCTATGTTTCTCCAAAGACCCGAGAAATGAAGAGAGGCACTTCCTTTCTGACCTTACGCCCAGAATAGAAATTAACCTCTGATTACACATCCACAGTGAAATTTGGAAGAATAAATTTACAGGCCAGAAGGTGAAACCGTGTCAGTGCTTCTCTGTCTCCCGCCTCTGACCCTGCAGCACATGGAATTTCCCTGATGACATAGATTGGGGCTGTGTTCTATTACAGGAATTTGTGTACAACCATGTCTTGTTTACCTTCTCGACATTTTTGCAGCCCCCTGAACAGAAGCTGGCCCTAAGGAGGCCTCAGTTAACGCCTGCAGAAGAGAAATGACTGCCTCGCCTTCAGGAACAGTCCAGACAAGTCGAATAATGCTTTTTGAAACCATTTTTCAGGAGCTGATTACCCAGCTGTTGCCTCAGCTCATCCCCGAGCTACAGCTCCTTCCCCAGTTACCTGCCTACCTCTTGGCCATTTTGCCTCTCATTAGCGCCTTTCATGAAAGCAAACTGGGAAGGAAAAAATGTGAAATTTGTATGACTGCCGGTTTGACAGCAGGAGAAGATAGATAATACAGAGTGACTCAAGATTCTTATATTGTCTGTAGATTTAAATTATCCATACCATGCCTCGTCCTCATTAGCATGGATAGTCAAGGTCTTGCTAGAATGGTTATATTTACTATATGGCAGGTTATGCAGCAAATGAGCCTACAAGTCTTCATAGGTATTCTATGTGGATGGTTTTCCATAAAGAGTGGCTGAAGCCAAGAAAAATACTGCAGATATAATCCTAAAAACAGTAACTGGAAACATGGACTCTCAAATGTCAACTATCACCCATGGCTACACTAATAACCACTTATTTAAGCTGACATATTTCCTGCAAGAAACTACAAACGCAGTTATCATGCAAAGGGCCAGAAAACCCAGCAGGTCTTACAGAGGGAGGCGTAGGGTCAGAAGGAAGTTTCCATAATAATCAAAGGAGAAGATGGAACTTTCATTTCTCCCAAGTCATCTTCTGATTGGACAAGGGCTTGCTGCCCTGAGCTATGCTTTCTGCCTGTCCCCAGGGGAAAAGAATGACAGGTTTTAATTTTTCAATGATATTTTGTTACAGATCCAACAGGAAAATCAGAGACTCAGTGAGGAGACTGCCATAGTGATCCTTTGTGACAGAGAAGACCCAAACTACACTGACCATGCCTATAATTCCCTGCTAATTGGAGTAAGTCTGGAGAGAAGATACAAGGGTGAGTAACTCATTGTCAAGTTGTGATTCATAGCAATGAAACTAGAGAAAGGTCAGTTTTACACAAAATAGCTGGCTCTTGCAGTGTGAGGGAAAGATTCCAGCTGACCTAATTTGGTGCTGGGGACCTGAAGGAGGGAAATAAATTGAAAAATTCTTGACTTAATACCAATACCAATCTGGTGGCTGGCAATTCGGGTTTTAAACACACTAGCCCTGAAAGCTCATTGCTTTGTGTGTTTGATCTGTAAGTAAGAATTCCCAAAGAAGCTGTGTGCTGGATGGCTCATGCTTTCATTTATCTAATTCTATTGATCACCTGCCAGGCATTCAGCTAGATGCTGAGAATATAGCATGAAGCAGCCATATTTTCTAACTTCACGGCTCTAACCATCCAACAAGGGTGGTGAGAGCATGAATTACTGCTAGATACCTGGCAGAACTGTTCAAAGTCTGTCACAAAGGGTAATAAAGGCCTGAAGCTGGGAGAGGAGAAAATACAATCAAGAAATATTCAGGAGAAAAATTGGAAGGATTTGGCAATGTTTAATGTTAAGGGTAAGAAAAATTAGACGAAGATGACTTCAAGTTTTGGCTTCATTGAGAGTGGGATCTCTCCGGGGAGAAAACAGGCTGTGGATAATTTAGGGAGGAAGACAAGTTTTGGACAAGCTGAGCCTAAGGCGCTTACAGGGTATCTGGGCACATGCGTCCAGCACACAGAGATTTTCATGAGAATCTGAAGCTTAGTTAAGAGATGGTCAGGGTTGTAGGGACATTTGGGTGTCATCAACATATCTGAGGTAGTTAAACCATAAGAGGGAATGAAATTGCTCAGTGTCTGAGCAATTTCGTAGGGAAATACGATTAGAAGGTTGAGCATGGTATCCTGGGGTAACAGCTGAGGATAAGGATGAGAAATTAGAATCCATAAAGGATACCAAGAAGGAACCGTCAAAGGGGCAGGAGGGATGCTCGGGAGAGCACAGTGTCACAGGTACCAAGTAGGGAGAGAGTTCCAAAGCGGGTGTGACCCACGATGTCCAGGGCTCAACAACAGGGCCAATGTGCCGCTGCACCCAGCAGTTAGGAAGCACCGCAGTGACCCTGGCAAGAGCCCATTCACATGAGAAGGATGAAAGTCAGATGGAGGAGGGCTGGTGAGTGGGCAGGAAGAGAGGAAATAAGAGGCAACGAGTATAGTTTAGTGTCCCAATACTTGACAGGGTCACCCAGGGAGCATGCTAGAAACAGATCTCTGAGCCACACTCTGAATCTTCTGAATCAAATCTCTTCTGAATCAAGAGGAACCTAGGAATCTGTATTTTATCAGGCTCCCCTTGTGATTCTGATATACAGGTTGGTTGGGAGCAATAGACTATTCTTTCAAAACACTTGGCACAAAATAGAATGAGACGGGTGGGAGTCTGATTTAGATGGGAGTGGGAAGGAGGGATCAAGACAGGAGAGACTTGAACATACTTAAAGGTTGGTGTCGGGGGAGATGAGTGAGAGGTCAGGAGAGAAGAGGCAGAAAGAAGATCCTGGTGATGTTAACTGCTTATCACATAGGAAGAACCCAACGAAATGTTAGTCCTCTCTCTTTTCATTTTCCCTTTAGCAGAATGAAATGTCTAGCATAGTTATGAGTCATTGAATTCTCTCCCTGCTACTATACCTTGATTCATTTCCAGTTACACTGATAAGTAAAGAATGATCAGCTTGTAGGAGAAGATCTGGGTGCATGCTACACATTAATTGGCTCTGCTAGCAAGCACTACAGTTTTAGGTAGCATCTTACTTAAGAAAAGTTGTACATCCTTCTTTCTCTTGTCGCTATTTTAATCCTGAATGTCCAAGAAGCCAGGCTGTTTGACAGCAGAAGTTCGACTAAATTCTGAAAATATTTGATGCAGTTTTTCCTTCAAAAAGTCTGTGATAGGATGATTTCAAGAATTCCTGCAGTGCAGTGTGTGTGTGTGTGTGTGTGTGTGTGTGTGTGTGTGCCCGCGGGCGTGTGCATGGGCCCTTCTTGTTTCAGGAGATCAGGCTGCTAAGTCACCACTTTAAATAATAGCTCCACACACATGACATCATAATAGTCTCCACAGCAACTGTGAATGATATTACAAACCTGTCTGGGACTAAATAGGAAAGATATGCAAGAAGACAGGAGTGGGCGATCTCCTAAGCAACAAATGTGCTTTTTCCATGGAAACACCACCTCGTGGAAGAGAAAAGGAAACAGATAATAGACATAGGTACACAATGGTTCCTAAATATAGCATTTCACTAAGCACTCTGTCAATTGCAATTTAAAGACCATTCAACCTATGAGAATAATCGCTGGAAGAAAAGCTTCCCCTAGTTTAATGCTTCAAGAGAAGGAGGGCCGAGGCATTTTTCTTGAGGTCGGTCATCACATATCATCACAGCTGCTCACAAAAGAGGGCGAATGGGAATGGTGCAAGATATCAGTTCAGGTTTGCTCCTGCTTTAAGAAAACACCAAAGAACAGAAGCCTAACTTAAGAAGCCAGATAAATTATGAGTAGGTAATGAGCATTATAAAAATCCCGTTATGAAGAGAGTCAAGATAGATTCCTTTGAAACAGCAAGCTCCCTCGTGAATGGATGATAAAATGTACATTCTAAGAGGTTTTTTTTTTTTTTTTTTTTTTTTG
>NW_006775074.1:2421163-2423779 GCF_000442215.2 Lipotes vexillifer
GCATGTGGGTCCCTCCCGGCCCGGGCCAGGAACCCGTGTCCCCTGCATCGGCAGGCGTACTCTCAACCACTACGCCACCAGGGAAGCCCCTGAGAGTGTTTTAAACAGTTTTAGGGAATAATTTGCTCAACTGCTAATGACAGTGCACATATTCATGACTCAGAAGTAAAGATGAGATTGCTAATGACCCACTATGTGCAGTCACCTGCTACACCCTGGGCATCAGTATCTGAGCGATTCCATTCAATGACCAGATGAAGAAGACTGTATCGTCCCAGGTGTCACATGAGAAGAGGGAGCAAACATTCTCCAGGACACACGGTAGGTGTCTGGCTATGATTCAGACCTGTTTCCTGACTCCAAAGCCCCTGACTCTACTCTCTGGGCTCAGTAGCCTCCCTGCCCAGGCTGTTTACTTACAAAGCTGTTCACACCGTACTTTTTCCTATAATCCTTTCATGATTAGTGTCAACTCATCCTTATAATGCCGTCAACCTGTTTATCAATGGCGTGCACATTTTGCTCTCTACATTATAATCAGCCACTGTTAGAGGAAAGGGAGACTTCAAGAGAGCCTGTCCAAGTTATCTTTTTTTATTGCTCAGGAAACCAAAGTCCAAAGAGAGTAAATTCCTTCCACAGAAGTGAGACTTGAGTCACAGTATTGCCTGGCTCTCGAACCCCAGCTTTTCCCCAACCCACATTCCTATGACCTAATCTTTGTTATTTACTGTTGATAAGTTATTTTCCTAACTGGGCTTCTCTATCCCCTCTTCCTTTCTCTTGCTTTGTCTCTGCTAACTATAAATTCCTGGAGATTTAGGAGACATTTTATATCATAAAATTTTGAACACTGGGGACTTATTTCACAAAGGACTCCCTTTCACTCTGTTGACTGCTTTAAAGGAGACTTTCAGAGGACCTGGCTGCCTTTTTCCATCCCTCCCCAGTGCATCATAAAGTTGTACATCTTTAGGTTGTATTTCTCTTCTCTGATGTAATAGAACCTTCACCTATGAATCAAGCCATCGACCTTATTTGTTCATAGAGGGCCACTGAAATCGTTGCCTCTGCCCTCCTTGCTAACCTTTATATAAAGAGGTCTCTTTCATTAATCTGCAGGAACATTGATTAATGTTAACATGAGTTACATGCATATCAAAGAAGACCCAGATGCTTTCACAACATTCAATTTCCTTTGAAGACCTTTAAAAAGTAAGACGTCTGGATTACCCATCACTAATAAATGGGGATTTGAAGGCTGATTAAAATTCACAGGGAGAGGAAGTCTATGTCTGTTTCAACAATGTTGCAGCTTCATTAGTATAATTCACTCATTTTTTTCTTAACTCTATGTCACTGGGTGAGTTAAAAATGTAGTTATATCAAATGGCTTTTACTGGGATGAAGAGCCTTAGTGATTGGGTTCCCTCCATATCAGAACAAGTACCATGCATAGTTTATGAGAAGTAAAATAAGCAACCTTAATAGCTGGCAGAACCAATGGAGCAAAGGATATCTGCCTTGACAGCCCTGTGACAACCATCCCACTTACTCCATACTCTCCTTAACTCTTTGTTGGGTTGGGGAGAAAATTCAAACCTCTTCACGATCATCCCAGTTCCTTGTGAGAGCTCACGTCACTTTTCCATCAAGACAAAATTCTAGAACTACTCCTCATTCATTCTGGAGCTGGCATGTATGAGAAACTTTAGAGTCTTCTGGGATATAATATTTGGCCCCAAAAGGACCCAAGCAAGTGTCAGAAACAGAAGCCACCGAGTCATTTGCTTAATTTCATTTCCTTAAATGAAATTAAGGAAATCATCAGGTTCATGTTTGGAAGAGCCCCCAAAATTGGATGTGCCATGACAATGTCAAACTCCCTTTGTCTTGATCTAAAATATCTTTCTGCTTAGCCAACAAAATGATGCACATAAATTCTTTTTTTGTAACTCTCTAACCTAAAAAGACCCAGCATGTTATTTCTCCAAATTCCCTGATTAAATCAGGGGAATTAAATCAGGTTACTGAATGAAATCTTAACTTTTGAAACTATTATCTCAATTGTCTTTCTTTAAAAGGACCTTTCAGTAAGAATAATTTAGGCAAATACAATACCAGTGTTTTTCTTCAGTTGGGGAGAAAAAGAAGCTTGGATAAATCCAAAGTCAGATTTTGGGGCTGCTCCAGGGGCTATAATAAAAGGAGCTTTCCAGAGTAACACTTGGTCATTTTCCAAACCTCAGGCCTCTTCCAGCTAATCCTCCATTAGGATGTCATTCGTTTGGTTCACTTCAAAGCTCTGGCTACTTTCTTGTATTTTTCTGAAAACAAGGAGTTATCTGTGGAAATGATTTTGTCAGGCGATTTGGCAAGTCACTTACAATACTCATCAATGTCAGTACTTTAATTAAACCCAGGAAGTCCCTCTGCCCATGTGATTCTCCTCTCTGGGTCGCAATTTATCTCTGCCTTCATCAGGACCCAATGTTTCAAAGCGACAAAGGTGTGGAACCTCAGGCATGGGGTTAGCTACGTATGTCTCAGGATTTGGGCAAGATTGACTAATCTGCTTTAAAAAAAAAAAAAAAAAAAAAAGGGAAGGACAAATAA
>NW_006775074.1:2423846-2429708 GCF_000442215.2 Lipotes vexillifer
CTAATCTGCTTTAAAAAAAAAAAAAAAAAAAAAGTGAGAAGGACAGACTTGGTTTACTGACTTAGAGGCTGACAATGTACACTCACCCTACCTCACGCCACAGAGCATGAAATGACCATAGCCAATGACAACTTGGGGGAAAATAAAGAGTCAGTATGGTGTCTGAGTATATTTAACTGCTAAATTTGACATCTTTGCTCTCTGGGCTATCCGCCTGAGTTTTGTTGGGGGCTCCAGCTGACAATATGATTGTGGAGAGCTTAGAGAGGCTGTTTTTGCTGGCCTCAGGTGTCATTCCCGGGGATGACAGCCGCTATCTTGAGGAGGAGGGAGCTGAAGCACGGATTAATGTCATCCGAGAAGAATGTCTTCAATGCCATAGAATCTGACAGCCCTTGAATAAGCTGGACAGCTCATGGTTTCTCCACAGGACCACTCCTTTAGGCACTGTCAGGGGACTAAACCAGTAAAGTAAGATGAACACAGAAACAAAGGTGCTGCATAGGCATAAAATGAAAGTCACAAAAGCAAGCAGCTCATGTGACCATAATACTATAATATATTTAAGCAAAACATGGCACGGGCAGCATAGCATGAAACCAGTCTCATTCTCCTACCCCCACATCTACCAAATCTCCTTCTCTTTTGCTCTCGGTGACTGGCTCCACACCCACTGTTACAGGTTGAGTTGTATTCCCCCCAAAAAAGATATGTTGGATTTCTACCCCCTCAGTACCTTAGAATGTTATCTGACTTGAAGAGAGGGTCTTTGCAGAGGTTATCAAGTTAAAACAAGGTCGTTAGAGTGAGCCCTAACCCAGTAAGACTGGTGTCCTTAAAAAATGGGGGTGAAATTTGGATACAGGGGACAGACACACATAGAGGAACAATGATGTGAATAAACGAAGGTAGAAGATGGCCATCTGCAAGCCAAGGGGAGAGGCTCTGAACAGATTCTGCCCTAACAGCTCTGCTGACTCCTTGATTTCAGACTTCTAGCCTCCAGAACTCCTAGAAAATAAGTTTCTGTTTAAGTCATCCAGTTTGTGGTACTTTTAACAGCAGCCCTAGCAAAGGAAAACTCCCACCAAGCCAGACATTGACATTTCCTCTGTCTCTCTCTCTGGACCTATAGCCAAGCAGTGCTTGGTCCCACTAATTCTACCTACCTAATATTTTCAGAATCCATTCACTTTTCTCCACCCATTGTTAGACTTTAGTTCAGACCACCATCGTCTTTCACGTGGGTCCCCACCAGAGGCTTCCAGCTGGTTGGCTGGCCTCAGATCTCATCATCCTCCAATTCCCACTGTTGCCAAGGTGGTCTTTCTACATTGCAAATCTGTTTCTAAATCTTCACCACATACCTCTCGGCATCAGGGTAGAGAAAGTATGCTTAGCCTATACATGCCAGACCCTTCAGGATCTGACCCAGCCAGCTTCTCCTAGACTTTTATCTTGTTAATTTTCCCTCCCTCAAAATCATGCTTCCAGCCTTACCTGGTTTCCTACACCTGACAGGCTTACCCATCTACATGCATTTGTTGATGTTATTCTCTCTGCAGGGAAACATCCTTCCCCTTGCTCTTTACCTGGCAAAATACTGTCCTACCACAGCCAGGTGTTATCACTTCTGGGGGCTTCTCTGGGAAGCTTTCTCTCATCCCAGGTAGGCTTAGCTCCTTTCCTAAACTTCTTCCATAGTTTCTGTGCATATGGCACTATCAAAAGTCTTGCTACACTGAGCATTAATACCATCTGGCCCGTGAACAACTTGGGAGCAGAGGCTATGCCTTGTGTGCTCTTGTATCCTTGTTTGTTTTGTAACTAGCCTAGTGCTGGACACATATTAAGAACTTGATACACATCTGTTGCATGGGATAAAAGTTTTAATATTTAAAAGTAGGTGATACTAATTCTATAACACTCTAAATGCTACAATTTAAGAAAACATCACAGTATCTTTCCTCTCCCCCCCCCCCCAATTTATTGATAGTATCCTTTATACAACAGTGAGCAAGTGATAGATTATCTTGCCCTCATACAACATTGATATAGCATATTCCCAATCTCTTTTTGGTGCACATAACCAAAAACATGAGTCCACGTATACTCTGCTCATCCATCTGATTTACGACTAATTAATACCAATCTGATTTAAGTCAATTCAGTGCAATTCTAACAAACACATATGCGCGGTGAGTACTGCTGTATATGTTGCACGTTAAGTAAGGGACTGAAAGGGGTGGCAGTAAGGAGTGCAGGTGGCATGGGAAAGATCAGAAATACTAAAGTGAACAGCAAGGTCCCTGTGTTCTGTGTAAGCTCAACAATCATTGTAAGCTCACCGATCATCGGGGGAAGCATACCTCCTTCTCTGCAATATTCAATTAAGCTGCTACATGGAACGATGTAGGGTAGACATGACAGAAATGGCTTGAGTTCACGTTCTTTTCTAAGTTTCTAAGATGATGTCAGGGCTGAACACTAAGGCTTTCAAGAGCAGGCAGTGAAAGGCACTCAAAGACATCCCTGGGGTCAGCCTCGTTACAGGAGGTGTCTTGAATCCAAACTTGCTGGGAGGCCACCCTGGGGGAGCTCTCAGTCAGTGACTGATATATCCTCATGGAACCACCCAGGAACACAGCCATAATTCTTTAAGAGGAAGCTTGTTCACACAGCAGAGGCAGACATGAGGCTGCTTTTGCAGTCAAGTTTCTTATAGAGAGTCTCAGGGAAGCAGAGCATCATTTCAGGCAGAAGATTTAAACTCCTTTTAATTAACCTCTGTGGCTTCACTATGAAACTAGTAGGGCTCAAAGGAGAACTCCACATGACCCTGCACTTGAGAGGCCCTCCTTTCCTCTCTCTTCAGTTGATTTTTCACTTCTTCTTCCTAAAACCTCATGAAAACAGGTCACGCATGACTTGTGATGTGTGATGCTTCCGCTTGAAGGTTGATATATAAATACACACAACATGTCTGTTTCTTATCACAAGGGAAAACCTCGTGTGCTCCCCAGAAGTCAAGGCTGAGGAAGCAGCAACGATGGATTCACAATCAAAATCACTCAATAATGATCTCACCCTCTATCTCTCTATTTGCTTGTGTAAACATTTGCTGTTGTACGTCCTCTACTGCCTCCAAAGAATTGCTCAGCAAAGGATTATTGGGAATACTGTCTAGGATCAATAAATGACATATATAATAGTATGAAAATAACGGCACTAATAACAGGGACCAATCTCAGGAACTCTTTCATAATTATATTCTACAAAAATTTTAAGGTGCTGGATGCCAAAGGTGCGGGCAGAATTCTTATCTACAATGGGGTATCTACACAATAAGCCCCTAAGTATGGATCTAAAACTTGAATATATAAGAATTATGTGGTTTGCTAAAATGCAGATTCTTGGGCCTCTACTCAGAGTACCGTGCCAAAATCTGATTTTTAAACAGGAATCCCAGGAGTTTCTGATAGAGAGTTAACTGCTGATCAAGTCATAAGAAACAACACTGTGAATATTTATTCAGGATGGCTTTTGTTACAGGCTCACACAACTTTCATGGCATTCTTACATGAACTCAAACAATTCAAAGAACAGACTTTAAAAATCACAAACATTCAAAGAACAGCATGGATTACAAGGATAAGCCTTTAAAGTGAAAGAACAAGTAGAAAGAACCATCCTGATCATTAATGGTAAAGGAAACAAGTTGGTCATGAGCTATATGTGCTGTGGAAATTAATGATGTGGAGGACCAAGCCACATCACACAGTGAAGCTTTTGTCAAGTGTCTGTGGGTGATTCTCTCCATCTCCCCCAAAGAACTGATCTGGTTAAATGAGGTTCAGCATTTCAAGGAGGAGGATTAGGGAATGAAATATAAACCTTAAGGATAAGCAAGAAGTGCTGGTGATTTAATCCATTGGGAAACAGTTCATCTTAAAACTAATTTTTCTTTTCTCCTAACTTCTTCCACAAGACAAAGAATTCTTCTGCTACCTCCATTTGTTTGGATATTCTTGGTTCCCTGATGAACCTAGAGCACATGTAAATACATTCCCTGGTTGACTGGGAAGAGATATTCCGGGATAAAAGGCAGAGCTAAATTTTGTAGTCAAATTAAGAAGTAGTTTTCAAGGTCAAGCCTTGATTTCGGATGGTACTTTCTATGGACTACATGTTTGTGTTCCTCCCAAATTCATATGCTGAAACCCTAATAGCTAATGTGATATTTGGAGATGAGGTCTTTGGGAGGCAATTAGGTCATGAGGGTGGAGCCCTCATGATGGGATTAGTGTCCTTATAAAAAAAGTCTCCTTCCTCTTTCTGCTCCCCATCATGTGAGGATATAATGAGAGGACTGCTGTCTGCAAACTAAGAAGAGAGCTCTCACCAGACACTGGATCAGTTAGCACCTTGATCTTGGACTTCCCAGCCTCTAGAACTGTTAAGAAATAAATGTTTGTTGCTTCAGCCATCAAGTTTATGGTATTTGGTTACAGCAGCCTAAAAAGACTAAGGCAGTGACAGAGGGAACAAAAAACAGCACAAAAAATCAAATAAAAATGTCTTTTAAGGAAATAAACACAATGGACTCAAACTTCAATGAAAAATCTGAACTGCAAGAAGAATTTAAAAAAATAATGCAATGGTGAGAGTGTAGTAAATAAAAGAAAGAAACCAACTAACATTTTCCCTCGTTATCTGAGGAGATAGTATGATTGAAATTTGGTTAAAAAAATAAAGCTAAACTAAGATTTTTGTTAAAGGAAGCTACTGAAGAGAAAGGTGAAAAAATTAAACATGGGACTTAAGTCAATAAAAAAATTATACTATTGAGATTTCTGTGTCAAAGCACAGACTGCATAGAACAACTAGGCAAAAGATCAACAAGGGAATAGAAGACTTGAACAATACTATAAACTAACTGACTAAAGAGACACCTATATATCACTCAGCAACAAATTACATTTTCTCAAGAACACATGGAACAGGACAGATTGCAGATAGGCCATAATACAAGACTCAATAAATTTTAAAAGATTAGAATCTTGCAAAATACATTCTCTGACCACAATGAAATGGAATTAGAAACTAATAATAAAAGGAACTTGTGGGACTCCTCATGTATGTAGAAGTTAAACACACTTCTAAATAACTCATGAGTCAATGTAGAAATCACAAGGGAAACGAGAAATACTTTGAGATAAATGAAACCAAAAGTATGACATACGAAAACTTATGAGATGCAGCTAAATCAGTGCTTAAAGGGGAATTTATAGCTGTGCATGACTGTATTTAAAAAGAATAAAAATTTCAAATCAATAACCTACACTTCCACTTTAAGGAGCTGGAAAAAGAAGAGAAAAGTAAACCTAAAGCAAGTAGAAAGAAATAAATAATAAAGAAGATAGTGGGAATACCAAAATAACAAAAATAGACCTGGGGCTTCCCTTGGCAGTGGTTAAGAATCCACCTGCCAATGCAGGGGACACGGGTTCGAGCTCTGGTCCAGGACGATCTCACGTGCCGTGGAGCAACTAAGCCCGTGTGCCACAACTACTGAGCCTGCGCTCTAGAGCTCGCAAGCCACAGCTACTGAGCCTGCGTGCCACAACTACTGAAGCCCGTGGGCCTAGAGCCTGTGCTCCACAACAAGAGAAGCCACTGCAATGAATGAGAAGCCCACGCATCGCAATGAAGAGTAGCCCCCACTTGCCACAACTGGAGAAAGCCCATGTGCAGCAACAAAGACCCAATGCAGCCAAAAAAAAAATTAAAAATAAATAAATAAATAAAACCCAGGAGTCTTAAAAAAAAAAAAAATATATATATATATATATATATATATAT
>NW_006775074.1:2429718-2498531 GCF_000442215.2 Lipotes vexillifer
ATATATATATATATATATATATATATATACACACACACATAGACCTATAATAAGTAGAGAGACTGAATTAATAATAATAATTTTAAAAAATCTTCCCCAAAATAAAAGCCCAATTTCAGATGGCTTCATTGGTGAATTCTACCAAACATTTAAACATGAATTAATTTCAAATCTTCACAAACTCTTCCAAAAAATATGGGAGAAGGGAACACTTCCCAACTCATTATAGAGCATTATCTTGATGCCAAAACTATCATAAGAAAACTACAGACCCATATTTCTTATAAATATATATGCAAAAATTCTCAACAAAATATTAGCAAACTGAATCAAGCAATGTGTAAAAGGGATTATACAACATGTTGAGCTGGGATTTATCCCAGAAATAGAAGTTTGGTTTGACATCTGATAATTAATATAATATTCTATTTCAATAGACTAAAGAACAAAAACCACATGACTATACTAATAGATTCAGAAAAGGTGTTTGACAAATCCAACACCCCTTTCATGAGTAAAACACTAAACAAATTAGGAATATAAGGGGACTTCCTCAATTGATAAACGGCATCTGAAAAATCCCCACAGCTAACATAATACGTAATGGTGAAAGACTGGATGCTTTCTCTCTAAGTTCAGGATAAGACAAGGATGTATGTTCTTGCCACTTCAATTCAACATTGTACTGAAGGCTCTAGCCAGGGCAAATAGCCAAGAGAGAGAAATAACAGACATCAAGTTTGGAACAGAAGAAGTAAAACTACCTCTATTTGTAGATGACATGATCTTGTATATAGAAAACCCTGAGAAATACAAAAAGAAACATTAGAGTTAATGAGTTCAGCAAGGCTGTAGGGTACAAGATGAACACACAAAAATATCAATTGAATTTATATGCACTAACAATGAACAATCCAAAATGAAATTAAGAAAGTAATTCTACAGGAGCCCATAGCATCAAAAAGAATGAAATCCTTGGAAATTAATATAACAAATAATTAAGTCATACATACAAGTGTATGACTTGTACTCTGAAAACTACAGTGTTGTTGAAGGAAATTAAGACGAATAAATGGAAAGATATCCCTTGTTCATAGATCACAAGACTAAATACAGTTAAGATGGCAATACTCCCCAAATTGACCTAGAGATTCACAGAATCCCCACAAAATCTCAGTTGGCTTTTTCTTAAGAAATTAACAAGCTAATAATAAAAATTCACATGGAAATGCAAAGGACAAAATAGCCAAAACAACCTTGAAAAAGAAGAAAAAATTTGGATGAGTCAGTCTTGCTGATTTCAAAGCTTACTATATAGCTACAGTAATCAAAACAGTGTGGTACTAGCCTTAAGATAAATGTATAGTTCTATGGACTACAACTGAGGGTATAGAAATAAACACTTCCACTTATGATCAACTGATTTTCAATAAAGATGCCAAGACAATTCAAAGGAACAAAATAGTCTATACAACAGATCCTTCTGGGACAACTGAATAGCTACATGCAAATGAATAAAGTTGGATCTCTGCTCACATCACACCAAAAAAAAGACTCAAAATGAATCATAGACCTAAATGCAAGAGCTAACACTATGTAACTCTTGGAAGAAAATACAGGATTAAATCTTCATGACCTTGGCTTAGGCAAAGCCTTCTTAGATATGACATTAAAAGCACATGTGACAAAAGAAAAAAGATAAATTTGAGTTCATAAATTTTTTAAACTTTTGTTGTTCAAAGACCATCATCAAGGAGGTGAAAAGATAATCCACTGATTAGGAGGAAACATTTGTAAATCATCTATCTGATGAAGAACTTGTATCCAGAATATCTAAAGAACACTTACAACTCAATAGTAAAACAACAAACAACGGCAAAGAACCTAAATGGGCATTTCTTCAAGAAAGAAATACATATCCTCAATAAGCACATGGAAAGATAGTTAACATCATTAGCCATAGGGAAAGGCAAATAAAAACCACAATGAGACACTGCTTCAAACTCAGTAGAATGGTTAGAATCAGAATAAACAGATAAAGACAAGTGTTGGTGAGGAGGTAAAGAAATTGCTCATATATTGCTTGTAGGAAAGTAAAATGGCATAGCACCTTTAGAAAAAAATCTAGCAGTTACTCAAAATGATAAACATAAAGTAACCATATGACCACATCCACTCCTATGTATATTCCTAAAAGAAGTGACAATATATATTCACATAAAAACTTGTACATGGATTATTCATAATAACCAAAAAGTAAAAAAATCCAATCGTCCATTAACTGATGAATGGACATAAGAATATTCCATACAATGCAATATTATTCTGCAATAAAAAAAAGAGAAACTGATACATGCTACAACACAGATAATCCTTGAAAACATTATGCTAAGTGAAAAAAGCTACTCATAAAAAACCATATATTATATGATTTTATTTATATGAAATGTCCAGAGTAGGCAAATGTATGAGGACAGAAAGTAGATCTGTGGTTGTCAGAATCTAGGAGGATTTGAGGGAGGTAGGGAATGACTGACAATAGGTACAGGCTTTCATTTTGGGGTGAGGAAAATATTTTAAAATTGGTTGTGGTGATGGGTGTACAACTCTGTCAATGCACTAAAAATGATCGAATTGTACAATTTAAAAATAAGCAAATAAGGCACATATTTCATCACTCATTTTATTACTATCAGCTTCTCAGTTAAGCTGTGTGATACATTGATGAAGGAAGTCCTTAGGGAGTCAGCTGCCTCATTTTCCTTGGCCAGTTCCCAAGTAGAGGCTGAAAGGTGGGGTTTGGAGTAACCCCAAAGGATTAATGAGAGAAGAGAGTTGATGGGTCCTTAAATATGAGTATTGTGTTTATGTGTGTGTGTGATGTGCTCATGGGATTTTTAAAAATGAATACTGAAAAACAGTGATTAAAAGAGGAGTTAGAACCATTTTTTTTAAAAGAGGGGTTAGAACCATTTTTTCTTCTCATTGCTTTTTAAATCAATCTAAAGTTGGTTGCGTTATTTTAAAACAGTTCATTTTTTACGCTTAATTACTTTCGAACTTGATTATTTTCACCCTCAATAAAGGTGTTTTAAAATTAACTCTCTGGTTTTCTTGTTTTTTAGATTTTAAATTTATTTATTCATTTCTTTCTTTCTTTCTTATTTATTTTTGTCTGCATTGGGTCTTCCTTGCTGTGTGCAGGCTTTCTCTAGTTGTGGCAAGTGGGGGCTACTCTTTGTCATGGTGTGCGGGCTTCTCATTGCGGTGGCTCCTGTTGTTGCAGAGCATGGGCTCTAGGCACATGGGCTTCAGCAGTTGTGGCACATGGGCTCAGTAGTTGTGGTGCACAGGCTTAGTTGCTCCACAGCATGTGGGATCTTCCTGGACCAGGGCTCGAACCCATGTCCCCTGCATTGGCAGGCAGATTCTTAACCACTTTACCACTAGGGAAATCCCTCTGGTTTTCTTAAGTCCTAAATAGAAAAGCTAGAAAATTCCACAAATGAGGAAAAGGGAAGAGGTTAAGAAGTAACAACTGTGAACGACCTAGTCCAGTGACTTCCAAAGTCTTCCTGACCAAAGAAGGCCAAGAGACATTATTCTAAAAAAACATTAAGACCAACAAAACAGAAACGTTGCACATATAGACCCTATTATATACTCCACATGAGCTGCAGGAAACTCTTACCTTAGAATCCAAGAATGTGACCCTTGAGTTTGATAATAGGCTATGATTTTCATTTAAAGAACTTTAGTGACTCTAAATATAGGAGATATTTTCAGTAGGTAAGTAAAGTTTACTCCAGGACCCCATCCTACTTTTTAGCTTTGTTACTCAGTCTCTTCCCCTCAACACCTGCATAATACACATTCACGCTTAACGGAAACATCACTATTTCTCACACATCTACCCACCTATGTGCCTTTGCTTATACGCTTCCCTCTGCCTATGGTGCCTTTTCAGGGTTTTATCTTCACCTATCAAAACTGCAGCCAGTCACCAATGAACCAATCTACGCAGCAGAAACAGACTCACAGACATAGAGAACAGACTTGTGGTTACCAAGGGGGAGGGGGCTTGGGAGAGGGATGAATTGGGAGTTTGGGGTTGGTAGATGCAAACTACTACATATATGGATGGAATGGATAAACAACAAGGTCCTACTGTATAGCACAGGGAACTATATTCAATATCCTGGGATAAATCACAATGGAAAAGAATATAAAAAAGAATGTATATATTTGTATAACTGAGTCACTTTGCTCTACAGCAGAAATTAACAGCTACACTTCAATAAAATATAAATTGAAAAAAAAAAGACTGCAGCCATCGTTCAAGTTCTGTCTTCAATGCCACTGTCTTTTAGGAAGCGTCTTCTGATTTCTCCAATCAGTGCCATCTCTCCCACCTGTGAACTTTACATAGCACTTCCTTTGAACATATCTTATTTAATTTTTTTTTCTTATCTAATTTTATGTCACAGAAAGTATGTACTTAAATTGTCCCTACACTAGAATTTAAGTTAGCAATGGATTTGGTTCAGAGCAGGCTCTCAAATATTTGTGAAATGAGAAAGAACGCCATCGCTTCTCTCTGACACGATCGATGTCATTTCTCTTCAGTCAATCTTTACCAATTCAATTCCCCGCATCAAGACAAGCCTTCTGACAGACCTGCTTATAAATCCTGGCTTAATTCAGGTAAGAGAAGTCCCTGCACTTATTTCTTACTGTTTTTCTAATCTTGTTGTGTCTATGAATATTCCCTAATTAACCAGCACTCCAAGCCCTGTTATAGTCTCCAACTTTCTCCCATTCCTCTAATTGAGAAAAAAAAAAATCCACTGGTAAAACTGATAAAATAGATTCATATCATTCTCATTATCAGGTATGGATTCAGAGTCAATGTGCAAACAAAATGGGGGATTTTTGTGGCAGTGGGATGGAGAGGTAAGTAACCAGTTGTCATTTTTATGGTTATACTGAGACAAAGAGAAAACAATGTTTAGTATAAAATTGAAATGTTTTTGTACGGAACACCTTAACAAGTAAGACAAGGGAAGAAAAATGTGGAGACAGTTTCACTCTGGGTTAACTCTAAATATAGGAAAACAATAAAATAGCTAACAGTGAGTGTCCCCAATGTGCCTAGTACTGTGTGAATTAACCACTTTTCATGTACTGTCTCTTTCAAGCTGCCCTATGAAATAGGTCCTATCTTTCTCCCTCATTTTGAAGAGGAAACTAAGACATAAAAAGTTAAGAACCTTGTTAGAGGTCACACAGTAAGAGCAAATGTGCAAGTCAAGTTTCCTTATGCAGTCTCAACTCTTCTATTCTTTCTTCTGAGGCGTAGAGATGTTTGGCCCTTCGCAATATTTCCTGAATGACCTCTGTTGAGGCCACTGCAATTGGATCTCTTCCCTCCCCCAATTATTCCTATACCACCGAAGTATATAAAGAAACAGAAAGAAGACAGTCATTCAATAATCTTCTTATCTGGCCATTTACTAATTCTTCCTTGAATTCAGAAAAAAAAAAAAAAAACCTCTTTGAAGATCTGAAGCCAAATAGGACATATTAGAGATCCAAAGTCAAAGAAAGCAACTAAACTGGCTTTAATCTCTCCTAATCCTGGATTTTGAAATACTCTCCAATTAAGTGTGTTCAGACAAGAACATCTCACATGAAGGACGCCAAGGACTGAGACCAGTAATAGTCTTTGCACATTTGCTCTTTTACTCCGGGGTGTGGGGGGGTATCTGTTAAATGCCTACTGTGTGTGAGGCACTGTCTTCAAGTCAGACAGACATGGTCTTTATCCAGTGAAGCTTTTAGGATGGAAGAGGGAAGCACTAAAGCAATGTCTTTAATGATGTGATTTCAATTACGATAAGTGCTCTCAAGAAATGTAGGGTGCTTTGAGATCTTAAAGAGGGGAACCTCACCTGATCTGAGATGCCAAAGACAGATTCCCTTGAGGACAAGACACTTAAACCAAGATTTCACAGGTAAAGAGAGGAAGATCAGAAGCCTGTAACTTAAAAGGGAAAAGTTTTAAGAGACACTAAAAGTCTAAAAAAGAAAAATTGGGCCTAAACACTGAAATATACAAATGATTGAACTTTAGAATATCTTTAAAAGAGTGTAGGTTTATTCTTTTCAAATATGTAATGTAGCATAAATAAATGCTATTAGAGTGTTTTCAGAGATAACACAAACTTGTTTTAAGGACTAGGTATGAACTCATTAGAATTACTCTGTAGAGTCCCATTAGTATCTTTAAAAAAATTCAAAAGATAGTGTCCTTAAGAAGAATCTGTCTGACAAAAACCTGTGCAGACTAGATGCTCAGTAAATACCTCCTGTAAGGGTGACTGAAATACTCCTTCTGATATAGATTTTACAGCTATATATATGTATATATGTACATATATTCTTATATATGTACATATATATATTCTTTTTCATATTCCATTTCCATTCCATTCCATATTCCATTTCATAAACCATTTCCATTATGGTTTATTACAGCATACTGAATATAATTCTCTGTGCTATATCGTAGGACCTTGTTGTTTATCTATTTTATATATAGTAGTTTGTATCTGCTAATCCCAAACTCCTAACTTATCCCTCCCCCCCTTCCCCCTTTGGTAACCATAAGTTTATTTAAGACGAACAAACTTTTATTTGCAGCTCTCATAACTGCTGGTTTTCACTTTTGTATCTGATCTCTAGTTTTGTTTTGTTTTTTAATCTCCAAACAAGCTTTGATACCAAAATACATTGTTTTGCCCACCATGTCACTCAGCTTAGACAGTACCTGAGCTAGAATGAGCTTTTGGCACACTTGTTTTTCATGAATGTACAAAGCAAATCCACATTCAGATTCCATCAGGGATCGTGTGCTTCACTCCAAATATACACACACTCTCACACGCACAAAGCAAACACACAGCACAACCTGCAAATTCCAAACAAGTTTTAACCTACATTTACAATAATTATGAACTAGAAACTCTCCAACCCCCATTTTATGCCTCTGTAAGTGCTTTTCTATTATCAAGGAATTACTTAAAAGTTCATTTCTGCTATGGGAGTTGCAGAGACACACCGTGGAACAAGGGCTGCCCATAGTACATTTGAATTCTGAAAACCGAACGAACCACAGTTAATTATTCAGCAATCACAAATAAATATCAGTGGGAAAGCAAGGACCTTTTTGCTCAGTAAGTGCTCCAGGATACATTGCTCAAAATGCATGCAAAACAAAACAGCTATGTTATAAGCAGCCGCATTCATAAACCTCAGACACAAAAATAAAAAATTAGGAGATATCTCTGGGAAAGGTTTCCATTTATCTTAATGCTTTCCCTTCCTTGCTCTGTGCCACAAAGCTGTAGCCTCCGGAAGCCTGGCAACGGTTTGCTTCCAGCCTTTCCAAAGCTCCTGCAAAGGTAGGTTCTGAGTGTTCCCTGGCTGGCTGACTCTCTGTGGTTACTTCCACCTTCCCTGGCTGAGATGCTGTTCCCTAGGCACTGAGAACACTGCCGAGTTAGATAGGAGTTTTTGTTTTGTTTTGTTTTGTTTTGTTTTTAATGCTGAACTCAGGACTGTATTTTCACAAAGAACATTATCTCACTATCAGGTGCTTTTTAATTCCCTGATTCTTACAAGCATAATTACCCAGGAATGCTCCTATGCAATCAGCTAGCTAGCCCATTTATATCCTGTTTCATGATGCTGTCGGGAGAGAAGAGGTAGGCTGGAGAAGTTTTGAGGTAGGATGCAAAAGGAAGACACAGGCAGAAAATATGTAACCTGAAAATTCACATATTTCACACCCAAGCAGGATTTCTCCATTTCCTTTTCCATTAAAAGCTGAGTAATTGCAATATGAAAGCGTGAATACAGGTTGAAAAGTAACAACTAGCAGCATATCATTCTGTGAGGAGCTGGAAATGAAAAGTAAATTAACTGAGTGTTGGCAAGTATCAATATCCTGGTAATATAAAACCCATCAGAACTCACGTGTGTAATACTGCCTCAAACAACTCACTGGAAATGGAAATAAAATGCATTAACTTAATGTCTGAAGATTTTTAAGGTCAGGGAATTGGTATTTGTTCACAGCAAAAAGGCAGTAATGACTCAGCTCCTTCAGATATATGTGAAATTTGTTACACTTATCATCCAGGTATCATTATCTTATGGTTCCTGCAGGGATCCCAGCTTTTAATTTCCTGAACACACTTAAAACCTCAATGACAATGTTAGATGTCATGGTATTTCATTTTAAGGTGAAAAAGATAAATGTTCCAAAATGGAAGGCACTCTTTGTTTACTTGACCACATTTCTAAGGAAATTTAGGTAGATATGAGAGACGTTGGTCCAAAGCCTTATCAGGAAAAAGGAAATTGGACAGGGCTATGGTAAGTGGAAACCAGTAATATTAAGGGTGACCAAACACATACTCATGTTTACTCACAAGTATATAGAGAACTTGCCTCACAAATGAATCAGCAAGAAAAGTAAATTACCTTTAAAATGGAAAATTGAGAAATGAGAAAATGTAAATGAGAAATTAATAATAAGTTTTTGACCAATGTGACTCATGTGCCAGGAAAAGTTTATAGTAATACATGAAATATGGGTGCAACTTTAACCACATGGTATTCAAGAGGATGCTCAGCATTTGAATTGTTTATTTTAAATACATGTTTAAAATATAGTTCTGCTTGGTTAATTAGTTTAAAGACTGAACAGCAAAACAATCATTATCCCTTCATATATGCAAGAAATTCCTAAACATTTGCTTCTACGCTAGTTTGAAAACAGTGCGGGAAGAACAGAGAAAGTTCCCCAAGGAGACATAATATCCTGTTACTAACCAATTGTTATATTCAAATGTCTCTAGAAGTTAATTTTAAAAATCAGTGTAATTGCTACCATGTTTCTTTGATCAATGATGACAGATTAAGGCAGCTAGCTGCACTAGAGCAAGTCATTTTCCCCCTCTCTTAGTCTCCTCTGTCAGCAGCCACCCTACCCTGCTTCCAGGCTGGTGAGGAAGAGGTGAGAGAGTGTAAGAGAAATGATAGGTCTCCATGGGAAAATCTCATGAAGTAAATTTCAGCGAGTACTTTCACTGATCACCAACAAAAATTTCTAAGCATCACAGAAAATTCACATCCACCAAAAATACTAAGTGGGCTCCAAACCAAGAGATACAAACATTACAATAGACTACTCAGGTGAAAACTAAGGTCACCAATGGGATGTGATGGTTAGATTACACATCATTGCTAATGGTCGGTGGCTTGGAACAGAGCTGATGAAGATGCAGGAGGTTGCCAAGCTGCTCTGTAATCTAACAATGTGTTAGGGTCACTGTTCTACCCTCCATTGTCCCATGTCACTGTCTTAGTTGGGAAGGGGTCCCCACGGCAAACCAAACGAAATTGAAGAGAGGTATGGGTACTTCCCACCCCCATCTGCTCACAGGAACTGATTAAGAACCAGACTGGGATTGAGACAGAGTCAGGTTTGAGTCATGAGCAAATCAGTTTCCTCAACTTTAAAATGTGATTTAGGGCTTCCCTGGTGGCACAGTGATTAAGAATCTGCCTGCCAATATGGGGGGCACGGGTTCGAGCCCTGGTCCAGGAAGATCTCACATGCTGCAGAGCAACTAAGCCAGTGTGCCACAACTACTGAGCCTGTGCTCTAAAGCCCAGAAGCCACAACTACTGAAGCCCACGTGCCTAGAGCCCGTGCTCTGCAACAAGAGAAGCCACTGCAACGAGAAGCCCGCACACCGCAATGAAGAGTAGTCCCCGCTTGCTGCAACTAGAGAAAGACCACGCTCAGTAACGAAGACCCAATGTAGCTAAAAATAAACAAATAGAAAAAGTATATAAAAAAATAAATAAAGTAAAATGTGATTTAATAATAGCGACCTCAAGATTAAATTAAACCATGCATATAAAGAAGTTAGAACAACAGGCACAGAGTGCTTTACTCAACAAATGAAAAGTGCTTTTATTACTGCTATTATCATTTTCAGCAAATGGAGATGTTTGCTTACTGGTGAGCTGGAAAGAGGAGGTGGGAGGACAGAAGCAGTCCAAAGCAGTCCACCTCTCCTGCAGGCTGGAGTTCCAGGCAATGCCCAGGGACTGGGTCTATGGGGTGCCAGGTCCTTGACCTAGAGAAGTGTCCATTCTCGGGCAAGGACATGCAGACTGCACTCTTGCCTTGGCAGGAGGAGGGATAACTGCAAACTGAGTGAGCCTGGAAAGGATGATGAGGCTTCACCCCGAATGAGAACAGAATTTTCTGGTTAGTAATTTAAAAAAATAAAATAAAACCTCATTAGGAAACTCTTAGGACAGAATTATGAGGCTCGAACACTGCAGTAACAGAAACCTCATAACTCG
This sequence comes from Lipotes vexillifer, assembly GCF_000442215.2. Lineage (NCBI taxonomy): Eukaryota > Metazoa > Chordata > Mammalia > Artiodactyla > Lipotidae > Lipotes > Lipotes vexillifer. The sequence goes on from NW_006775074.1 coordinate 2,440,165, forward strand.
CTGGATTGAGAAAACACTGAAGCTTTCTTGACTTTACGGAAATAAGTAGAAAGCTGGAGGGAGCTGAGGTCTGGGAATCAGTCACCAGTTGTTGATGGCCTAATGAAGGAAAAAGCAGACGCTTTATCACACAACTAACTCATTCAGCTTGTAAATGAGGAGAGAACATGAGTTTTCGGTTAAAGGATGACATTCTTTGTTCACTGAATTTACTGTCTGCCCCCTCTAGCATGCTTCCCTGGCTCGTCACCCATTCCAAAAAGTGATGTTTGCAGGCGATGTGGCGAAGGGGCCCTTGGTGAAGACTATTACATACTGATCAATGGACTATGGGCCCAGGACTGTGGACACTCCTGGCGGCAGTCTAGGCTCTGGCTTTCATCAGTTGACTTGGGTAAGAATGACCCTCCCTGAGTTTCAGTTTTCTCATTTGTAAAACGGGGATAATAGTAGCTATTTTACTGCATTATTTTGAAATTTAATTTTTCTAAGGTTTAAATTTTTTGATTTGTATAAAGCATACAAAGTAGTAACCTGTAAGTTGTTTCAATTATTATTATGTCATTTGTACATTCAGAGGGGATTTCTCTGAATTTCCAGAGAGGGCTTTCTCTTTATACTTTATTCTTTCTCATAGCACGCTCTTCTGTCCCTCAATATTTACTAATGTGTGTTTATTGAAGCATCTTTTCCCGCAGATGATACCTGTCTAAGGGCAGAGATCATGCTTGTTTTGTTCATCACTGCTCTGCAGGGCCGTGCCCCTTGCTGGGTAAGAGTCAGCACCTGGTAAATACTGTGGGATGAGGGCCCACCAACCCCAGTCACTGCCCAGCCCACTCTAGACGTCAGAGAAGCATGGTCCCAGGTGCTCCAGGATACCCTCCTTTGACACACATGCTGCTGATCTAAACCCTTGGCCGGAGGAGGTTGGCTCGATTTTGTCACTTAGACAGGAGTCAATAGGTATTTGTCAAGCTCCTCTTGTCTGTCAGACTATGTGGATGTGAGAATTCAAAGGAAGGCACAATTTAGGCTTCTGCCTCGCAGGAATTCTGATCGCGAGTGCAGCAGGAAGTTGGAAGGGGACATATTCATGATGCTGGAGGCACTGAGGCAAATTTCATAGGATGCGGCCGGCCCCGTTATAGCTCCACGCCCTGAATGCAGACTGTGGGCTGGGCACTATGTTTGGTGCTTTGCATACTTACCTCATTTCCATCTCCATAAACATCTCGCAGGAGTCATTACACGTACAGATGAGGAGGTACAAGTTCAAAATGCTTAAATAACTTGCTTACGGGCACTCAGCTAGTAGATATCAGAGCCCAAATTTGAACCCAGGCCTGTCTGACCCCGAATCCTCTGCTCTAAGCATTACTGCATGTCCCTACTGCCCTGGCTTTTCTGAGGAGTAGGGGCACTGTGCCAGTGAGGGATGCAGGGGACCAGAGACCAGCCCTCCTGGAATTCAACACTGCTGCTAGGAACAGAGTAAGATGATGTAGGATGGGCATATATATTGGGGTCAATTGGGGTCAATGACAAAATCTCTAAGTTTAAGTAGTGAAAATTCTCCCCTTGGAACAGTGATTGGTTGTGAGGTAGAGCAGGGTTTGGCTTGGGGGAAAGACTATAGGATTGGAGGCCACCTAGGGAGGATTATAAACTAATCACCTGCAAAAGAGGACAATTCTTGTGTCATTTATTCCTTTGTGATTCCCAGCCTGGTAGTGGAGATGTAGAACATATTAAAGTATAATTAAATATAATTAAGTTTATAAGGTTATTCTGCATTCCTCAAGCACAAATTCATAATAAAAGAAAATAATCCTTACCAGCAAATTGGTCCATACGCATTAACACTTCACTTTTTTACAACATATTTTTTGAATATTTTCCTACTTGTTTAGCAAGATTACCCTGGGAAATATACTCTCAGGGATCTGCCCCTCTGGGTGGGAGTACTGAAAACTCATCAGCACAGCTGATGGGCACATTCACAGAACAAAACACATATAAATACTGAGAGGACCCTCAAGGAAATATATATGTGACATCCATTTCACTGTAAATGAAACCTGTGTTGACCTCCTCTACATAGGGAAATTCTGGTGCATATCACATATAAGCAGCTGGGAGGGTATTTTAGACTGAGCGTTAAGTGTAAGATAAAAATACATATCTTAGTTTGTTATCAGGATGCAGAATATAAGAATCCAGTACATGTGAAAACAGAGATCTTAGAATGTCTAAAAGTCAGGAAGAAAAATGTATCATAAAAGGATAAATTATGCTTCTTTCCGGTACTATATTTTCAACGCTCATTATTTAAGTGCAAGCTGGTGAACTGTTCAGAGCTGTTCAATTTCACAAACATACAGTAGACACGTATTACGTACAAAGCTTGGTGTTAGGTGTTGTGACGATCCAAAGATAGGGCAAGACCCTGGGGGCACAGAAATCAATGGGATAGAAGCAGACCCCAGTAAGGGTTCTGAAAGGAAAAATGAAAAACATGCACTCTAAATATCTAATGATTTAAATGGACTCTATCTCTTTATGAGAAATGTAAAACTTCTGAAATTCCAACTCTTTTTTGAAATTGAGGTGCAGTTTTATTTCATGGGGCTCTAATAAAGAGCAAACTCCTTTTACTGAAATGGCCAAGCGATTACCCTTGAGAGTTGCAAATGAACAAACACAGTTCATTATTCTCCCATCATTGAGACTTTGGTGAGTTGAAGGCTCTTGGCCTAACTCATTCATACACAATCTAGTCCTTTGGAAGGAAAGCAGAAGTCGCTACGGAACTGCGGGATCCTGGAAATGCTTTTCCCGAAACAACACGTGACAGGCATAGCTACCACCAGGGTAGATGGGGCAGCAGCAGACAGCTGGAGAGAGCCTGCAATTCTCACTAATGACTTGGAAGCCCAGTGAAGCTTACCAAAGTCTGAGAGTTACTGAGAAAACATAAGCCATCACAACAAGACTTCTGTACATTAATTCTGATGAGTAAAGTTTGGCTTAAATGATTTATCACCCTGTCTCACAGTATGCATACTGAAAGTAATGAAGTCTTTGCAATATGAACTTTCCTTATAGCACAGGGCTAGTAAATCTTTGTTGAAAAGCATGTCGAAGCTGCCTGGATGATTATTATTTTTATTTTTTGGCTGACACCTGGCAGAGCCAACAAATAAATGAAATGAAGATTTGCCACCAACCCTGAGTCCACTGAATCTTTTGTTCAAGGGCTCAGAAACCTTGCACTATGTTCTTCTTTCTTTCTTTTTCTTTTTTCTTTTTTTTTTTTTAACAAATCAAGCAATAAATATCTAACATCCCTTCTATCAAGGAAGAGGCTGCTTTGGGGTTGGAATAGATTCCAATAGCTGTTTAGTAATGAGGAAAACAAGCATGAGGGTCGAGCTGAATAGCAAGCCGGGAGTACCAAGTGGCAGCTCATCTGTGCCTCTAGGATTTACCACATGCTTCACGTGCACCTGTATCCCTAAGCTTTCTTGCAGAAGCATAAAGCATGGGGGAGGCAGAGTGGTGAAGAGCAGGGACTCAGAAGTCAAGCAGTCTGGGTTCAAATCCTGACACCATCTCTCATTATCTGTCACCTTGAACAAACTAACTGGCCTATTGTGTCTGTCTCCCTATCTGCCAAATTGAGATAAAAAGGGATGGGCATCTTAAGTAAGGTAATACACATAAGCACGGAGGACTGTGCCTTGCACATGGTAGAAACTTAATAAATGTCAGCTATGATCACTCTTACTGAGGGAGAAGCAGAACCAAGTGTGTTCTAAATACCTGGCTGGAATCGGCCCAGTTTCGTCTTCCAAAGCCCCAGATTCACAGAGTGCACATGCTAGCAGAGTTTAAGGACAAGCTCTTTTGGAATGAGAAACTGGGTGCAGTGTACCTTCTTCTATGTGAACCCTCAGAGGCAATCAAGTCTTGGCACTGATGGTGTGAATACCAACTCTAAGCTGTTTTGCAGAAGGATAAACAGAGAAATGTAGCCTTCTCAGCTACAGAAGTTTATTCCATATGTAACAGATTCCATTGGAAGATTCCACATGTCCCTCCCTCCAACTTTATATCCTTCACTGCCATTCTTCTCAGACTATCTTCCCACACCGCCCCGCTCACATAAACACACGCACACACACACGCACACACACACACACACACACACCCCTTGCATACTATGCTTTTTCCTTCGAAGATGCTTGCTTGGAATGGCTTCACCTGTCTATACACTCATCTCCACTCCTGCCCCACCTCCATCTCCTTCTCCTCACAGCATCCAGGCGACCTTTCAAAAAACAGTTGGTTCACATCACTCTCCACTTAAAACCTTCTCCTGGCCTCTTGTTGCCCTTATAAAAAAATATAAAGTCCTATGTGCTCCTGCCCTCCTCCCTCTCTGATAACATCTCCCACCCACCCCCTGGCTGCTGCCTCAGCATCTTCTCTTCTGGTCCTTGACGTTGCTAAGTTGGCTCCAGCCTCAAGGCCTTGCATTTCTGTTTCTTTTACTGGCACTCTGTTCCTCTGCTCTCCCCATGGCCAGATCCGTCTCACCATTCAAGTTCCAGCCAGAAGCTCACCTCTCCTGTAGCCTTTCCCAGCCACCTTCTCTAAAGCAGCCCCTGATGGCCGCACCCCATCAGTCTCTATCATTATCTTTGCTATTTTTCTATCTTATTTGTTTCCAGCAGTTTTTACCCTCCGATGCGCTCTATATTTTTCCCTTACTTGTCGTATTGTCTTTCTACTCTCACATACATGTTCCAGGAGAACAGAAACCTTGCTTGGCTTGTATACTGTATCTTCTGCACCTATAGTACAACCTTGCCCATAATCTTACTCCATAAATATTTATTGAACAAGTACATGAAGGAGTGAGTGAGGGAGGGGATCTACAACTCTAAGTAGTTCTTTGAGGTTCTACTCAAGAATAAGCAGAATAAGAGTTCTCTTTTTCTACAAAGTCTTCCCTAATGGCTTCACCTAATGTGAACTCCCAATGCACCTACTCTCACAATTAGGTATTTTCTCATGAGCATACTTGTCCTGTTTTATCTGAAGAAATGTTCATCTTCTCTCCCCCACTCACCTAACCTCCTTGAGAGCAGCAGCCTTGACCATCTCAGAGACAGCTGCAAGTCAGAAGTAATCAGAAGTTCATGTACTCAGCTAGGGGAGAGGCTGCTTGGGTCTCACTAAGGGTCTCTTATTTTAGGCACAGTTTCAGCATCCAAGCAGATTCTGACAATGAGAAATGATAGTTGAGAATAAGAGGTAAAGAAGACAGCTATAAAAGAAAAAAGTAGGTATAAGAGGTCAAAAGGCATGTGTGGGAGGGGGATGGCATTACATGGTGAGGGCTAACACTCTGCCTATCTCAACAATGTCATGAAAGCGACTTCATTACAGCCCATGGGATCATGGATGTGCTGGGGATCACAACCAGTTTTTTTTTTTGACCGGGGTATGGTTGCTTTACAACGTTGTGTTAGTTCCTGCTGCACAATGAAGTGAATCAGCTATATGTATACATATATCCCCTCCCTCTTGGACCCCCCCCCCAGCAATCCCACCCATCTAGGTCACCCAGAGCACCGAGCTGAGCTCCCTGCACTATACAGCAGGTTCCCGCTAGCTATCTGTTTTAAACATGGTAGTGTATATATGTCAATCCCAATCTCCCAATTCATCCCCCCGCCCCACTCCCTGTGTCCACACGTCTGTTCTCTACGTCGTCTGTGTCTCTATTCCTGCTCTGCAAATAGATTCATCTGTACCATTTTTCTAGATTCCACATATATGCGTTAATATATATATATTTTTTTCTATTTCTGACTTATTTCACTCTGTATGACAGACTGTAGGTCCATCCATGGTTGGACAAACTCTAGGTCCATGGTCTTCTCAGGGTATATGCCCAGTAGTGGGAGTGCTGGGTCATATGGTAGCTCTATTTTTAGTTTTTTAAGGAACCTCCATATTGTTCTCCATAGTGGCCACACAAAGAAAATCATAATTTGAAAACATACATGCAGCCCAATGTTCATAGCAGCACTACTTCAATGGCCAACACATGGAAACAACCTAAATTTCTATCAACAGGTGAATGGATAAAGAAGATGTGGTACATATATGCAATGGAATACTAGTCGGCCATAAAAAAGAATGAAATAATGCCATTTGCAGCAACATGGATGGGTCTAGAGATTATCATACTAAGTGAAGAAAGTCAGACAAAGACAAATATCATATGATATCACTTATACATGGACTCCTAAAAAAATGATGCAAATAAACTTATTTACAAATTGGAAATGGACTCACAGACATAGAAAACAAACTTCTGGTTATCAAAGGGGAAAGGAGGGGGAGGGATAAATAAGGAGTTATATTCAATATCTTGTAATAACATAATGGAAAAGAATCTGAAAAACAGTATATATATATAAAACACTTTGCTATAAAAGAAAGTGTACACCAGAAACTAACACAACATCGTAAATCAACTATACTTCAAAAAAAAGATATTATTGGGATAAATAAAAAAGGAGTCCTTTGAGGTATAAGCACCTAAAAGTATAGGTTTCAGTTGTAAGAATTCTCCCCTTTGGGTGGGACACCTTTTTCCAATGAGGTCAAATAAATAAGGCATTCTTGTTGTAAGCTTAGCACAGCCCTGGGCACATACTTTTTACTGATGGAACTGTTTCCTTGGGGAAATGGCAGCCTAGAATGTGAAATTTAATCTCCACAATCCCTAATTCACTTTGCTAAGGGACAACCATTTGATCTGATATTTTCTGGGATAGTGATGGGGTTCGGTGATTGGCACTTCTGAGCTTTCTACCGAAGTTTCTTCCTGGGATGTTGAGACCATGCCCTTAGGAAAGAAATGAACTCCCTGGATAAGTAACACTAAACAAAGGGGTGAGAAGAAGCAGTGGAACATTCTCATCTCCAGATGTGAAGCAGTCCAGAGGGGATGTCCTCTTCTCAGAAGCTTAGTCTATGGCCAGCAGGTGCAGGATGGTAAGGAGGAAAGAGCACAGAGCTAGGAGGCAAAAATCATTGTAAGAGAAACTGACACTTATTATTTCTTTCATACTAGGAACTGTGATGAGTACTTTTTAACCACTAACTCACTGCATATTAAGAATAGTTCTACTAGGTCTTTTCTGTCACCACCAACACCACCACCACCATCATCATCATCACCATTATCACACTGAAGAAGAAACTGAGGAATAGAGAGCTTAGTAACTGACTAAGATTAGCCAGGTAGTAAACAGAGGAGCCAGGCCTCAAATCCAGACTTGGTCCCACCACTTTCTAGTCGGATGTCTTACGCATCACCTAAAATTTCTGGGCTTCAGTTTTCTCATCTATAAAATGGGAATAATCCCCACTCTCTCCCTCACAGAGTTGTGTGAAGTTCCAATGATGCCCTCAAATCCCTGTGGAAACTTTTACATGACATACAAAAGTAGGCTCTATATATCTGATTACACAGATGATTTCTATGTGAACACCCATGTAGCACAAAAAACATGTTTTTCTCAAGCCTAAGAAACCCATTTATAAAAGGAAAATGTACCCAGACTTTATACCACAAGTTCATGTTTTTTTTCCCCTCATCAGAGTCTTCAGTATGGATTTCAAAATTGTTCTCCAACTATGGGCTTCTAAGAAAAAGTTACCCTGCGGAGATTGTTCTCTTAGGAAACTCCAAATAAAATACAGATCTTTTAAATGAATGAGGCCATTTGTATTCCCATGGGTTACTGATGCATTTTGCTTCCATATTTCAAATATTTTCCTAAAGGCTTTTTCTTCTTTTGATTCATATAGGTCTGGCATGTTGAACTTAGTTATAAACTTGAGACTAGTCATGCATCCCTGGGTCATTTGTTTTGCATCCTGTTCTCAATAATATATAATAGGACCTACTTCAGAAGAAAAGTCTACATTTCTCAGAACATACTTGAAACAACATTTTTGGCAGTCTCCAAGGAAGGCAAGAAATATGCCAAACCTTTTACTCCTATTCTCTATGCAAATACACAGCTAAGGAAGAATCGCTTAAGAAATGGTCAAAGGGGCTTCCCCAAACTGAGAACTCTCCATCCATGAAGGGGCCTCCATTATGGAAATGGTAGGGCTTGGCTAAAACCATAGAGACCAGAGTTTAAATCATGGCTCTATCCCTTCACCAACAATGTGAGTCTAGGGAAAAGACTTAAACTCTGAGTCTCAGTTTCCTTAGCTATAAAATGGGAATAATGATATCCTATACATTGCCTGTCACTTGTAGGTGCTCAATAAAATGTTAGCCAAAAAAGAGGATGTATTCATTTACTTTGAGAAGATTTGATGGATCACTATGTAAAGGCTATCAGTTAAGCTATAGCTTAATGCAGCTGTAAGAGAAGACCTCCATAGAGTCATTTCTAACCAGAACATCTACCCATCAATGACACAGTTAAATGTGACAGCAGACAAGTTCTCAGCAATTGAGCTAATTTATGAAAACACTGTGTAAACCATAAGCACATCCCAGAGGATGCAATGAGATAGGTTTAATGAGAAAGAATACTGGAGCGGGTGAGGTGTTAAAAGGAACACAGTGAAGTAAGGAACAGGCACAGAGAAGAAAAGAAGAGGATAAACTAAAAAGTGAAGGGAACAAAATCCACACAAATTCAATATTGGTCATTCAACTGATAAAGGGGAGGAACATGGGGAAAGAAAATCACTAAATCTCAGTACTACAGGGTGGGCACACTAGGAAAGAACTACTCAGTAACTGCGATAAAGCTCGTGAGAACTCAGGTGGCCTTATTGGGGGAACTGGGCCCCAGCAGCTGGTGGTACTAAGAAAGGAGGGATGTCTGACAGTATTGAAGCCTGATATAGGTTGTTTAGTCAAAACTTTTTCATAGGAACTTCCCTGGCTGTCCAGTGGTTAAGACTTCGCCTTCCAGTGCAGAGGGTGCAGGTTCGATCCCTGGTCAGAGAGCTAAGATCCCACATGCCTTGTGGCCAAAAAACCAAAACATAAAAAACAAAGAAATATTGTAAAAAATTCAATAAAGACTTAAAAAAATACCTTTTTGATAATCATGGCCACTAGGAAGTTGGGAGGAAAGCGAGTTTGTTGTTCTTATAATTAGATACCAAAGAGCATGGTATCTGACTCAGCAGAATAGAGAAGGAAGCCCATTCTCACTGTACCCATGGCTCACTTCCTTGCACTGTGCATAAGAGGGTCAATAGCAAGATGGTTATGTCTCTCATCATACATCATCGTGCACTGAACACGGTCTGCTGGCCACCCAATTCAGAAGAGCATATCACCAAAGCATGGCACCCCAAACCACCATCAGCCCCTTGGGTCGTCTGGAACATACATGTAATCTGAACAAAAAATTGTGTTGGTTCCGAAAATGTGGCCCAAGGCAAGCTCCTGAAGTCCCCACTGATCTGACTGACCCCCCTGTCCTATACAGAAAATTACAGAGCTGTTGCTAGTGTGCCTTGGAAAGTCAGATTTGGAGGGTGCTAGTGGTGGGCGGGTCGGGGGAGAAGGTGGTGGAGCTGGGTTCCACAGTGGGGAAGGCCTCACAAACCGTGTACTGGCCCAAGAAGGCTAGGCTCTCCCAATGAATTATTTTAAAAAGAATAAATGTCCTGGCTATTGTAAATAGTGCTGCAAGAGGGCATGGGGAGGGGAAGGGTAAGCTGGGACGAAGTGAGAGAGTGGCATGAAATATGAAATAGGTAGCTAGTGGGAAGCAGCTACATAGCACAGGGAGATCAGCTCGGTGCTTTGCGACCACCTAGAGGGGTGGGATAAGAAGGGTGGGAGGGAGACGCAAGAGGGAGGGGATATGGGGATATATGTATACATATAACTGACTCATTTTGTATTACAGCAGAAACTAACACACCAGTGTAAAGCAATTATAGTCCAATAAAGATGTTAAAAAATAAAGAATATATGTTAAAATGTAGTATATTTCTTAGCAAAATAGGGGTTACCCTGTGGGAGTTGTGTGTTGATAAAGATGACCTGGAAAACATCACTCTCAGAAGCCTTCTTACACCAATGAGCTTGCTCTCCACCAACTCAATCCCCCCAGTCTTTCCTGGACCACACACACACAAACATTACCCAATGCTCTCTCTTGTTTTAGGCTACTCAATAAAAAATGGGTATCGATTACCCCTCCAGGACCCAGGAACCTGGATGTCAAGTATGAAAACATGATAGTTGAGGGTGCGGAGGTGGTCTAGGACTCTGACCAACACCGTTACTGTCTAACATTAATAGCATTTGAGAAGGTGCCTGTAAGCACATGAGGTGTCGGTCTCAGGGGTGAAGCTCCAAAAGAATGAGGTCATATTTATTTATTCCATCTAATGCCTGATACACTACCAATGAGTACTTACAATGCTTCCTAATGAGAAAGTATGCCTTGTACCTTGGAATAAGATGTGGGAATAAGCTTGCCTTTATAAAGGACTTAATTATTACTCTGTTATTTGGGTTACAAAGGTCTTGTTCTTTTCTTTCTTAGTTCACAAACCAACAAAAGAGAGACCAAATTCAACAACCATGGAAATCCTGGGCCAGGAAGTACCACCATGATGTTCGGGAAGAAAAGCAATTTTTGTTGTGGACAGAATGCATTTCTCTACCATTATAACCACAGCCTGTTAAAAGCCTGTCAGGAAATAAATAAAACACTTTTTGTTCCCTTTCCCACATCCCTGTACTCAATTCAACAGATTCCAGCCTTCTCAGAAATGCAATCGAAGGTGAAGCCAAAGAGGACACACAGCTGGGGAGGGGAAGTGCCCCAGAGGAGGCTCGACAGGGACACGGGCCCCTCAATACTTGCTTCACCAGACACTCTGCCTCCACCACCCTCTTCTGAACTCACATGCTGTTAAAATCAGATTCAACCAAGAGGTTCACATCTCTGACAAGTCCCATCCTTCCTGCCAAAAAGAAGCATTCATCTTACCAAGGAAAAGAGGAGTGAAATCAAAGAACTCACATGGTTTATGCAGAGTACACGCAGGCATCAAGATGATCCTTATTCCTGGCTCCAAAAGAATACTATATGTATGAATGAGTACTTTAAGATGTATGCCTCTTCTACCATTATATCTTATGTTAAGCGAACCCTACTGCATATATCTATTTTTTCCTGCAAGCAATCCACCTCACACTCATTCAGAAGCACTACCAAAATAGAAAGCGTTCTGAAGCATACTGTGGATTCTGGCAGCAAACATCAAGGGTGGGGAAGGGGGCTGGGTTTTACTGTAAAGCAATCTGGGGTATCGTTGCAAAATGCATAGGCAATCTTTCCACTAAGGGCCTCTGCCTTATGAGTAATCCATAAAGACCAACAGACCCTAAGGGCCATCCATAAGTTCAGGAACTAAGTTATCTTTCTCACCACCATATCCCCATGCCCAGCACAGTGCCTGACCCACGAGGCATTGAAAGTATGTGTTCAATACAAATGTGGCCCACTGACTAAGTGAAGAATGACAAAGGTACAGGGGAATTAGTACACAGAAGTGGCAAACAGTCTGGGTTTCATGGTTCTGAACACCTAGGGTGCAAGGAAGACTATTCAATCATTCTCTTATGCAGATGTGCAAGAAATTACTGGGATCCAAAACTCCCTTCAGTGCACACCCACCCCCAGCTCCCTGAATCCTGCCTCTGATTCTTTCTGGTTCTAATGCTCAGCCCTCACTGTGACACACGCCACTGCTTACCAATGGGTGAAAAGAAGACTGGGGAGAAGGGGCCCCTGCTCCTCCTATTTTTGTTCAGGCTGTGGATACAGTGCAGAGTAACGATCTGTGTCTCTGAAATCACAACCTGGAAGTGGGAACATACGTAACTGAGATAATGCTTTAAAATAAAACTTATCATACCTGGTTATTACTTTTTGCTTCAATATTCTTTCCTGACCTAGCTCAGGAATCAAATCCTATATTATAATGGTATGTGTTCCAACAAGACATTAGTAAATACATTTGAAATATAATCTGCTCATAATCTTAGGATTCCTTTCATGTGAAGTCTTGAGACAGGGTGCTACACCTTGCAACAGGGTCAGTGTTGCCCACTCTTAACCTGTTGTTAGTTACCCTTCCAGAATGTGGAAGGAACAGAATACATCTGATTGTTAGCTGAGGTCAGCAGGTAACTTCTGATCAGTGAACTGACTACAAAAGAAACTCTCAGAGCTCAGTACAACCCAGCCCAGGGTCTTTCACCAGCAGGCGCTCCATAAACATTTGCTAAATGGCTAATTAAAACCAAATTAGACCACTTCACACCCATTAGGATGGCTACTATCAAAAAAACCCCAGAAAATAACAACTGTTGGCAAGGTTTTGGAGAAACTGGAATCCTTACATACTGTTAGTGGGAATGTACAATGGTGAGGCTGATATACAAACAGTATGGTGGTCCTCAAAAAATTGAAAATAGAATTAACATATGATTCAGAAGTCCCACTTCTGGGTATATACCTAAAATAATTGAAAGCAGGGTCTCGAAGAGTTACTTGCACACCTGTGTTCATGGCAGCATTATTCACAATAGCCAAAAGATGGGAGCAGCCCAGGTGTCCATCCACAGATGAATGGATAAACAAAATGTGGTGTATACATACAATGGAATATTATTCAGCCTTAAAAGTGAGAGAAACTCCGACACATGCTACAACACAGACGAATTTTGGGGACATTATGCGTGCGAAATAAGCCAGTCACAAAGAGACAAATAGCACGTAATTCCACTTATATAAGGTACCTAGAGTAGTCAAAGTCACAGAGACAGAATATATAGTGGTTGCCAAGAGCCTGTTGGAGAGAGGAATAATGTGTACTGTGTTTCACTTTTTCAAGATGAAAAGAGTTCTGGGATTGGCTGCCAGACAAATGTGAATGTACTTAACGCTACTGAACTGTACACTAAAAAATGTTAGGATGGTAACATTTATGTTATTGTATTTTGCCACAGTTAAAAAAATATAAATCCACAGAAACAAACAAAAAAGATATCCACAATACCTAAAGAGAGATAATTCTTTAATATCATCAAATACCCATCAGCAGTCAAATGTCCAATTATCCCATAAATGTAATGAATACTTTAAATATAGCTTGTTTTAATCAGTACCAAAAAAATGGTTCATATTCTTTAAAAAAAGAATTAGAAGATGTAGAAGATTCCTTATCTATTGTTGGGCCATATCATTGTCTACAAAAGAGTTAGTGTCTAGACAAGTTTATAAACGACACATGTTCCTTGATCACAAGACTAAGAAGGACTTGAAGGCAGGGGCCGTGTCTTATTTACTCTGTATCCCCAAAGCCTAAGGAGGAGCACTGAATAAATGGACAGATCGTGCATTCTTTCATTTTAACTACTGCTGAAACAAGACAGGTCCAAAGAAACAGAAAATGTTCATTTTCCTTTGTAACAATTCATACATCAGAAGCTGGATGCTTGCTCTTCTGCCTGCAGCTAAGATGATAAAATTGCACGCCTTTTTAGGAGTAAAAATATTTTACGTTCCTGTCATGAGCTTTGTAAAACAACTGGTATGCTTATAGTTTAGGAAAAATTGACTTGGTATTCCTACTAGTCTCTGCAAAAGACATTAAAAAAACGCTTTCTGAGAGGATAACATTATAGGTGGAATAAGGCAACTAAGAGTGACATAATTCTCTACATGCCACACTCCGACATGCCATCCGACGGCCTAAACCACGCCGGCATACCCCCACCCAAGACCTTACCTCGCAACTCCGAGGCCCCCCTCTGGGTTCTCCTCCAGCCATGCTGCCTTTCCTGGCTGCTGCAGGTCCTGAGCCCAGGCCCCACCCCCAAGGTCTTTTCCCACCAAGCAGGGTCCTGAGCCTAGGCCATGCCCCCACCCTAAACCACGTCCCCACCTAAGGTCCGCTCCCCCAGCCAAGGCCTTTTGTGGCCTTTTTTTTTTTTTTTTTTTAGGTTGTGGTTCTCTTTTACCTTGTTGTTGATTTTTTAATATTTTTATTTTTTCTAATAATTTTTTTCCAATTTTAGTTTATTCTTTATACTTTGTTATTGTTCTGCTCCTTTTGGCTGTTCCCTCCAACCCCTTTTTTTTCCCCCCTTTTTCTGTTGTGGTTCTGTTTTACCTTGTTGCAGTTGCTTCACTTACATATTTATGTTTCCTAACATATTTTTTATTTTTCTTATTTTATTTTATTTTTTATTCTTTGTTATTATACTGCTCCTTTTTTTTTTTTTCTTTGCTTCTGCCACATCGTGTGGCTTGTGGGATCTTCATTCGCAGACCAGGGGTTGAGCCTGAGTCTTGTGGTGGGAGAGCCGAGTACAAACCGCTGGACTAACAGAGAACCTCAGACACCTGGGAATACTGATCAGAGTGAGGTCTCCTGGAGGGCCTCATCTTGACACCAAGACCCAGCTCTGCCCAGCTGCCTGAAAACTCCAGTGCTGGATGCCTCAGGCCAAACAACCAGTAAGACAGGAATACAGCCCCACCCATCAAAAAAATGAGACAACAAAAAAATATGTTACAGACAAAGGAGCAAGGTAAAAACTTACAAGACCAAATAAATGAAGAGGAAGTAAGCAACCTACCTGAAAAAGAATTCAGAGTAATGATAGTAAAGATGATCCAAAATCTTGGAAATAGAATGGAGCCACAGATCAAGAAAATACAAGAAATGTTTAACAAAGACCTAGAAGAACTAAAGAAGAAACAAATAGTAGTGAACAACACAATAACTGAAATGAAAAATACACTAGAAGGAATCAATAGTAGAGTAACTGAGGCAGAAGAGGGAATAAGTGAATTAGAACATAGAATGGTGGAAATAACTGCCGAGGAGCAGAATAAAGAAAAAAGAATGAAAAGAATTGAGGACAGTCTCAGAGACCTCTGGGACAATATTAAATGCACCAACATTCGGCTGATAGCAGTCCCAGAAGAAGAAGAAAAAGAGAAAGTGTCTGAGAAAATATTTGAAGAGATGAGAGTCGAAAACTTCCATAACATGGGAAAGGAAATAAGGACCCAAGTCCAGGAAGTGCAAAGAGTCCCATACAGGATGAACACTAGGAGAAACACAAGAACACACATATTAATCAAACTAACAAAAATTAAATTCAATGAAAAAATATAAAAAGCAGCAAGGGAAAAGCAACAAATAACATACAAGGGAATCCCCATAAGGTTATTACCTGATTTTTCAGCACAAACTCTACAGGCCAAAAGGGAGTGGCAGGATATATCTAAAGTGATGAAAGGCAAAAGCCTACAACCAAGATTACTCTACCCAGCAAGGATCTCATTCACATTCTACAGAGAAATCAAAAGCTTCACAGACAAGCAAAAGCTAAGGGAATTCAGCACCACCAAACTGGCTTTACAACAAATGCTAAAGGGACTTCTCTAGGCGGGAAACACAAGAGAAGAAAAAGACCCACAAAAACAAACCCAAATCAGTTAAGAAAATTGTAATAGGAACATACGTATCAATAATCACCTTGAATGTAAATGGTTTAAATATTCCAACTAAAAGACACTGACTGACTGAATGGATACAAACACAAGACCCATACATATGCTATCCACAAGAGACCCATTTCAGACTTAGAGACACATAAGGCTGAAAGTGAGCGGATGGAAAAAGATATTCCATGCAAATGGAAATCACAAGAAAGCTGGAGTAGCAATACTCGTATCAGATAAAATGGACTTTAAAGTAGACTGTTACAAGAGATAAGGAAGGACACTACATAATGATCAAGGGAGAAATCCAAGAAGAAAAGATAACAATTATAAATATTTATGCACCCAACAAAGCAGTACCTCAATACATAAGGCAAATCCTAACAGCCATAAAAGAGGAAATCGACAGTAACACAATAATGGTGGGGGATTTTAACACCCCACTACACCAATGGACAGATCGACCACATGGAAAATAAAAAAGGAAACACAAGTTTTAAATGACACAATAGACCAGATAGATTTAATCAATATTTATAGGTCATTCCACCCAAAAGCAGAAGAATACACTTTCTTCTCAAGAATATTCTCACAGAATATTCTCCAGGATAGATCACATTTTGGATCACAGATCAAGCCTCAGAAAAGTTAAGAAATTTGAAATCATATCAAGCATCATTTCTAACCACAACGCTATGTGATTAGGAATCAATTACAGGAAAAAAACCGTAAAAAACACAAACATATGGAGGCTAAACAGTGTACTGCTAAATAACCAAGAGATCACTGAAGAAATCAGAGAAGAAATAAAAAACTACCTAGAAACAAATGACAACAGAAACATGAAGATCCAAAACCTATGGGATGCAGCAAAAGCAGTTCTAAGAGGGAAGTTTATAGTCATTCAATCTCACCAAAAGAAACAAGAAAACACTCAAATAAACAATCTAACCTTATACCTAAATCAACTAGAAAAAGAAGAACAAAGAAAACCCAAAGTTAGCAGAAGGAAAGAAATCATAAAGATCAAACCAGAAATAAACGAAAAAGAAATGAAGGAAACAATAGCAAAGATCAAAAAAACTGAAAGCTGGTTCTTTGAGAAGATAAACAAAATTGATAAACCATTAGCCAGACTCATCAAGAAAAGAAGGGAGGAGCCCCAAATAAGCAGAATTAGAAATGGAAAAGGAGAAGTAACACCTGTCACCACAGAAATACAAAGCATCATGAGAGATTACTATAAGCAATATATGCCAATAAAATGGACAACCTGGAAGAAATGGACAAATTCTTAGAAAAGCACAACCTTCCAAGACTAAACCAGGAAGAAATAGAAAATAGAAAGAGACTAATCACAAGTACTGAAACTGAAACTGATTAAAAATCTTCCAACAAACAAAAGTCCAGGACCAGATGGCTTCACAGGCGAATTCTATCAAGCATTTATAGAAGAGCTATTACCTGTCCTTCTCAAACTCTTCCAAAATATAGCAAGGGAGGAACAATCCAAAACTCATTCTACAAGGGCACCATCACTGTGATACCAAAACCAGACAAACATACTACAAAAAAAGAGAACTACAGGCCAATATCACTGATGAACATAGATGCAAAAATCCTCAACAAAGTACTAGCAAACAGAATCCAACAGCACATTTAAAAGGATCATACACCATGATCAAGTAGGGTTTATCCCAGGAATGCAAGGCTTCTTCAATATACGCAAATCAATCAATGTGATAAACCGTATTAACAAATTGAAGGATAAAAACCATATGATCATCACAATAGATGCAGAAAAAGCTTTTGAAAAATTCAACACCCATTTATGATAAAAACTCTCCAGAAAGTAGGCATAGAGGGAACCTACCTCAACATAATAAAGGCCATATATGACAAACCCACAGCCAACATCATTCTCAATGGTAAAAAACTGAAATTATTTCCACTAAGATCAGGGACAAGACAAGGTTGCCCACTCTCACCGCTATTATTCAACATAGTTTTGGAAGTCTTAGCCACAGTAATCAGAGAAGAAAAAGAAATAAAAGGAATACTAATTGGGAAAGAAGAAGTAGAACTGTCACTGTTTGCAGATGATATGATAGTATACACAGAGATTCCTAAAGATGCTACCAGAAAACTACTAGAACTAATCAATGAATTTGGTAAAGTAGCAGGACGAAAAACTAATGCACAGAAATCTCTGGCATCCCTATACGCTAATGATGAAAAATCTGAAAGAGAAATTAAGGAAACACTCCCATTTACCATTGCAACAAAAAGAATAAAAAACCTAGGAACAAACCTACCTAGGGAGACAAAAGACCTGTATGCAGAAAACTATAAGACACTGATGAAAGAAATTAAAGATGATACAAACAGATGAAGAGGTATACCGTGTTCTTGAATTGGAAGAATCAACATTGTGAAAATGATTATACTACCTACAGCAATCTACAGATTCAATGCAATCCTTATCAAACTACCAATGGCATTTTTCACAGAACTAGAACAAAAAATTTCACAATTTGTATGGAAACCCAAAAGACCCCGAAGAGCCAAAGCAATCTTGAGAAAGAAAAACGGAGCTAGAGGAATCAGGCTGTCTGACTTCAGACTATACTACAAAGCTACTGTAATCAAGACAGTATGGTACTGGCACAAAAACAGAAATATAGATCAATGGAACAGGATAGAGCCCAGAGATAAACCCACATACATATGGTCACCTTACCTTTGACAAAGGAGGCAAGAATATACAATGGAGAAAAGACAGTGTCTTCAATAATTGGTGCTGGGAAAACTGGACAGCTACATGTAAAAGAATGAAATTAGAACACTCCCTTAACACCATACACAAAAATAAACTCAAAATGGAATAAAGACCTAAATGTAAGGCCAGGCACTATAAAACTCCTAGAGGAAAACCTAGGCAGGACGTTCTATGATATAAATCACAGCAAGATCCTTTTTGACCCACCTCCTAGAGCAAAGGAGATAAAAACAAAAATAAACAAACGGGACCTAATGAAACTTAAAAGCTTTTGCACAGCAAAGGAAACCATAAACAAGATGAAAAGACCACTTCAGAATGGGAGAAAATATTTGCAAACGAAGCAACTGACTAAGGATTAATCTCCAAAATATTCAAGCAGCTCAAGGAGCCCAATATCTAAAAAACAAACAACCCAATCCAAAAATGGGCAGAAGACCTGAATAGACATTTTTTCAAAGATATACAGATTGCCAACAAACACACGAAAGGTTGCTCAACATCACTAATCATTAGAGGAAGGCAAATCAAAATTACAATGAGGTATCACCTCACACCGGTCCGAATGGCCATCATCAAAAAATCTACAAACAATAAATGCTGGAAAGGGTGTGGAGAAAAGGGAACCCTCTTGCACTGTTGGTGGGAATGTAAATTGATACAGCCACTAAGGAGAACAGTATGAAGGTTCCTTAAGAAACTAAAAATAGAACTACCATATGATCCAGCAATCCCACTACTGGGCATGTACCCTGAGAAAACCATAATTCAAAAAGAGTCGTGTACCACAATGTTCACTGCAACTCTATTTACAATAGCCAGGGCATGGAAGCAACTTAAGTGTCTATCAACAGATGAATGGATAAAGAAGATGTGGCACATATTTACAATCGACTATTACTCAGCCACACAAAGAAATGAAACAGAACTATTTGTAGTGAGATGGATGGACCTAGAGTCTGTCATACAGAGTGAAGTATGTCAGAAAGAGAAGAACATATGTCGTATGCTAACACATGGATATGGAATCTAAAAAAAAAAAAAAGTTTCTGAAGAACCTAGGGGCAGGACAGGAATAAAGACACAGACATAGATGATGGACTTGAGGACACAGGGTTGGGGGAAGGGTAAGCTGGGATGAAGTGAGAGAGTAGCATTGACGTATATACACTACCAAATGTAAAACAGATAGCTAGAGGGAAGCAGCTGCATAGCACAGGGAGATCAGCTTGGTGCTCTGTGACCACCTAGAGAGGTGGGACAGGGAAGGTGGGAGGGAGACTCTAGAGGGAGGGGATATGGGGATATAAGTATACGTATAGCTGATTCACTGTGTTATACAGCAGAAACTAATACAACATTGTAAAGCAATTATACTCCAATAACGATGTTAAAAAAAAAAAAAAGACACATGTACCCCAATGTTCACTGCAGCACTATTTACAATAGCCAGGACATGGAAACAACCTAAATGTCCATCGACAGATGAATGGATAAAGAAGATGTGGTACATATATATTAAGGAATATTACTCAGCCATAAAAAGAAATGCAACTGAGTCATTTGTAGAGATGTGGATTGACCTAGAGACTGTCATACAGAGTGAAGTAAGTCAGAAGGAGAAAAACAAATACCGTATATTAATGCATATATGTGGGATCTAGAAAAATGGTACAGATGAAGCTATTTGCAGGGCAGGAATAGAAACGCAAAGGTAGAGAATGGACATGTGGATACAGTGGGGGGAAGGGAAGGGTGGGATGAACTGGGAGATTAGGTTTGATATAAATAAATTACCATGTGTAAAGTATATAGCTAGTGGGAACCTACTGTTTAGCACAGAGAGCTCAGTTCGGTGCTCAGTGATGACCTAGATGGGTGAGATGGGGGCGGGGCGGGGAGGTCCAAGAGGGAGGAGATATATGTATCCGTATAGCTGATTCACTTCATTGTACAGCAGAAACGGACACAACATTGTAAAGCAATTATACTCCAGTGAAAAAAATTAAAATTAATAAAAATTAAAATTAAAACAAAAGAATGACATAAATAACACACTGAATCCTAGCTGCTATGCTTCTATTGCTCTGATCTGATTGTTTACATCAAATGAATGCATTCTTGGGACTCATAGAAATACATGAATACATTCCACAGTGTTCCAGAATCCTTCCAAAATCCTCTCCCAGAATATTCCTCTTTTACAGGGCTCCTTACATATAAGGCCTGTACTATGGACACACCCAATGCAGAAGCCCATTTGTGGGAAGCACAGGGGCCCATTAGGAACCATAAGCTATTCTGGCACTTACTTCAGAAATGAGGGATATTAAACTTCAGCCTTAGAGGATATGAGGTCACCAAAAACACATTTCAAAGCCAGAGGCAGTCCTAAGTACTTTAAAGTGGGTTTTATTGTTTTGCTCCTAGGCCAGGTAAATTTACATTTGGCTTGGTTATAGAATTCTTTCAAAGGGTCCTGATTTGAAAACGTCCAGGCCATTAGCTTCCTCTCTTTTGTATTTGATTTAAACACCCACAGAGGTCAGCCTCCTTGGGCTGATGGTTGAATTTTAAGTCCAGCAGTAGAAATAGGTTGAGCTGGCTGCTTTCCAATTTCTACCCCTTTCTCCCTTGTAATCAACTCAGCCTCTGTGTCAAAATCCTAGCTCCTCTAACCATATAAAAGCATAGAGGGATTGTTATTAAAAGATGAAGGAAAAGAAAGGATGTAGGAAAAAGGCAACAAATATCTCCTTTGTTTTATACCTCTACATCAGCATGCTATGCCCAGCACACAGTGAATGCTGATAAGCTATTACAGTGAAGGCTCAATAAGCAAATGCTTTGGAAGCATTTGTACCTGATCAAATGAGATGAGTACTGTAAAACAGAGGACTATTCTATGGATAAATAAATGTTAGTTTTTGAGCACTCTTTCTTCAGTCTTTTTATATAAAGTCAGCTATTTTTAAGGTAAAACAGAAGGAGTGATAACTAGCTTAAAATCTGAGTTTGGTCTTATGATGAGAAATTGTACTTTGTGAGCCTGACGACCTTCTGTCACACAGCTTCTCAGATGCGTATCCATCCACGATTTGGCTTCTACCTACTCATGTGGTTTTTCTCCCTTACCCTCCACACCCCCTCCAAACACACTAGTGTGCTCTCTTTCTGAAATTTTCCATCTTGTAGCTCAGCTCTTCCTCCTGACAGGCAAAGCATTCCTACCATGCGTGCCCACCTAAATTTTAAAGGCCAAGTTCAAATCTTCCTTCTCCCAAGAAGCCTCTGCCACACTTTCTCATTCTGATTTACTCTGTCGCTCCCACCCCCAACCTCCTACAGTATGTTGCTGAAACCTTGATTACATCACTTATGAGTAAGTTCCCTGAACTAAAAAAAAAAATCTCTGTGTTGGCCTCCATGTACCAAGCGCTTGAATCACACACACACAGCACTTGAATCATAGCAGCTGCTTAAAGAATATTTATAGAAATGATACCAAAAGAAAACAATGAGAAAAAAGGTGAGATTCCACAGGGAGAGAAATTTCTTCCAACTTAGAATTCTACTGAAATTTTATTTGGGGTAAATGTGAGCACCTAGGCACCTATTTGTATTGGTCTGATGTAGCAGGCTGGTATTCCATGGGCTTGCTGATGGTACAAGATTGATTTCCTGTATTTAAGCATCCTTTTATGACAAACGGTGCTTGATATGGAAGGAGACAGCAGCCTCACAATATGAACAGCCTCAATTAGGCCTCAGTTAGACGTGTCACATCTTTGTTATTGAGATCGGAGGGGAAAAAATGTCCTTTATGTGGCCACAGAGAGAGAGACCATCAGAAGTCATTCTAAAAGATAAGCTTGCTCAAGTAAAGCAAATATGACTGATATATCCACTTTGCTGAACAAGTGAGCAAGTTTAAGTTTAAATAAGCAGCACAACTTAATTAGGAGGAGAAAATTGTGCCTAGGTGGCATTAGGGGAGAGAGGGTCAGGATTTGGGATCTATACATTGAAACTTGCTATACTTCATCGTACCTGAATTAACTCATTCAGTGAAAATATACTGAGTACCCCTAAGTGCTAGTTATATGCTCTTTGACAAAACTTTTCACTAGGAAAGGGGAAGTGCTGCAGAAAATAAATCTGTGGTGGAAACTGCCACTTGCCCACCACTATCTGTTCTCTTTCTTCACAGTAATGGAAAATCGTGGCCACTCAGCTGGAAACCACATTCATTCCTTACCCCTCTTTATGGCTGGGTATGGCTAGTTCTGGCCAATGGAATGCAGCTCCTAGGTCATCTCCAATGTAGAGGTCAAGCCATATGCCCTGGACTTCCTTCCTTTCCTTTTCTCGTGAGCTAAAACATGGATGTGCCTAGGACTCAGCTTCAACCATAGAGGTCAAGATAATACCCAAGGAAATGGTGAGGTCAAAAGATGGAAAATTTCTAGTCCTTGATTGATCACATGGAACAGAGCCACTCCATCTATGTGGACTGTCACCTCATACCTGTCACATTAAAGAGAAATAAACTGTCTTCATTATGCCACTGTACTTTGGAAGTTTCTTCATTATGGCAGCTTAATTTTTATCCTAACTAATAAAATTCCTCATTATTCCCTAATATAAATTGCCCCAGAACTATTGGAAGGTGGCTGCATTTAGCCTTTTCTAGAGTCAGAATGGGGACCAGGCTATGATGATCATATTTTGTGGGAAATGTGTCACATACTATTTGCTCTTCTGTGGATCTTTGTCTACTTTTGCTCCATCCAAACTGATCTGGCTGACGTCTAAAAAAAAGACTGGCTGATTTCTTTCTCACCTGCTCTGATGGATACCAGTTGAGTTGCTGAATGGTCTGGAAGAAGCTTCTTAACTCTTTTCATCTGCGACAGCATAAATACCCATTTTCCTCTGTGGACTATTCTGTTAATTAACGTCAGTAGAGCAGACAGTGTTCCAAAGCAGGACTATTACTAAGCCTCCTTTACTGCAACTGCATAAGCAACATTGCAGCTAATCACTCAGGAAGTAAAATCAGTAGGAAGTTGTCAAGAGGGTCAGCCTGTAATTAATCAATGAGTTCCCTGCCAATAAAGATAGTGCATTCTGGTACATGTGTAACTGAATTTAATGACTGTACCATACTGGCAAGTTACTGGAAAAGGAAAACATTCCATCTTTGCCCTGGAACAGCACCTTATCGCAAAAAACAAATGAAAAATCTGTGCATCATGCCAAATAACATCAAAAGGAAGAATAACAGAGGCCATAGCTAGAAACACTGTTACTCTACAATGGACTCAAGGTGAATGACAGAAAAGGGACATCACTGAGGAAAACATGCATGCTCTCCAAGTCTCGAGCACAAATCTGTTGGAAAAGATCCTTAGACCTTGTACGGTCATCCTTTTGATAGTAAAGCAAAGTAGGAGACCTAAAGTCTTGGATTTTTTTTTTTTTTTTCTCGTCCTCTCCCGTTGCGGAGCTCAGGCTCTGGACGCGCAGGCTCAGCGGCCATGGCTCACGGGCCCAGCCACTCCGCGGCATGTGGGATCTTCCCGGACCGGGGCACGAACCCGCGTCCCCTGCATCGGCAGGCGGACTCCCAACCACTGCACCACCAGGGAAGCCCTTGGATGTTTTCAGAGGTGTGGTGAGGGATTTTACAGCAGACTTTGAATAAATGGAGAGTTGTTAGTTCGTGTTGCTGGCCAACCTTGCTCCAAGTCCACTGCTGAAGAAAAATGAACAAATTTGTTCCTTGCTGAGATTCAGCATTAGGCAAAGCTTGCAATCTCGTCTTCTCCAAGCCTCCCTAGGAATGAGAAGTTCTGTGTTCTAGTACCATGATGTGGTCTGAGTCAACAGACTCACCATTCTACGAACACGATGCAACATTCAAGATCAGTATTTCATTTTGCTAAGTTAAATATGCTATACTTTAGCATTTTTAATTATTAAAAAAAAGCTTAAGTAGTTAAAGTGAGAGGGGGACATTTTAGTTTGTGTGACTGCAAGTATTTTGGCAACACTTATCAAAAGTCTCAAGGGGAAATAAAAACAGATCCATTTAGAAAGATGTTGACCAAAGCACCTTTTTAAAAAAATTTTTTTAGTTTATATTGGAGTATAGCCAATTAACAATGTTGTGACAGTTTCAGGTGTACAGCAAAGGGACTCAGCCATACATATGCATGTATCCATTCTCCCCCAAATTCCCCTCTCATCCAGGCTGCCACATAACATTGAGCAGAGCTCCCTATGCTATGTAGTAGGTACTTGTTGGTTATCCATTTTAAATATAGCAGTGTGTACATGTCAGTCCCAAACTCCTTATCCCTTCCCCCCCATCCTTCGCCCACCCCATACCCATAAGTTCGTTCTCTAAGTCTGAGTCTGTTTCTGTTTTGCAAATTGGTTCATTTGTATCATTTTCTTTTTAGAGTCTTCATATAAGGGATATCATACATACTGAGTGAAGTAAGTCAGACAGACAAAGCACCTTTTTAATAATAGTAAAAAATTTAAAACATCCCCACCCTGGATATTGGAGACAAAAGAAAAGGGGGTACATGGGATCTGCTGAAATGAAATAACACTAATAACGAAGTTATTAAATATTAAATAATGAAGTATAATTAAATATTCCACTTTCTACAGATCAAGGTCCTTTCCTTGAGGATCATAAATATAATTTAATGAATTCTTTTGAATTTAAGAGGATTATAAAAGTGGGCCCATTTTAGCATCAAGTTAAAAATCCTTAGAAAGTATCACGTTGATATTTTCCCACGTCTAGAAGAAAGTGAAGTAAAGAGAAGAACATCAGCTGTAAAGATTCTCATCACTACCACTGCAGGTAAATGTATACGAACGAGAAATCAGTTGTGTAGCTCTGTACATTTCATTTCTGCCATGACTCTCACATTTGAAATTATTCAAAGACAAGGAAACCCTCTTTCCCTTAATTACCTGGAACCAATGTACTAAAAAATTCTCCAGTTAGTATCATTCAGAAACATGATTTTCACAAAAGCAATTTAGGAAAAGAGGTTGCTGAAATGTAGCCCATTTCCTAAAAGCATGGTATTTCAGTGAATCAGAGTACGTTCTCAAAAGAAAGCATATAAAAATATTGCCATTAAAAAAAATATATATATATTGTCATTATTCAGACTCATTATTTGCAATTAACAGAAACTCTTTTTAATCCACAATTAGTGGAGTTTAATAATCCCTGATTCTGGGGACTTGCTTAAGTTCCAAAATTTTAAATTTACCGACAAAAAAAACTAGAAAGTAACAAGACAACTGTTACTGCCCAATATTATTTCTTTCTTTTAATATTATTCTTAATATTTAATATTATTATTTAATATCATTATTATTAATAATAATATTTAATACTATTATTTATTTCTTCTAATTTTTATTTCAAAATAATTTCAAATTTACAGAAAAGCTGCAAGTAGAGTATAAAGAGCTCTCATACATCCTTCACTCTGAGACCCCACACAGATTTGACTAGTGGTCCTAATAATTTCCTTTACAGTCAAAGGATCCAATCCAGGATCACATGTGGCACTTAATGGTCATGAGTCTTTAGTCTTTTTCAATCAGGAAGACATTCTTCAGTCCCTCTTGACCTTCATAACCTTATCATTTTTGATGGTGCAGGCTGGGCTCAGGTGTGCTTATTGATACTGAAGTGTCCCTACTGAACAGAGCTAAGAACTATCTGTATATAAATACACACACACGTGCCCTTACATCTATATATATCTCTACAGATACCTATATATCTTGAAAACACACCACTGCCTCTAATTCCAATCCAACATCACAGAGTCAGTCTAGCCTTCCTCTTCTCCTATTTGCAACATCATTCTCCTCTGACAGTAAGAAAACTGGCTTCCATTATCCACTTACTTATTTGCTCAATACCCAATATGTCACTAGTCTCATCTACTGACATGACCCAGCCATTGATCTTCTCAGCACTTTCCTCTTTCCAGCTTTGACCTCAGTCGGCCCAACTCCAACCAGCCATCCCCCTTCACTTGGGCTTTTTTTCCTTTCTTCTGAAATAGAAAGGAGGGGGAAAGAAGAAGGAAGGAAGGGAGGGAGGGAAAAAGAAAAAAAAATGTTTGGTAGCAATAGGTATGGTACATTTCAGGGACCAAAAATAAAAAAAAAAGAGTAAGATCATGGGCTCTGGAATCAAACTTGGGTTGGAATCTTGAATCTGCTACCGAGTAGCTGTGAAAATTTGGGGAATTTACTTTACCAATTTGTGCCTGGCTTCCCCATCTTTAAGACAGAAATCATGTGCCTATCTTATAGGACTAATGTGTTCACATATGTAAAGCATTTAGAAAAGCATTTGGAACTTTGTAAGAATAATTGAATGCTAGCTATTTTATTACCTATCTATAGAAGTGCATAATTTCTCTCCTCAAGGTAATACTATAAGAGACGTAACTGTGAGACAGTCATTTTAATGCGTTCAGCCAAGCTTTCTACCTTAAGATGTCCTGGCAAGTATACTGATGATGGAAACTATAGAAAAACAGTGCAAAATTAAATTTATAGTCACCAGAATTAGAAACAATGAAAATGAAACTCATTATAATATCCAGCCCTAACTCCTTCCTATTCTTCAATCCCTCAGGTCTATAGAATGTCCACATCATAAGAACAGAGACTGGGTTATCTTGATTATCAAAGACTTGTAAATATTAATTACTGTCCCAATAACTTCATTGTCAATGACTGCTGTTATCATTTCCATAATTTTTCTTCCCACAGGATGTTAAATTAGGTGTTTTCTCAGCAGTTAGCATTTCTAAAATGAAGGTCTCTACATGAATACAAAAGGGTATCATTTTAAATTATAAATCTCTAGCTCAAATAATCTAAGTAAATTTCACAGGCTATTCAAAACACAGCTCAGGGCAAAATACTGCCCTCCAGCTGAGATAATGACTTAATTTTCCAATCAGGTTTTTTTTTTTGGCTTTTTTCCAATCTACTGAAAATGTTCCTCTGCATGTTTAGAAAATGAAGTGGAAATATTCTAATTTATAAATAGTTACCACACACATCTCTGTGAGGATCACAAACTATCAAAGAATTAAAGTATATGCATTCCCATTCTTTTGTCTTTTGTAACACTTTTCTTTTTACTATCATGCTCACCGTATCAGTAGCCTGCCTAAGACTGGTTTCCACCTCTATTTCATATTCCTGGGCATAACGATATCACAAGTCTCATGGCACTAACATGGCCACAAAGTGAAACATTCAACTCAGCCTATGCTCTCACCTTTTGGCTCCGCAAATGGGTTCAGGAACTTTTACTGAATGTTTGTGTCCCCCCAGATCCATATGTTGAAACCTAATCCTCAGTGTGATGGTGTTTAGAGGTGGGCCCTTTGGTAGGTGATTAGGTCATGAAGGCAGAGATGTCATGAATGGGATTAGTGACCTAATCAGAAGAGCCAGGAGAGGGATCCCTTGCCCTTCCCACCATGTGAGATTACAGTGAGAAGACAACTGTCTATAAGGAAGCGGGCCCTCACAAGACACTGAATCTGCGGGCACCATGATCCTGGACTTTCCATATTTATTTTCTCCAAACTTTGAGAAATAAATATCTGTTGCTTATAAGTCACGCAGTCTATACTATTTTGTTATAGCAGCCAGAACAGACTAAGACAGGCACATATGAGCAACAAGGCAAAAAAGCTCCCCCAAATGTATTGCTTAGCCTTCAGGAACAGGCTTAGCTAAATGTCAAGTAGCAGAAAAGGCTTTCTGCACCATAAAAACCACTTCAATAAACTCCGTGAATCACAGTTAAATCAATTTTTTTAATGACTGAAAATACAAAGATTGGGTCTTTGCAGAATCCAGGACCCACCACTTTGATCACCAACATCCTTGTGAAAGTGAAGTCTCTGTGCCCTGGGAGGGAGGTGAGGAAGCTGTGGGCAAGTGGCTGCTGAGCAAAGGGCACACCTAATCCCAACCATCCATAGTATATAACAAGCATGACAATAAGAGCCATTGTTTACAGAGAGTCAAAACTAGCCAAGCCCTATAATGTCCTTTAACAGTCTCAGAAATACAGAGAGGCAGCTATATTTTATCACAATTTTTTAGACAAGTAAAGGGAGAATTAAAGTTTCTGAAACTTGCCTGAGGTCACCCAGATAGCAAGGGGCAGAGCTGGAAATTAAACCCTTTTCTATCTAAGGGTGATCCTTGCCTTGCCACAAGAATTTGCACTTTGCTTAGTACCCATAAGAATTTTGTCTAACCTCGATGACTCAATTAAAATGCTTCATCTACTTACTGTCTCTCTGGTTTTCAGTATGCTGTTTGAAATCATTTTCTGTAGGCAAGTAGAGTCAGACAACCTCAATTCTAAAATTCCTTTCAATTAAAAGTGAAAGAAGGAAGGAAGAATGGAAGGGAGGGAGGGAGGAAGGAAGACACTTCAGTTGCTGAGCTGCCTGGAAGCTGCATAAAATTAAAATTTTCGACAAAAATAAGCAGAACATCAACTTCAGATATAGCTGATAACAATGACAACGGAGTTGTGGCCTGTGGTCAAAGGGTACAGGAGGTCTTTTTGGAGTTCTAGAGACACGACTGGGAAAGTTGTGTAACTTTCCAGACCAAGGGTCATCAATAGAACTGTTGGCAAAAAGAGGGGCAGAGAAGGGAGAAAGACTCAGAATAGGAGGCAAGAAGGCCTAAAAGATGTACCATTTACACTTTGCAGTTTCGTTAAAGATCCTAAAGGTATACTATGTGTCAGATGAACTTTATCCTAGGGTGGTCACAACCTTTATCCTAGGTTAGTTGAGCTTTTTTTTTTTAAATTTATGTATTTATCTTTGGCTGCATTGGGTCTTCATTGCTGCGCGGGCTTTCTCTAGTTTCAGCGAGCGGGGGCTACTCTTCGTTTCAGTGCGTGGGCTTCTCATTGCACTGGCTTCTCCTGTTGCCGAGCACGGGCTCCAGACACGCGGGCTTCAGTAGTTGTGGCTCGCGGGCTCAGTAGTTGTGGCACACGGGCTTAGTTGCTCCGCGGCATGTGGGATCTTCCCGGACCAGGGCTCCAACCCGTGTCCCCTGCATTGGCAGGCAGATTCCCAGCCACTGCGTCACCAGGGAAGTCCCTGGTTGAGCTTTATTAGTACTTTAGTTTGAGAGGTTGCAGACTTCCATCCATTTTCCTCTAAGTCTGGTTTCCACAGACCAGCCCACAGCAAAGCTTTCCAGCAAATCCCTGCCTTTACCCAACGGAAAAGAGGGAAATACAAAGGAAGGGGAAGGCTATCTTGCAAAGCTTCCTGCACTTTTCCCCTGTTTTTCTTCATTAATAGAGAAAAGAGTTTCTCTATTCAAGGGGAATATTCCAAGGCACCCTCCCTAATGGGAAAGGTCTATGTAATGCTAATTAGATTCACTAAATGCAAAGATATTTTCTTTTAGACAAGGGAGCCTGAATTAAATTTGATTTAACATAATTGTAGGAGATGGGTGGTTTTAAAAAAAAATATTCTGCAAAGTGCTAATGTGATTTCACTGTAATAACAGTCTAATAAAGGAAACCAATATTTACAGGGGAGTATATTAAGTGTAACAAAATTGCTAAAGAGTATTTAATAGGTGCCTTATCATGGTCAGTATATTTCATTTCCACTGCTTTCCACAGTACCTACTGTGGCTAAGTTTTGCACCTAGGTTTTGCTTCTATGCTCAGAAGAGGTCCATTCCCATGTTAAAATTAGAGAAATGCATTTTCCAACTATTGAACAGCCCTTTTATCTTCACAACAGAAGATCTGAAGATGAGCTGGAGTTTATATGATTCACTCCTTTAAGACAAAGTGAAATTAGGTTACCTTGAACTGGAGTTAATATGATTCACTCCTTTAAGACAAAGTGAATTAGGTTATCTTGAAAGGTGTCATGCCATTCTGTGTGCCATCACATTATTTCACACTTACTAAGCTAAGTATAGTGCTTAAAGAATGTTTCCAGCCAACAGATTTCATCTGAAATCTAGCTCTGGGCAAAAGCACTGAGCCTCAGTTTCCTCATTTATAAAATAACAGATGTAATAAATGCTTATCTCTTAGGGATGTTGTGTAAAAGCTTGCTAGATTTAGCAAATTAAAATACAGGCCGCTCAGTTAAATTTGAATATCAGATAAACAAATAACATTTAGGATCATTCCAGCCACTGCGTCACCAGGGAAGTCCCTGGTTGAGCTTTATTAGTACTTTAGTTTGAGAGGTTGCAGACTTCCATCCATTTTCCTCTAAGTCTGGTTTCCACAGACCAGCCCACAGCAAAGCTTTCCAGCAAATCCCTGCCTTTACCCAACGGAAAAGAGGGAAATACAAAGGAAGGGGAAGGCTATCTTGCAAAGCTTCCTGCACTTTTCCCCTGTTTTTCTTCATTAATAGAGAAAAGAGTTTCTCTATTCAAGGGGAATATTCCAAGGCACCCTCCCTAATGGGAAAGGTCTATGTAATGCTAATTAGATTCACTAAATGCAAAGATATTTTCTTTTAGACAAGGGAGCCTGAATTAAATTTGATTTAACATAATTGTAGGAGATGGGTGGTTTTAAAAAAAAATATTCTGCAAAGTGCTAATGTGATTTCACTGTAATAACAGTCTAATAAAGGAAACCAATATTTACAGGGGAGTATATTAAGTGTAACAAAATTGCTAAAGAGTATTTAATAGGTGCCTTATCATGGTCAGTATATTTCATTTCCACTGCTTTCCACAGTACCTACTGTGGCTAAGTTTTGCACCTAGGTTTTGCTTCTATGCTCAGAAGAGGTCCATTCCCATGTTAAAATTAGAGAAATGCATTTTCCAACTATTGAACAGCCCTTTTATCTTCACAACAGAAGATCTGAAGATGAGCTGGAGTTTATATGATTCACTCCTTTAAGACAAAGTGAAATTAGGTTACCTTGAACTGGAGTTAATATGATTCACTCCTTTAAGACAAAGTGAATTAGGTTATCTTGAAAGGTGTCATGCCATTCTGTGTGCCATCACATTATTTCACACTTACTAAGCTAAGTATAGTGCTTAAAGAATGTTTCCAGCCAACAGATTTCATCTGAAATCTAGCTCTGGGCAAAAGCACTGAGCCTCAGTTTCCTCATTTATAAAATAACAGATGTAATAAATGCTTATCTCTTAGGGATGTTGTGTAAAAGCTTGCTAGATTTAGCAAATTAAAATACAGGCCGCTCAGTTAAATTTGAATATCAGATAAACAAATAACATTTAGGATCATTCTTTAGTGTATTACAGGACTCAATATTTACGTCCTATATTTTTTCTGGCAACCCTGCTTGTGTATATTAAGTTAAATAATTCATGTTGAGGTACATACTGTGTGCATGTGTGTGTGTGTGTGTGTGTGTGTGTGTGTGTGTGTGTGTACCCACATACATACATACACACCAGCACAATCATATTTTCTGAGGGAGGTGCAATGGCAAAAGGGAAGTCTGTGGAATCATCGCCCCTGGAAGACTTTATAAGCTAGCCGTTAAGATGAGATGCCCATTCCTGGAACAATCATAAAATGACAATTCAGCCAAGGCCAAAATCATAAATGCAATGTATGGGTGAGGATGGAGAAAAAATCAGATGGCCTGAATTTAGGACAAAAAAATCATAAAGAATGTATCTTGAATTGGGTTCTAAAGAAATTGTTATGAAAAAAAATGACTAAAGAAGAGGGTGTTCTACACAAGGGGTCATCCCAGTACAAGCAAATTTCCCCAAAGAGGCATGAGCCTGTGGTCCTCAAGGGTCACCAAGAATAGGCCACCCAAGAGATGGGACTATTTGATGGGACAGGGCAAAGAAGTTCACCTAGAGAGGGTGAGGGCAGATTACACAAGGTTTTGGATGCTGGTGTAAGAAGCTGATTTGTTAGCTCCATAACAACTATAATTCCCTTTCCTACAAAAGGACAGCAAACCTCTGTGTCCCTGCTAGGATCTGGGGGATGCTGGATTGTGACTTGCATTTGGGCTGAAACAAATATAGGGAAAGTAGAGCCAAGAGCCAGTTCCTTTGCAGAACTGAAATGGAAAACCAAACCAAGAGCTGTCCAGTGAGGGCTGTGACATGATGGAATGATCCAGAGAGGCCAAACTCAAGCACGTGGAAACAAGTTAGAAACTAGGAACCTCAAAGCAAACATGGGAAGATGGAATCGAATGAAAAAGGCAATGGTTGGAAAAGTTCCCTGAGCTACTAAACTGTACCTGTGGGGTTTTTATGGGTTCTCAAAGCTTAGCAGGAGAGGGCAAGACTGCCAAGGGATCCAAACAGGCTCTGATGAGGTAGCCAGGGCAGGAATTCAGCTATAAATCACCAAGAGAAGCCCAGAACAAGTTGCCAAAACGAAGAATGACCAGAAGACACTCAATCCAAAGGCATACAAAGCAAGACAATGGATGGTGCATAAAGAGGAGGCAGGAGGGGAAGCAGATTCAACAGATATTTAGTTAATATCCAATATGTGCAAGATGACATTCTAGGCTTTGCAAAGAAGAGAAGGATAAGTAAAAGATCAATGCCTTCAAAATGCTCCTGATCAAGGGGGAAAAGATTGAGATTAAGATAGAGAACAATACATAGCCAGATTCTGATAAGGTCAAGAGAGGGCATGAGCTACGTACCATGGATGTGCCCAAGACAGGAAACTGTCTTACCAAATTGGGGGTGAGGAGGGAATCGGAGAAATGCTTTTTGAGTTGAATCTTAAAGAATGAGTAGGATTTTAACAGGTGCAGCTAGTGTTGGGGAAAGAGCATTTCCAACAAAGATGACATCAAACAATCATGGTAGCATCACCAGATGAAATGGAACTATGGGTCCAGGACATATTGAGACATCTAAGTAAGGCTGCTCTGGAATTGGGTGGAAAAACAAAACTAGAGTTAAGGTGAAAATGAGAACCACAACAGCAGATATGAGTCATTATTCTTCCTGACCTAATCTTCTACTTAACACAAATAAAGAGCTTATATTTAATTTTTTTCATGCTAACTTAACAAAAACAAGATTACGATGGAGGTTGCTTTACATGCCTTAAGCAATTCGAACAACTATTGGGCATATAATATACCCTGAATAACTAGGCTTATGTAGTATTCTAGTCTATGCCAAATTATTTGTTTACCTTAACTACTGGAGTTTTTTTAAAGCATATTACTTATATTGAAATATTCAGAGATTACATAATTACTGCTTTTTATAAACTTTTAATAGTTTTCAAAGAAGGCATCCCATTTTCTTTGCCATCTGGGTACAAAGATGTTTCATAAGGTGATGGAGTGTGGCTAGTCCCCTAACTTCCAAAATCTTTCCATGACAGGTACTGACTATGGGGCAGCTTTTCTGATGCCATTGCCAAGGTAGTCAGACTTCTGTAGCTATGAGAAAGAGTAATGGTATTATTTCTTCTCGAAAATGGAACAGAGGTCTTTACTTAATATGCCAAGTAGCATTTGATTGGGGTCCTGCAATGCTGCAGCTCTTCTAGTGAGAGACTCCACATACTAAAGCACTCTGTCCCCAAATTTAATTATCTTAGGGCATGACCACACAATATGATAGAATGTACCCTTTTATCCACAGCCTCTAGCAATCTGCTGAGATGGAAAGGTGGCCTATTATTAAATATATCTCCAGAAAAAAAGAGAGAGTCTATAAATTCAATCAATAGTGCATTCCAGTAGCTTACAACCTTTAGATGCATCAGGGTCTCCCTTGGGCACTGCTTACAATCCTCTGGTCATAATTTAAACCAATTTCTTTTCATTCTATCCTCCAGTCACCATCCATCTCTCATATTTCTCTCATCCTGCAGCCTTATCTCCTATCTTATTCTCTCCTTTCAACCTTTCCCTAACAAGTTCTGCTTCCTAATTCTGAGTCATTTTCACTGATCCATTCCTGACCTTTTCCAAATATTTCATTTGTCATAGGGTCCTGACATAGCAATTTAATAAGAACAGACCACTGATCTTTATGTTACAAATTTTACTCCCAGATTAGTCTGGATTTTAGCTTACAACACAATTAATGGGGCTACAGATACTCATCTGGTTTTGAATAAAGAACTGTCTTAGTAGAACCACTGGCTCAGAAATGCCCTTATAAGGTAATACCATCCAGTCACCAAGATAACCGACTATTTTTATTTTCAACAGTTTTTCATTCCTTTTAACTCCTCTGTCAAAGCCACATACTTAATTATTTTTCCAGCATTGGTTTTTTATGACATATTAGATGATTATGGTGAAAAATGTTACTTTGCCATGTGCTTTTCTTCGGAAGAACATAAAGTTTCTCTCATAAGTGATCTAATGTGTCCTTAAAACACTCATCTCTGACAGATGGAAGGTTTTATTACTCCTTACTTTATAAACAGGCAAAGTGAGGCCTACAGAAGAGGACATGATTAAGGTTTGACAGACGGGTAAAACAGGGGTGAGAATTGGGGTGGACATCCCGGCTCTCTGCTGCCTAATGCAGCTGGAAGATTGCACTGGTTAATAACTCTCTCAAATTTGCAGTCCATTATCAAAATAGGAAAAATTTCCAACCCCGTGTAACGGTGCTGCAGGGAACAACATCACCTGGTGGAAAGCCCATGTGGTATGCGGTCTGAAGTCTTCTTAAAGGTGTGACTTCTAGTAGGTCACTCACGCAATCTGGGTTTTTGCTTTGTAAAGTGGTCTTGATAACAGGGTAAATGTTATCAAGGGTAAATTAGAGAGTACACAACAGGACTTCCAAACTAGCTACAGAAGTTTTCACTGCAAATGAGCAAACCATCCTCAAGTCCTCGAAGCTTCAATGCATTGTATACTTAATTAAAATGACTTAGCACACGCACAATCTGTTAATAAAGAGAACCAAGTAACCCTGTGAACACTACTAGTCAGTGTTGGTAAAATAATCCTGCAAACACTAATAGTGAGTGTTGGTCAGATTACTATTTTTTTCTTTTTTTTTAATCCTTAATATTTAATATTCAAATAGTGCTTTTCTTGCAACGATTTCAGTATCTCTTTGAGCCCATAATTGTTTAGCCTGCACATAATTTTTAAACGTGAAGCTCAGAGCTTACATAAAAGTTATGTGTCCCTTTATACCATGCATACTATAGGTATTCCATAAGGATCTGCTAGATTATTTCCAATATATTGGTTACTTGCAAATGATTTACTTTTCAGTGTGTGCACTCTCTTTTCACAGTTCTCTCCTTATCTCTTCTACTACCTAAATCTCAATTCTTTTCTCTCCCAGTTTTTCCACAAGATACAAGCGAAGGAAATAAAACAATAAAAAATTATAGCACAAAAATTTTAAAAAATCACAAATAGATCTGCGTTTTTCTTTGGAAATGGCCATTATTTGCCAACATTCTGAGGCCCTGTGAATTTCTTTGTTGAGTTCCAGGCAGTCTACCTGCAGGAATCTCAGTGCCACAGTATTAATTGTTTTCTAAAGCATCTTTTCTTTCTTGAGGAGGTTAAAATTTTATTGTAATGAATGTACTGCTTGGAGGTTATCAAAAGTAAAATCTAAGTTAGAGAAGGAAGCATTATTTTGTTGTTGTTCTTGTTTAAGCTGTTCTTTTGTCACTTGCAGGAAAGGTATAAATAGTTCTCCCTATGTTTCTCCCTCCTCTATGTGACAAAGGCTCCACTGATTGGAACTTTTGCCTGGAAGTTAATGCCAACTTTCAGAGGAGGTATTCCTCAGAGGATGCCAACTTAGTGTGCTTTGCCCAAATCTGCCATTTTTAGCATTTCATCACAGAGGCTAGAATTTGAATGGACTATTCCTATGGCATAAAAACATTTCATGAACTGTACTTACTGAAATAAGAACAGCTTACACATCCTGCCTGGGAATGAACATGTGGTCTAAAACACGGAAATATTAACTCTCCTCTCGGGCTAAAGATTTATAAATTTGCTTGTGATACAATCCACCTGTTTGTCAAAATGTCCCAAAGACCTCACCACAAGATGCTATTCAATGACATAGGTAAGGTCGTGTTAAGGTTGGGACCAACAAGTAATTGAAACCAAACCAAATAACTAAATATTCTCTAGGAATCAACTTTAGGGGGCTCTCAACCACCAGAGAAATGGAAGGCTGTGTTGCTTCTTCAGTTTCACCCCTTAAGGACCTGAGGTCCTTCCTTAAAAAACTACTCTGATCATTTGCATATGCTGCAAATTACCTGCATTGGCAAAGATGATACTGAGGATCAGTGCACATTTTCTTTCTGATTTATTTATTTTATTTATTTTTGGCTGTGTTGGGTCTTTGTTGCTGCTACACGTAGGCTTTCTCTAGCTGCAGTGAGGGGGGGCTACTCTTCGTTGCGGTACGCGGCTTCTCATTGCGGTGGCTTCTCTTGTTGCGGAGCACGGGCTCTAGGCGCGCCGGCTTCAGTAGCTGTGGCTCACGGGCTCTAGGGCGCAGGCTCAGTGGTTGTGGTGCACGGTCTTAGTTCCTCCACGGCATGCGGGATCCTCCCGGACCAGGGCTCGAGCCCGTGTCCCCTGCATTGGCAGGCGGATTCCCAACCACTGCGCCACCAGGGAAGCCCAGGGCACATTTTTAAACTCTCAATTTATAATTCATTTTTATGACAACTCATTATTAAACTAAAGTAATTCGTATGTAAACCTCAAACTAAGTGTGGCAGATTTTACTACAACCGAAAATGCTAGGTATCTCTGCTTTATCACAAATTCTGACTTTCCATTTCTAGTCTCAAAAAACCGAAAATAGTCCTGAAGAAAAGTCTTCATTCTGCCTACTAACACTTCTGCATTAAAAAAAAAAAAAAAAAAAAAAAAATTAGTATAATTATAAGAAGATTCTCTCAGGGAAGAAGAGAGGGAGAGAGGAGTTTCAGTTTATTGCTGAAACTGTACCATTTAGAAGTACATGGTACTTCTACGTACATGGAGTCAGCACGTGCCCTTATCACTCAATTATAATTACAATTCGGTGAAGTAACTATTATCAACCCTGTTTTACGGATAAAGAAATGGAGACTTAATGAAGAGAAGTGTTAATATTATCAAAAAGAGAACCCCCCTCTACCCACTCTCCCAAAAATGCCGAAAAACAAAAACAAACAAATAAAAACTTCAACCAATTCGTTTACAAGATCTTTAGAAGGGATAATTATATACTTGGATAATTAAGTTGAGAATATGAGAGACAAAATATAGAAATAGTGTTTAAATGCAAATTTGATTCATTTCAGGACATCTCATTACAGACTCTCACACAGTGTATTATTATTATTATTACTATTATTTCTTCTGATCATTTGCAATCAATTTATGGTGTTGCCTGAGAACTAGAAAGAAGTAGAAGAAACCAGACTGAGGGTGATGCTGGTATCAGGCACTGAATGGGAAGCCAGAGGGATAAGCGTTTATTTCGTGCCTTTAATGTGTCAGAAACTGGGTTAGAGATTACCTATATTCTTTCAGGTAACCCTTACATCGCCTGTATTAGTCTTATATATCGTCCCTCAAAATTCACGATATCCATGGCAAACAACAGTATAAATTATTAATAAATGAGAAAATCAGGGTAAACAGAGAACAATGATAGGACAGTTTTTTGTTTTTTGTTTTTGCGGTACGCGGGCCTCCCACTCTTGTGGCCTCTCCCGTTGCAGAGCACAGGCTCCGGACGTGCAGGCTCAGCGGCCATGGCTCATGGGCTTAGCCGCTCTGTGGCATGTGGGATCTTCCCGGACCGGGACACGAACCTGTGTCCCCTGCATCGGCAGGCGGACTCTCAACCACTGCGCCACCAGGGAAGCCCTGATAGGACAGTTTTTAAAAAACAAGTCATAGTGCAGGAGGGAAAAGATATGGGAATATGTGTCTATGTATAACTGATTCACTTTGTTATAAAGCAGAAACTAACACACCATTGTAAAGCAATTATACTCCAATAAAGATGTTAGAAAGAAAAAAAGAAAAAGCAAGTCATAGGTATCATAATAATAATCTGTTTTGTGTGGTTGAGAGCTTGGTCTCTGAAGACACCAGATCCGAATCCGAGTGCAGGCCAGCTGCCAACCCCACTCCTTAACAGCGGTGGATCCCTGAGTCAATGACAGACACAACTCAAAGCCTCAGTCTCCTTCTCTGCAAAGTGGAGAATGATAATGGAAGCGTTACTACTCCCACCCAGGGCTGGGATAAGACAAAGTCAAGAATATAAATATCTAGCACAGTGACTAAAATGAAGCAATGCTCCACACACGTTAGCCATCGATATTAAAAATAGTGCACACTACGTAGTGTACAAAGAGGTGTGCCAAAGACCCAGTACATTTACTAGAAGCTCACCAGGATTTGGCTCAATCTCCAACACACTGAAATAAGAAGAAAAGAGATCTCCTTCCAGATTTACAGCTTGTATTAGCAGAAGACAGATCAACTGCTAAAGAGAAGTATAGCTGCTTTCCCTCTTGTTAAGGAGGCTGGTGACAACACTTCCTGTGGTGGCATTATTATCCCCATTTTATTGACAAAGAAACAAAGCCCTGCAAAGTTAAACTCCAGGCTCAGAAGTACAAATGAGAGGCTGAGGAGTGCACAGGGCTCATTCTACTTGAGTCTACTGCCAGGTGAAGGTGTTTGGAGTCCACTGAGGGATTTGGGGCACACCATCATGGGAGCAGACACTTCTGTCATCTCTGACATGCACCAAGAACACATTTCAAATTCTAAGTTAGATGTCAGAATGGGGAGTTTGGGGAGGGATTTTTATTTCCTGTTGCTCTGTTGATACAGTATCATCTCAGACACATGTGTCTAACTTTGGCCGCCAGAGACCATAACACATAAAACAGGTGTGTAGCACTGCTCTGTGGCAAAAAGCTTCACCCACTGCTACACTATTTTCAACTAGCAGGGAGACAAAAACCAAATTTCTCTTTCCTCTGCAGGCCCTTGGAATGTTTGGAGGCATGTCAGCCTTGTGAAAACTAATGTTTGCTCTTTTATTAAACGTGCCTTGAATGGAATCTGTCAGTTATATGTTGTGGCTGGATGGAGACCTTCCATTGGAGGTGATTTCAATTTTCTTTACTGTTTTTTTTAATTGACCAATACGTTAAGTTTCCTAAGGC
Organism: Lipotes vexillifer; assembly: GCF_000442215.2. Lineage (NCBI taxonomy): Eukaryota > Metazoa > Chordata > Mammalia > Artiodactyla > Lipotidae > Lipotes > Lipotes vexillifer. Next base: position 2,479,835 of record NW_006775074.1, read on the forward strand.
TGCTGGAACATAGTACCACAAGCTGAGTGGCTTAAAGCAACAGAAATTTATTCTCTTATAGTTCTGGAGGCTACAATTCCAAAATCAAGGTGTCAGCAGGGTTGGTTTCCTTTGGAGGCTCTGGGGGAGAATTTGTCCTGTGCCTCTCTTCCAGCTTATGCTGGCTGCCGGCAACCCTTGGCTTTCATTGGCTTGGAGCTGAACTAACTCCGTAAGTTCGATCACTGTCTCTGTCTTCACGTGGCATTCTTCTCCCTGGGTGTCTCTGTGTCTTCTCCTTTCCTGTGTCTTTTAAGAAGACTCACTATTAGACTTAGAGCCCACTTTATTTTTTTCAAGTTGTTCCAGTGAGAACCTTATTTTATTTTTTTAATTGAAGTATAGTTAATTTACAATGTGTTAGTTTCAAGTGTACAGCAAAGTGAGTCAGTTATAGATATATTCATATTCTTTTTCAGATTCTTTTCCCTTATAGGTTATTACAAGATATTGAGTATAGTTCCTTGTGCTATACAGTAGGTCCTTGTCGTTTACCTATTTTACATATAGTAGTGTGCATATGTTAATCCCGAACTCCTAATTTGAGAGCTCACTTTAAATCCAGGATGACCTCATCTCAAAACCCTTAACTTAATTACATTTATTCCCAAGAAAAGGTCATGTTCACAGGTACTGGGGTCAGGACTTGGACATATCTTTAAGGAGGGAGTATAACCCAGTGTAACCAGTAAAGGCTGTGGTTGTCTGTGTTCACTTCCAACAAAATTGAAAGTGGAGAGATGTTTCTAGGAGTCGTGGAGAGACTTCCTGTTGTGGTAAAGTTTGATCTTTCGGGGAAATTTCTTCTATTCCCTACCAGCATAGTCACCCTTAGGGGGTCAGGGAGCAGAGGCTGAATTAGCCACTTCTTCAGGATCTTCCCACAGCACATTTATTTAAGCATTTATGACCCAAGATAGTAATTTAGCTGAGGCTTCCCTACTAGTCTGTTGGCTTATGAGAGACAAGAACACCTCTTTTCATCTTTGTGCCTTAGCACCTGCACAGGTCCCAGAACATAACAATTGACACAGCTAAGCTACAGGGAAGGTGGGGAAAAAATTAAAGAAACTGGAATAGAAGATAGAAGATAAAATAGCATCAGTTTTGTACGACTCATCACTGTTGCCTAAACCAAGCCGTGGCATTTCTCAGTTTTGACATGAATCTATTTCTAACAATCCACCTTCTCTTTTTCACTTGCATTCCAGGCACCATCATCATATGGCATGTTTCTTAAATAGGTTAGCAAGATACTGCATGATTATCAGTTAACTCATGAGGAAATCAAACGCTTAAATTGTAAGTAGTGAAAATTCAATGTATATTACAGAAGATGAAGGGTTCTGTTGTCACGGTAACCGAACAGGCTGAACAACTCACCCATTCGGCAATTAGCTACTTCAGTGACTGGTTGACTAGTTAAAAACACCTCAGCGAACACAGTCATTTTAATTCTTTTACTCCTGGGAGAGATTTCAGTTTTATAGCTCTCCTGACATGTGAGTGGTCCTAATGATTCATTGCCATATGCTGCCTTTCATCTAACTATGCTATTAAGATTGCAATGTTGACAGATTTTTTAAAAAGCGTGGTCAGTTGTTAATACTCTGCTCGAATAGCACAGAGAGAGACATTTAAAAAAAATATCCCTTGACATTTAGGGCATGGATGAGAAAATGCTGAACTGTCTGTAGTGCTTATTTCATTTTATTTTTGTCGTCAGATGCTCAGGGTTATCATTTCGTCCTGGCTGGCTTCAGGCTGAATCTCATTTGAGAATCTGTAGGCTTTTAAGCATAAAGATTACCCGTGAAATTTGTTGGTAGAGTAATACAGTAACTTAAGTAAATTATACCTTTAAAACAGTAGACCTCTAATAAGATGTTTCCATTTAAATTGTACAATGAAGGATGTCTTTCCCCATGTTTTACCATAAATCACAATGGGTGATGAGCCCCATGAAGACAGGAGCTGTGTCTCCTTAATGCCCATGTAAATTTCCACTGCCAGGGACATAGCTGACACTCAGCCAACACTGTCTGAATGAAAAGGGGGATGTATGGTCAAGTACCTATGAGGGCTGTAAAAGCCAAATGTCATTTTGAGGTTGAGACTTCAAGCATTCCTTCCATCCCCAAGTATGTGACAGGCAATGCTGTAGTTCAGATGTTTTCAGACATACAAAAATGCTACATCCCTGAAAACTCTCACATAGTTACCCAAGAGTAAAGCCAGGAGAAAACAGGAAGCAGGATGGTGAGAGAAAAGGAAGAAATCAAATGTGGAAGGAAATCAAAATGGGGAAGAAGCAACAAAAGAGAAGCAAGATTTAGACAGAGAAAGAAAACCAAGGACCAGAGAGAAGAGCTAAGTACTGGAGGAGGAGAGAGAAAAATCTGAGACAGAAAAAGCAAGAGAGACAGCGTCTGTCCTGGTCTTGACAGCCTTGTGCGGAAGACACGTTAGAGTCTGTTGTTAGCTGACAACAGTATCACATGTTCAAATTCCAGCGAAGAGTAACATTTTGCAAAGCTTGCCTTAAGTCATGGTAAAACCTGCAAAGAGAAGCGAGCTGCCCCTGCACGGTGAGGACGGTGGCGACAGTCATTCCGTGAATGAGCAACCTTTAAGTTGGGGCGACGTGGCTTACCTGAGCTCATGACAGTAGGAAGGAGCCTGCCGACGGTTCGGTTTGGGGTACAGGTCCTGTGGTTGGTGGCTGCTCCTTGTCACTGACTCTCAGAGCCCAAGAGGGAGCCACTGGCCGTTCTCCCCTCTGGCCCCTGGCTGCCTGTGCCCCAGCACCCGAGCAGCACAGACCTGGAGCAGGACATCTGTCCCTAAGGAGAGGGGAAGGACACTTCAAGAGCCTCCCTCCCTTGGCACTTAGCCTGTTCATCCAGGTCCCTTGTCGAAGCCCTGGTTTTCCCCTCTTTCCCCTTCTTTCGTTCTGCACTTCTAAGCTCTTTTGAAAAAATCTAAAAGATCCCAATGTTTATAGCTAGAGAGTTTTAGAAAGGGCTAAGAAGTTTGCTCTTTATTTTTAATCCAAGCACCCAATACGGTCCCTGGAATAGAACAAAATAAAATGGTAGTCGACAACCTTTACTGAATACTGGATAGAGGACAGGAATTTCATCCTCAGAGGATAAATGCACCAACAAATTAAGAAGCTTCTGACACTGCAACTACATCTTGCTGGGAAGTTCAGTTCCACCAGCTATTAAACAATGAGAATCTTGAGAAATGCTGGAGAAGACTGTTTCTGTGTGATCAGAACAGGGTCCAAATAGATAGGGACTGTGCCTCTTTTAATCCGTGGCATTAAAATGCCAAGTAGAGCTTGCTCTTTGCAAATATCCCTTGAAGGCAGACAATGCAAAGTAAGTTGTGTATTTATTTAATTTACTGAATTTTCCGCACATAAGTGTCAAAATCTTTCCTATATGTTTTCTTCAAAATAGTCTGATGGGTGAAAGGAATGCTAGAGGTATAGATGAAACAAGATTAGCCAAGGGTTGATGGCTATTGAAGCTGGAAAATGGGTGTACAGGAGTTTGTTATACTATTCTCTTTCTTTTGGTGTATGTTTAACAATTTCCACAATCAAAACATTGCGAAAATTTCCCGAGATAACATCGCTAATGATTATCCAACACCATGCTTAGATTCTCACTCACGCCGTCCTTAATCAGACATGTACTGAGAAGTAATATATGCTGAAGCTGCTTTATACGCAAGCACAGGGTGACCAAGGCTGTCTTAGGGAGCTTACCCTCTAGAGGAGAGATACAACATGTGCATCTATTATTATGGCAGAGGCTGAAAAGCGCTGCCAGTGAATATAGGGCTAAAGAGTGAATTCAACTTAATTATAATTTTTCATCCTAGCCAACTACTGCATGCTTATTTTACCCTTTGCTCAACAGCAAAATCCAGTTTTACTACATGGTGCCCACACAACCGTGTTAAGGACACACTGATCACAGTTCTCATCACCAAGTGAAATTGTGAATTTCAGACACCTTGCTGTCAGAGACATTAAAGGAACATACATAGTCAGACAAAAGCGAGCAATAACACATCACAGGCTGACAAGGAGGCCTGCGGTGAGATGAAGCCCTCAGTCGTAGCTCCAGATAGCTTGAGCTGTTGGAAATCACTTTTCCAACCAATTACTGCGATGAGTCACTGAGATGGTAAAAGCTTGCAATTCCCACAGCAGACACCAGTCTCCTAAGGAGGCAGTGAGCATGCTAGCTTCATTAAATATGCAAAATGATCAAATTAAAGGGGGGAACTTTAATTGAGTGGGGATGTGTCCACTCCACTTCTTATGAATGCAATAGGACATGTAACACAGTTTCTGTTAGGGAAAACAACAGTAAGAACCACGACAACAAAATTACACAAGCAGCAGTCTTTCTGCTCAATTTCCCTCCAGTACAGCGGGAAATCTACCACGCTTACCAATTGGGAAAATAGGGGTAATAGTATTTTTAGTGTCCCAGTCTCATCTTTCCTTACCCTTCTTCTCGTGGTTAATATTCCCTCCCTCCATCCACCATATCAAATATTCAGAACAAGCAAGAACTTAATGACATAAATGATAACGTCATTCAAACTTTGACTGAAAGCTATGTTTACTTATGTGGACTTGCATAGTTTGCATTTTGACCACAGTAGCTACATTGATTCAATGTTCTAGGAGCTGTGCCTTTATAAGTACATTCCTCCTACCTCAGAACAATGCTGTAAATAAGTATGCTTGTTATCTTCACTTTACAGAAAAGGAAACTGAGGCACTAAGGTTAAGTAACATAAGATCACAGAGCTAGTATGCAGGGGAGCAGCGATTGCTCCTAGGTTGGCTGGTACCCAGCTTAGCCACTGGGCCAGATACAGACCCACTAGAAGCTTCGACCTTGTGTGTAAACAGAGGGCTTGGCTACCTGCTCAGTGAACTTCAGTCCCGTGACACCTGATGGGGTAGACACAATGAGGGAAAAGAAGACCTTTTAACTCCGGAAAGTCAAGCTATACCCAGAATGTCCTCGGAAGCAAAACCAATGGTTTTCTTTCTTTGTTTTTTAATTGGAGCGTAGTTGATTTACAATAGTGTGTTAGTTTCAGGTGTACAGCAAAGTGATTTGGTTATACGTATACATATGTATATACCTGTATTCTTTTTTATTTGATTTTTCCATTATAATTTATCACAGCATACTGAATATAGTTCCCTGTGCTATGTGTGTGTCTGTTAATCCCATACTTCCAATTTATCTCGCCACTTTGGTAACCATAAGTTTGTTTTCTTTGTCTGTGAGTCTGATTCTGTTTGGTAAGTAAGTTCATTTGTATCATTTTTAGATTCCACATATAAGTGATATCATATGATATTTGCCTTTGTCTGTCTGACATGTCACTTAGTGTGATAATCTTTATATCCATCCATGTTGCTGCAAATGGCACTGTTTCATTCTTTTTTATGGCTGAGTAATATTTCATTTATATATCAATATATACCGCATCTTCTTTACCCATTCATGCGTCGACGAGCATGTAGGTTGCTTCCATATCTTGGCTATTGTAAATAGTGCTGCTATGAACACTGGAGTGCGTGTATCTTTTTGAAGCAGAGTTTTCGCCTTTTCTGGATATATGCTCAGGAATGGGGTTGCCGGATCATATGGTAACTTTGTTTTTAGTTTTTTAAGGAACCTCCATACTGTTCTCCATAGTGGCTGCACCAGTTTACATTCCCACCAACAGTGTAGGAGGATTTCCTTTTCTTCACACCCTCTCCAGCATTTATTATTTGTAGACTTTTGGATGATGGCCATTCTGACCTGACCGTTGTGAGGTGGTGCCTCATTGTAGTTTTGATTTGCATTTCTCTAATAATTAGCCATGTTGAGCATCTTTTCATGTGCCTGTTGGCCAAAACCACTGGTTTTCATGAGGACCGGGTGGTGACACTAGATCACAGTTTTAGTCAGTGAAAGAGACAAGTGAAGACTATTAAAATACAGTGAGCTGAGGGTTGACAGGCATCCGGGTGGAGAAGCCACCAGAGGTCAGAGCACCGTGTGAGTAACTGTTTGGAAACATCCAGGGTGACTTCACAAAGGGCATCTTTCAGCAGAGTTTTGAAGGACAAGTTGAAAACCATCAGGTAAAGAGAATGAGGATGACATTCGAGGCATGTACAAATGTAAAAGACTTAACAAGACTAAAAAGCAAACAGCGGTCAGAGAGTGAAGGTGCCTGTATGCCAGGCTAAGGAGTATGGACTTCATCCTGTCATCGATTGGGAGATATTCAAGGGTTTTAAGGGCTGATAACCAGTCTAGCCACAGTGATCTAATGGTTGCCTGAGGATCTGTTACACTTTTGTGTATCTGAGCCTAATAGGAACACATTTTCTGTTCTTTGCATTGCTGGCATTAATCACAACAAAGCATCGTCACCTACAATTTTTGGCTCACTCTAAAGCATATGCACAATATAAAAATGGCTTAATTGTCTGCTTTTCCAGTATCTGATGATGCCAGCAGGATACTGTGAATACTACAAGTGGCAGGTCGCCACCTAACTCATGGATAAGGGGCAGTGCCAATATTCATCTGAATATTAAATATCAGTAAAATTTAAATTCTTCTGATCTTGGAGGAGAGGTTAAAGTAAATGTATTTAGAAATTACAAAATGCATTTTGCTTGTGCCCACTCTGCTGCTCCATTTGCCTACGGACACATGCTGTATGTATTTTTTCCTCGCTATATTCTCAGTGCCTAGGACAGTGCCAGGTGGCAGAGTAGAGATTCAATAATAATTTTTTAAAATTATTTATTTATTGATTGATTTTTGAGTGTGTTGGGTCTTCGTTGCTGTGCATGGCCTTTCTCTGGCTGCGGCGAGCTCTCTTCTTTGCGGTGTGCGGGCTTCTCGTTGCAGTGGCTTCTCTTGTTGTGGAGCACAGGCTCTAGGCGCGCGGGCTTCAGTAGTTGTGGCTCACAGGCTCTAGAGTGCAGGCTCAGTAGTTGTGGCGCACGGGCTTTGCTGCTCCATGGCACGTGGGATCTTCCCGGACCAGGGCTCGAACCCGTGTCCCCTGCATTAGCAGGTGGATTCACTGGCAGGTGGCACTGCACCAACAGGGAAGTCCCCTCAGTAATATTTTGTATTGACTGAAAGGGGTGAATTTGTTTTATTTTTAATTTAAAAAATTTTTTATACAATTTTTAAAGGTTACTTTCTATTTTCAGCTATTACAAAATATTGGCTATGTTTTCCATGTTGTACAATACATCCTTGAGCCTATCTTACACCTAATAGTTTGTACCTCCCACTCCCCCATCCCTATAATTCCCCTCCTCCCGCCCCACCCCCATGAAAGGGGTGAATTTTAAATTGGATTTTAAAGCAGGTTAGGTGGAGGGAAAGTCAGGCTCAAGAATTTATTGATTTTTTTCAGCTAAAATGAGTCATTTATCATAATGTCGATCCTTGGCTCATATCTCTTGGCTGAAAGTTAAACAACACTGAGACTTTTTTTTATTATTGTTAATAATAATGACAATATATTTGGATAACCTTTTAGTTTTTGACGTTGGTTGACATAAATATGTTTTCCAATCAGTCACAAGATATTGAGATGACTGCTCAAAAATGTTTTACTGATAGGAGTACATGATCAAAAAGTTGGGAGACCACTGTGTTACTTAGTAAACCCCCATGATGATTACTTACAGTCCCTCCCTCTTCCTCACATATTTTCTGCTGCTTCCATAGAGCCAATATTATGAAGAGAATTCCTTTTATACTTAAAGAATAAAGTAGTTACCCAGAAACCATTTTGAAAACATTTTCTGAGCAATTACTCCACAGATGACATTGGGCTTGGGGGAGACGAATCTACAGGCAGAAGATAGCAGAGAAAGAAGAGGCAGAAGCCCCCGGCTCCAGCTCTTCCCAAATATAGTCCAAAAATCAAAGCTGCTCATAAAAATTATCTCAATGCATACTCTCTGAAGCAGTGTTAAATGTTATATCCATTATACAGGTAATATGATTGAGGCTCAGCAACGTTAAGTACTAATTTATACCAGAGTAACTGGGAGAATATGAATTAACATTATAAATATATATCTCAGCTTTCTATATGCAAGGGGTTATTCTAGAGAATATGTAAAATGCAGAAAGAGGAGAGAGAGACAGGCAGACAGGATAGTTGCCATAAAAAATAATTCTGTTTTGCACAGTTTATGTGGCTACCTAGTATAGGAGGCAGCCACATGTACACATCATATATAAACAAATATCCAGGTACTGACTCATATATGAAAAAACTTCATGTTAAATGGTGAAAGGCTGAAAAGTGATAATCAGAGTTAAACAGAACCAGGTAAGGGATCAATTAACACTGCTGTTGAGAGGTGAAAGCATCCAGATAACAGGGCAGAGGGGTAAAGGGAAAAATTACCTTGGGCATAAACTTTAATTACTCAACTTAGTGAATGAATATAGATGCTATTACGATCAACATCTCCAAATACCCCTTTTTCATGGCCAAGAGCCATTTAAGATTATCAGATGGTTGATGCCAATCAGAAACAAATTTACTATTCCCTCTGAGAAAACAAAAGAAGAAAGTCATGGTAGCTATGAAAGACAAGGTTTTTATGGAGTTGGATAAATTCCTACCTGTAAAAAAAATATAGCTCAACACTATAAAGTACTTTTAACTGCATGGATTTTTGTGGACATTTTATGAAAATTAAACAAATAAATAGTTTAATTTTCTCTGTATAAATGCTATACTCTCAGAACATTATTAAAACATAAAGCAGATAACATTCATGTATGAGGCAGATAAAAATGTCACAATGGAACCATTTAGGGTAAACACACAAACACACCCTCACACACACACACACACACACACACACACACACACACACAGTAGAAGAATCTGAAAAACTGTCAATACTGAAGGAGAAGAACTAGAAAAGTGTCAGCCACACTGTATACACTAGGGTACTGTAGTGACAAAAACATCCGTGAAATTTGAAGAATTTTCCTTGCAGGTGCCTCAGATAGGCTATTAAGTAACTGAAAGAGAAATTTTCTTTCCTACTGCTAAGTGCTGCCTAACCAGTCTTAAATCACCTTTTAAATATTCTGTCAAAAAAGTTGATAATATAAGAGGGTAGTGCAGTGACAGGCATTCTTCCTTTTCTGAAAGCTTCTCTCAGAATTTCTAAAGCATGGAAAGTTTTTGCGGTAAATACTCCAGTATTTCTGAAGAAATGTTTAGAAGGCCAATTGGTGACAGCAATAGAATAATAACAACAAAAAAATAAGCAACAGATAAATCACAGGAGCTGAAATATATAACTCAGTCAAGAATTGACCAATAGGGGCTTCCCTGGTGGCGCAGTGGTTGAGAGTCCGCCTGCCGATGCCGGGGGCACAGGTTCGTGCCCCGGTCGGATTCAGAGAAGATATCAGACCTAGGGATATAAATTTGGGAGTCATTTAGATATAGGTGTTTACCCAGCCCACCTAGGAAAACTTGTATAGAGAAGAAGAAATTTCAAGACAAAGTGTCAAAGAACCCCAACCCTAATACTTGAGTAAATGAAGATGTGATGGCAAAAAAAAAAAAAAAAAAAAAAATTGACCAATAAACAACATCAAAACTCCAACCAGAGGTAGCCCAGCACCTATAATGACCAGAAATGATGTTTGATTGTGGGGACAGAAATCTTTAGAAAACCCAAGAATAAAATTAGATGACAGAAGTTTCTATGATCGTGCACAGTAGAAACAGTATTTTTCAACAAATCCCAGTATTCTCAAACCAAGGAATATACCCATAAAAAGGAAACTATATCTTAGGACAATAAAAGTAAGTAGGAAAGCATAGGGGTAAAATTTTGTGACTCTGGATTTGGTGACATGTTCTTAGATGTGACAGCAAAAGCACAAGAAACAAAAGAAATGAGCAGATAAATTGGACTTCATCAAAATTAAAAACTCTCATTCATTCTTCGAAGAACACTATCAAAAAAGTGAAAGACAATCCACAGAATGGGAGAAAATATTTGCACATCATATATATCTGATAAGAGACTTGTACCTAGAATATATAAAGAACTCTTACAAATCAATGATAAAAAGAAAAATAACCCAATTAAAAAGTGGGCAAAGGACTTGAATAGACACTTCTAGAAAGAATAGATATATCTATAAAGAAGGTATAAAAATAGGCAAGAAGTACGTGAGAAGATACTCCACATTATTAGCCATTAGGCAAATGTAAATCAAAACCACCATGTGACATGGAAGCAACCCAAATGTCCATCAACAGATGAATGGATAAAGAAGATGTGGTATATACATGCGATGGAATACAACTCGGCCATGTAAAAGAATGAAATTATGCCATTTGCAGCAACGTGGGTGGACCTAGAGATTACCATACCAAGTGAAGTAAGTCAGACAGAGAAAGTCAAATATCATATGATATCCTTATATGTGGAATCTAAAATATGACTCAAATGAACTTATTTATGAAATAGAAACAGACCCACAGGCATAGAGAACAGACTTGTGGTTGCCAAGGTGGAGGGGTGTGGGGGAGGGATGGATTGGGAGTCTGGGGTTAGCAGATGCAAACTACTATATATAGAATGAATAAACAACAAGGTCCTATGTATAGCACAGGGAACTACAGTCAATATCCTTTCATGAACCATAAAGGAAGAATATGGAGAAGAATATATATATATATATACACACAAAAAAATATATATTCAGTTTATATATATATATAACTGAATCACTCTGCTGTACACCAGAAACTAACACAAATTGCAAATCAACTATACTTCAATAAAAAATAAATAAAAATCACACAAACCAACAAAATCCCACGATGTGATACCACTTAACACCCTGTTGGGTGGCTAAAAACAAAAAGTCAGATAATAACACGTGTTAGAGAAGATATGGAGAAATTGAAACCTTCAAACTCTGCTGGTAAGAATATGAAATGGGATAGCCACTTTGAAAAACGGTAGGGAATGCCTCAAAACTTTAAACATAGAATAACCATATGACCTAGCAATTCCACTCCTAGGTATATTCCTAAGAGAGTGAAAGCGTATATCCACATAAAAACGTGTACATGGATATTCATAGTAGCATTGTTCATAATAGCCACTACAACCCAAATGTCCATCTGCTGATGAATGGGTAAACAAAATGTGGTATATGCAGGTAACATTCAGCCATAAAAAGAAATTAAGTGCTGATATATATAACAACATTAATAACCTTGAAAACACTATGCTCGGTGAAAGAAGTCAGTCACAAAAGACCACACATTATATGATTCAATTTACATGAACTGTCTAGAATAAGCAAGAAAATAGAGACAGAAAACGTAGTTGCTACTTAGGGCTGGGGCACAAGGGGAAAGGAGAGTGACAGCTATAAGGTCCAGGTGTGTACAAGTTCTGAAACTGATCGTGGTGATGGTTGTACAACTCTGTGAATATATATTAGAAAAACACCGATTGTACATAAATAGGTGAATTGTGTGGTATGTGAATTATATCTCAATAAAGCTCTTACCAAAAAAAAGTTACTTGGAGGTTGCCAGGGGCTGAGGCTGAGGGTGAAAATACACACGGTCTCACAGAAATAAAGGAAATATAGTACATAATGGGGTTTTGAGGTTGACAAACATAGGTATGAATTCCAATTACAATACTTATTAACTGAATGATTTGGGGACAGTCACTTATTCTCTCAAACCTCAATTTACCGATTCTGAAAAGAAAGTAACAATTACACCAAACTTACAGAATTATAATGATGAGCACCATATTTCCAGTTTGCACTGAAAACTCAGAATTACCTCGTTTCAGTGGCCCACAGACGCCTACAGCTACCAGCAAGTGCAGAACACAAACAGTGTCCTTAAGAGGAGCAAGTGCTTGCCTATGTAGCTACATCCCCAGCCTACAGGTCTGGGCCCTCCAGACCACTGAGTGTGCCACTCCTGGAATAGTAATTGAGATCTTAGGGTTGAAGAAGAATTACTCTTAAAATGCAAAAGCAACTTCAACTTTTAAATACTATGTTACTAAGTCTCAAGTCCCTCACCTCTGGTGCGGAGAGACTTCACTGGTTGTTATGAAGATGAAATAAGATGCATGGAAAGAATTGAGCACACAGAACACCTAGCGTGTTAGAGCATTCTGAATGATTTCTCTGAACCATTGGCAGAAGCCAGAAAATTGTGCTGAACAATGAAGGCTCTGGCTCAGTGTTACTTTCACTAATCTGTGTTTTTTTTTTTGTTTTTGTTTTTGTTTTTTTTTTTTCTTGCGTTATGCGGGCCTCTCACTGTTGTGGCCTCTCCCATTTGCGGAGCACAGGCTCCGGACGCGCAGGCTCAGTGGCCATGGCTCACGGGCCCAGCCGCTCCGCGGCATGTGGGATCTTCCCGAAACGGGGCACAAACCCGCGTCTCCTGCATCGGCAGGCGGACTCTCAAGCACTGCGCCACCAGGGAAGCCCCACTAATCTGTGTTTTAATACCCTCTGAAGTTCTCCTTGGCCCACACTAAATGGGGCTTGGAGGCATGTGAAGGTGAAGGAATAGACCCTGGAAGGTCTCCCCAAATTAGCTCTTTGCCATTGAGGAAAGCAATTATCCAGCCAGGTGCTGAGCAGCTATTTGGAAAAGCTCCTGAAAAATTCTCTGGGTAATCAAAAATATAAAAACACCACACAAACAATTTTGCCCCTGTATTATTAATTACCTTTCAGGACAGAAATAAAACAAAACAAATTACCCCCGCTGAGTAGCATGATAACCAGAGACGGCACCAGATGAGCTAAGCCTGTTTCATGCCAGAGACAAATAGGGCTCGCTCGGTGCCAGAGATAAATTGGACAGATTCATCTCCTACTAGAAATAACCCTCAAAATACAAAAGCAGGTTTAAGCACTCAGCAGCTTAAACACACACACATGCACACACACACACACACACACACACACACACACACACACCAGTAGTACATACAAAATACATCATGCTCTGCACCCACGCTTTGGCTTCTGAGAGACCATTTGAAATGTAATGTAATGCTGGTTAGGCAAGAGCTTATCTTCAGGAAAGGAAAATTCCCTCTTAACTAAACAAATATTTTCTGGAGTTATTCAAATAAATTCCTATCAGCGGTTAGTAATTATGCTTCCTGGAATAAGCCCCCTGACAACCAGTACCTCTCAGAGGACAGAAAATGTCCTCTTCTCTTCCAGAGATCCAAGTCTTTTGCACGCCCAGACCCATCCTAGAGAATGATGGCCTTTATGGGATGCTTCATATCTCAAAGCATTTCTCACAAGCCAGAGGCTGGCGGCAAATGCCTGATATGATACCATGAACCATCTACCTTGGCCAAATAAAAAAAGCCATTCCAAAATAAGGCCCATAAAAAAGCCTTCAGGCTTACAAAACTTGCACATTTTGTCAAAGGCAATACTGGTGAATCTTTACCCCCAAATAAGTCACCCCTCAGGAACAGAGGATGAACTCTTTTAGTTTCCTTATTACATTCAGAACATTTCTAGGTTCTTAGCACATAAGAGGCCAAGATTTCAAGACATATTAAGGCATCCTATGATTCTATTTTCCTCTCTTCCAAACCAGGACAGCCTTACTAAACCATCAGTTTTATCACTCCCTCTATTGCTCGTGAATTTACAAAGGCTCCCTGCAGTCTGACTGGGGCAGAGAGCTGCAGGCTGTCCCCAGACCATGGCTGGATTCAGGGTAGGCCCTGCATCAACACTGGAGTTTATCAAGAATGTAGCAATCCCATCTTGGCAAGACCAGGGCTGCAGAGATAAGGGGGCTGGGGTTAAGCAGGGGGAAAGTCGGGGCTGATTTCTGGCTTGTTGGTTGGTCACAGACCACAAGGCCCAAAGCGGGCAGTGAAGGCAGACCCACCGTGCCCAGAAGAACTGTAATTGGTTTAAGGTCAATACTCTGAACAGCCTTTGGGGAAGGAATTTAATTTAACAACAGCTTTGGGGGAAGGAATTTAATTTGGGAAGGAATTTAAAAGTTAAATTTAAACTTCCTTTGAGCCTGTGATATTTTGCAGGTTATCGACCTAATCACAGTAGAAAACACAGGCAGAGGAGAGTCCTAGGAGGAAGAGGGATCCCACAATCCATCCCACTGCTTCCCATAACGTGGTAGTGGGGTGCACTGAAGGTAGAAGCAACTGAACGGGAAGCCAAGGGGACTCATATAAGGCGGTGTCAACACCCTTGATAAAATATGAGCCAGATTCTTCTGTAGAAAGTGAAGATGGAAGAGTGAAGGGTTCAGTGGGACTACTTGAAAGAGAAACTGGGAGGAATGGGACAGAGAGTAAAAGAAAGATTAAAAAATATGAAAAATGGGTTTGCCAACCAGCAGTTAGAGACTATTTAAAAAGTTGAAAGTGATAAATGCATTATTTGACATGAATTCAAATTTTAATTGAATCCCTACTATAAGCCAAGTTTGGATCGGGGCACAGAGATGTATGAAACAGTGTATGGAGCTCAGAGTTCCATTGGGAGACAGGTAAGTAAATAGGAGGTTACAATTCAGTGTGTGGTTAGTCCTGTGATTGTGTGGTTAGTGTGTGATTGGGCATTTGTGAATAATAATCTGTACTGGAGCTGTGATTTTTTTTTTCTTCCTCTAGTGGGGCTTGGCAGCCTAAAATTAACAGAATTGAGGCCTTTAGTAACCCAGAGGTATGGACTGATAAATTGGGTGTGGAAACAGTGTGTTCATTATTGTGTTTCAGCACCTTGGAGAGTACCAGGATCCGTGAAGAGCTTTGATTCCCACCCCCCTTTTGGTGGGGGAATTAGAACACAATTACATGAATTAAGTAATAAATCATCATGGCTTTTCACTGAGTAGGGAGGCATGTGAACAGAGAAAGAAGACAAAGGGATTGTGAGAATTCAGTTTCAGGGGTAGGACTCAATGAAAACATACTGGCTTTGCCTTGTTAATGACCTGAAGAGTAGAGAAATTGATTTTGTTTGCAACGATGCAGTTTTGATAATCATCATGAAGTCATTATACACCCTGAGGATAACAGTGAAGGCAAGGATAGAGAAGATGTTGGTACGGAACACATGGTTCATGGGAAAACATCTGGGAGGCTGGTAGATAACCGCGAAAAGAATGGAGAGAATTTAGGGCAAGAGATTGAACGTGTTCTTCAACCCTCCTCCTCCATGTTATGCAGAATAAGAGAATAGCCTCTACTTGAGAAGGTTTCCAGAAAAGTGAAATCCTCCACAGTGAGGTGGCTATGGGTAAACTCATAAAAACAACAATAGTCAGAGCCAACATTTGTTTAGTGCTAATTATTACATCCGGGTGCCGATTTAATCACGGTGCATGCCATTGCCCCACATAATCCTCGCCATAACCCAGCATGGACAGCACTATTAGTCTCATTTGAAAAATGAGCAGGCTGAGGCTTTCCGGATTCTTGTTGAACTTGCCTGATCATAAGCCCACAGTAGCAGAGCCAGGATGTCAACACAAAGTGTACTCTTAACCAATAGCTACAGAAAAGGATGACAAGTGTAAGATTTGGGGTGAGTGGGATAATTTATCTGTCTGTATGTTTTTGATTAAAAACATAAAATGGCATAAACTTCCCAAAATGAATCTGTGAGTACTGCTGATTCTGTGAATGACTGAGCCGAGTCTCTCTCTGGACCAGCCATGAGGAGGGTGGGTGGCTGCCAGGATTAGTCAACCCAGGCCACCGCTCTCCCTTTCTGCTCAGAACACCAGGCACAAAGGGGCAGTGATAAGAGCAGCTTCCCTGCTTGGCTGGGCTGTGGGCATTAGCTCAGAACTAACTGACCAGAAGGTGGCCTAGACGTGCCTGAATGGACAAAGCAATACAAACCTTAAAGAAAAAACAAATTTGTCCCAGGAGTTAAAGTACACAAGCTGTTATCCCAGAAGGCACTTGGCTTAATAACAAAGGAAAACATCTTCAAACAACCACAATTTCCCATTTCCATTTAAAACTAATTTTGTGGCATGCAGTTCAAGTTATTTCCAATGTAAAGTTACATAAGAATATTATTCCTAACCATAACCAAAGGAAACATTTTTTATTTTTTGCACTCAGTTCCTTAAATCATTAACACTGCAGTACCATCCCTAGTACACCATAGCAGTGATAATCGCAGAAACTCAGAATCATCACATCGAGCCATCATGTTTTCCAGGAAGAGAAAAACGTATCTGGGCTTATGGTATCTCTGCAAATTTTCACTGTAAAGCACCAACTAGTTCTAGATATCACAGGAAAAAACTGGAATGAGTTTTTCTTTTTTTTTTTTTTTTTGGTCTCAAAGCTTTTGTTATGACCAAAGGATTGAAAAACATGCCTCTGTAATATTAGGTATTCTCTTTCTAAGATACTAGTGAATTAGCACAGTCAGACGAATGAATAAAAAGTGCTACCAGCTCTTTAATCCCCAGTGGCATCATTACCCCAAATCACATAAGCTTCTGTGCAGCAGACACAGAATCAGAAGGTGTGGGGAGGATGTTTCATACTTTCTCCAATGCCAGCCACGGAACTGCTCGCAGCCAGAAAAGAAACTGGCAACAACACATCAGGACACATATCACATATGGTTCCTCTTAAGGAAAGGGGACTCTTCTGCCTTATAATCAGCACCCATGGGCCATAGGAAACTTAAGGCCTGGAACAAAAGCAGGGCACAGGAGGACATACTTCTTGACTTTTATATTATGTTAGGAGGAAGTGAGATCAAAGATTGGGGTTAGAGTTAGGTTGTAGATGTTACAAGCATTAATATCATCCACCAAGTCACCTACTTCTGCTATATCTTCTCTAGTTGTGGGTTTGAAATACACAACAAATGCTGCCAAGTCCTCAATTTTCTTTCTCTCCTGAACTAAATCCTATCCCACCCTGCATCTCACAATGATAAAGAAATAATGAATTCTAGAACTTCTGTCCTCGATTTCCCCATCAGTGCCCCTCTAGGGCTTAGATTTGCTCCTAGTGTGGCAAAAAAAAACCCAGCTTCATTCTCTGTTCTGCACATAAATTTCTGGTTTTCATGAATAATATCAACCTTTCCACATTTGAAAGCTAAACAGGTGCCTGGTAACTCCAGGGTCAGAGTATTCCCAGCGTGAATTCCTTCTTTCTGGAAGAAACAACCTCTCTAAACTCTAAGTTCTTTTAAGCCAATACTTGTATCTCATTATCTTGACACAAAGTAGAAACTCCACAAACATTATTATTACTTCAAAAGGAAAATATCTGTTATTTGGACAAGATCTAGCCTTTGACCTAAGTATAAAGAGGTGACATTTATACTTGCAAAAATACAACTGGACTGTTTATTTTTAGCCATAATATTATCAAATGCCATAAGGGAGTAATATTATTCCTTGAAAACTGGGGATTTCTTTCTTTTTCTGTTTCTATTTTCTTTTATGCCCCCCTCCCATTTCTAATTTCTTTTTTCTTTTCTTTCTTCAGTAAATTTTTTATTAAGACTTTATCAAGGACAGGACTTCCCTGGTGGCACAGTGGTTAAGAATCCACCTGCCAATGCTGGGGACACAAGTTCGAGCCCTGGCCCAGGAAGATCCCACATGCCGAGGAACAACTAAGTCCATGCGCCACAACTACTGAGCCTGTGCCCTAGAGTCCGTGAGCTACAACTACTGAGCCCACGTGCCACAACTACTGAAGCCCGTGTGCCTAGAGCCCGTGCTCGCAACAAAGAGAAACCACTGCAATGAGAAGCCTGTGTAACACAACGAAGAGTAGCCCCCACTCACCACAACTAGAGAAAGCCCACATGCAGCAATGAAGACCCAACACAGCGAAAAAATGAATAAATAAATTTATATTAAAAAAAAGACTTTATCAAGGGTGTTAGAGACCATGTTAGAAGAAAAGAGTAGCCTCTTCAGCAAAAAATACCAGTAAGTCCTGAGACTTTAAGAAACTTCAAGTTACTTATAAATAGCAGACCAAGGACTTGAATCCAGAACTCATTAATCTAAAACCAGAATTCATTTCACCATAAGAGTCTGCCTCTCCCCGTCTCTCAACAGTCCATAATGAAGTACATTCCTTATATTTATTGACAGTAGTAAATATGAGTGCTGTCCTTCGTTTTAAAAGCAGAATATTTTGTTTTCCTCTGTAAAAATCTTCAACTGAGCTGAAATTTACTAATATGATTCTTAAACATGACTTTTTCCATTTGAGTGTGTGACTTGCTATAAAAAGAGACACTCAAAACTAAATAATTTCAAATTTAATTATTCAAGTGATAATTAGTTACAAATACATCATTTTTTTTTTTTTTTTTTTTTTCGGGTCCCAGGCCCCTCCCCGTTTTTAGCCTCTCCCATTGCGGAGCACAGGCTCCGGACACACAGGCTTAGCGGGCATGGCTCATGGACCCAGCCGCTCGGCGGCATGTGGGATCTTCCCAAACCAGGGCACAAACCCGTGTCCCCTGCATCGGCAGGGGGG
>NW_006775074.1:2498541-2500158 GCF_000442215.2 Lipotes vexillifer
CGGGGCACAAACCCGTGTCCCCTGCATCGGCAGGCAGACTCTCAACCACTGCGCCACCTGGGAAGCCCCAACACGTCATATTTTTATGTTAAAGAAAGAAAGAGTGTCCCTTTAAGTGACTTTGCCATGGTTTTCTACTGTCATTCAATAACTGCTTGTGCTGAGAAGGCTGAAATTTTCATTTGAATTCTTATATTTAAATTTTTACATCACTGGCTGCCACTTCAGGGTATGAGCAATTTGTAATGTTAGCAATTCTTTGGAAGCTGAATATTAAAATCTACTTTTATATTTCAAGGGTTATTTCTAATTACATGCACAATTGCTGATCCATCTGCCTACTACATAGATGTCTGTGGTTATATATGCTTGAATAATTATTGAAAATTAAATAACATCGTAAACAGTCAAATTAATTTCTTTGAGCATACTAAAGGCAAGAAGGCTGTGCTGAGACAAAATATGATTTGCCCTAAGAAACATAAAGACAGGCTTATCTTATACCTCACTGAATTTGTCACATTCTATCCTTACTTGATAGAATCTTTTTAAAAAAATTCTGAAATTTGCAACAAGTAACTCCTGAGAATTATTACTGAACATCAACCAACCTTAGCTGGATGAGTAATTTAAAATTTTAGTCTAAAGATGTTTCACGTTCAAAACAAGTCCACAGCGTGTTTCCTGTAATAACATGACCAAGTGTAGCAGTTTCAATAAGAAATGATTTCATTGCATGTTCTAATGTAATAGAGAACCGTAAAAGGCTAAAAATTCCTGGCCTGTCTTCTGTTTCTACAATAACAGGCATTCGTTGTAAAATATGAAAAAAAATATGAAAGGCTGGATTTCAAAGTCCATGAAAATGATATTTTTCCAAATTTTAGTAGAGATGTTGAGGGAAAATGGCTGAGAAAACACACAAGCACACACACACATGCACACACACACCTCACGGGAAAAAGACAAAGATCACCTAAGCAAGTTGCAATAGTGAAACAGGTCAGGTGGGAGGAAGCCTAAGGAATAGGTCTCCCTGTTTTAAACGCAAAAGGTGAGAGAAAATTAGATCCTCTGTTTTAAAGTTGGCTGAGAGCGTTGGTATTGACATAATAGTTTTCTTAGAGTAGAGAGATTTAGAAAGTCCCAAGAAAGGCAAATTTGAACCATATATTTCCACTACAGGTTCTTTCAGAGAATGACCCCCAGGCTGAACCCAGACATCTGATGAAGTTGAGGATATTTTCTGGCCTCTAATTGGTCTATAGAAACCACTGGGGCTTAGCCCTGCCCCAGAGGGATCGGATCGAAGATACAGATAGAGGGTGATGGGTAGAAAGGAAAATGTACTTTGAGGTGCAGACTCATCAGGGCCATAGAATTTGGGAATCTGGAGGCTGGGCCACACTCAAAGACTGAGGCTAGTGAGGGGCCTGAGGTCAGATCCAAGTGGTAGCTCAGGTCCCAGGAGAAGAGCAGAAAACAAGTGCTGGTTCATGGACCTAGTGACAAGCAGCAAGTGGGGTGGTAGACACCTCAGAGCCAAAGAGGCAGCTTAGCTGGAATGCTGCTGAGGGAGGTCAGAGGGGCAAGCAAGGGGCCTGCTGAACACAAAGA
>NW_006775074.1:2500287-2512143 GCF_000442215.2 Lipotes vexillifer
GAACACAAAGAAACCCATAATGAGCTGCCAGAAGACCGAGGGTATATTCCAGTTGGGGCCAAAAGGCAAGTGTCTCCTGGATCATCCAGGGTCCAAGATACCCCAAAGACCAATGTATGTCAACACATCATCATATCAAGCCATGTTTAAAACCATGTTTTAAATGTTAACTAAAATCCTTTTCCATAAGTGGTTTCTTAAGAGTACAGCTCTCCGTGATGCAGACCTAAGTTAGAACCCTGCTTCTCTATCTGCTGGCTATGTGACTTTGGGAAAGTCACTTGACCTCAGTTAATAATATACACACCACTTAACATTGTTGTGAGACTTAGAAAAGATACTGTATGGAAAGTGATTAGCACAGTGCCCAGCACAGGGCTCTTCCCCAGGCAATTCATGTTCTCATCCTCTTTATGCTGGCTCCCTCCCAGAACGCCCTCCATCACACCTCCACCTATGGGTTTATACACAACCCATCCCGAGACTCCTGGAATCTGGGTTTAGTGTCCCCCAGCCCTGAATTTCCACAGCATCCTGTCTCTTCAGAAGACTCATCACACTGTGCTACTCCTCCGCATCTGTCTCTGTGCCCCATTGAACCTTGAACTCTATGATGGCAGTAACCACATGCACCTTATTTGCTGGGCCGTCTCCAAACTCCAGGAAGTGCCTGGCAAATAGTAAGCAAAGCATTAACTTTGCTGAGTTAATAAATGAGTGAACGAGTTCAGGGTCCGGATCCTCTGTAATCTCTTAAACAATGTTGAGCTCTCCTTTTCTCAATTAAAGTAGCTATTACCCATGATAATATTTTTTTCTTAATTACACAGATTTATACTGTGGCCCATGTCTTGCATATATGTAGATATACCCCTAAGAATATATTTTAAATTTTCTCATTGCCACCCTCTTCCACATTTAGCAGGGGGTCAACAAACATCCAATGAATTAAATTAGGTTCATGACTTTTGGCAAATCAATTAAACTTTGTGTATCTCAGTTTCCTTCTCGGTAAAATGGTTACATAAGCTCCGGACACCTTTCATTCTATGCTTGTACTAAAAGAAAAAATCAGGTGTGAATTACCACTCAACACATTGATATACAGCACAGACCCACATACACAATCTGTCTTCTTATAATTTTCAATTAAGGTGCCACAGTATATCAAGAAGCAGAGGACTCCCAAATCAAATCCTGTATCCAAGGAAAGAATTGCATTTCCATATGGAAGGGCACTCATTTTGCTAAGCACCTGTAAAGACCCAAATCTGCTCACGCCAAGGACAGTTTTAGCATGAAGGCTATCAAATAACATACTTGCACACACAAAGCCTGTTTTGTTGTTTTTTTTTTTTTTTGCAGTACGCACGCGGGCCTCTCACTGTTGTGGCCTCTCCCATTGCGGAGCACAGCAAAGCCTGTTTTTTTAAAAGAGAGAAATGTAGCAACCAGGTGGAAGGAACAAGGTAATTTCAAAAGTCCTAGCTTTCTCTTGGCAGGGGATTTGGGTAATAGCTTGCCAATTGCTGGTTACTGCTGCCAAGGACCAAGACTGCTGTGTTCAAATTGCTGGCAATGGCCACCTATTGTTTGTGAATTTCTATCTTAGCAGGGACTCTGCAGAGAGCCTACTCAGGACAGCAGGGAAGTGGATTTGGCCAATGCTCGCAGGGGTCATCACTGCCTAATGTAGAGAAGTCGCAAGAGAGAAACTTGAGAAAGAGGACACGTATGAAAATCTCCCTGAAAAATTTCCTGAATCTTTAGCCAAATATAAATATATACATATACATATATATGCATATATATGTATATACATACAGATGGATTATGTCTTCTGCAAAATAAATCAAAATAATATTAATAATTATCCACTCTAATCACTGAACATTTACAAAACCACAGCCTGCAGCCTGCTGGCTCTTCTCGCTTGGCTGGTAGTCTATTCATTTAAGCTGGGTGGTGATACACCACACAATAGCTCACACAACCGGATGAAGGAATCCACTGGGAAATTTTTGTTTGGGGAACTCAAACATAGACACTTTGGCATCTCTTTATGGCTTAATTCCCTAGTGTTGTCTGCTAAATACCATAGAAAATGATTTAAAACAAAAGTTGGCTTTTAATTCTTGAAGCTTTCTCCCCTTTCTGGTCAAAAGGCCCAGCATTCTAGAGGCCCTGGAGTAAATCCCAACTGTTGTATTTACAAGCTGTGTGATTTGGGCACATTTATAAAAACTCTCCGGGCTTCAGTGTCCTCATCTATAAAATGCAGCTAATCATAATGCCCTTCTCCGGCTTGCTGAAATGAAATGGAATGAGAGCATATGTGTAAGGCAGCTCCTATTACTAAAAAATGTTGGCTATCATTTCTGTCTCTGTATCCGCAGTGTACTGGACAAAAACACAGGCTCTTGAGTCACTGGCTCTGACCTTGAGTCCTTATCCTGCTACTTACTAGTTGAGTGACCATGGCAAGTTCGAGTCCTGAATTTCATTTTTTTCAATGATGAACTGGGAACGATCATATTGATCATTAAGTATGCTTGGCAGATACACCAAAGTATGAGTCATCATCATCATCAACCTATACCTTCACTAAATGCCAAAATCACAACATTCTCGTATACCTTCTTCTACTATTATTTGGGATCCACTACTTAATGTGTGTTCCAGCTCACTGGGTCACGGAAACCATGAGGAGAGAAAGGAACTTCAATAATAGGCTGATGGCAGGTGAACAATCACAACCTTAATCTCCAACATAATAAAACTATGTTATGACTAAAGGAGCAGAAAACATTTTGAATGGGCTTATTGGTTTGAAATATTCTTATATACAACCAGATCTGCTTGTACTAAAATATGGGTTATCGCTTGTCCTAAAGGAAAATGTCCTCATAGTGGGGGACAATGCCTAAGATAAGAAAAATGTGAATGAGTCTGTGAGGAAGTGTGTATCCAATAATATCTATTGCCTTTCCAAGATGAAGAGGAAATTATGACATTTTCAGGCATTAGGGACTATTCTGCACATAAAAGAAGTATTCCATAATGGGGTTTTCAGGCTTATATAGCCTTAGAATCAGATAGTATTATGATCTTGGCAGGCTAATTAGCCAGACTTTCTTTTTTAAAACAACTGACTTAATATACTAAAGAAAAGAGAGTATAAGCCCGATGCCAACACTCAATGGTCATTGCTGGTGGCCAATGAAACCTGCAAATGCCAACTTCTCTCACTTCAGTATTACATTCTAAATTCCACACCAAATAACTAGTCTTGTAATTTAGGAAAAGCTTGGATTTAAACTGTGTTTAAAATATTTTCCTCTTAGTAAGGAAACTGTCTCTCCCTCTTTTCTCTCCTGTCTTCCTAAAACAAAAACATAAACAAAAGTCCATCTTTGAAAAGACTGTTTACTGATACATAAAAGCTACATGGGTATAAGTTTCCAGGGAAACTTAAGCAAGAATCTAAGCACCAAGTCCTTTGAACAAATTAATTTTAGAAATTACACATAGCTTTGAAAATGGTTACAAGGGCCCTAAAAATTGAAAACTTATCACCATCAGATTCAGAGGAAAGACATGAACTTTTTCATATTTAAACAACATCATCAAGCTAATTTCCGTATGCTGTTCTTTTCTCATGGAAAAGTGAAAGATAATTCAAGTACTAGAAAGGCAGCCTCAGACTGTCCTTGTGTTTAACCAGAAGAGCCTAAAGCAAACAGCTGCGGCTGAGAGAGAGTTCCATGGAATAGACATTCCCTAGGGAGGAGGTTCTGCTAGGATGAACCAGTAACGAAAGGTCTCAACCATAACTGGTTAGAAAAGCCCTTGATAGGCCAGAAAAAAAATTATTTCATCTCCATTTTCCAGAGGAGGAAACCAAGCTCAAGGAAGCTAGGTAACATGTCACTGATCTGGCAAATGACTGGACTAAGGATTAGGTTCAAATACATCCGATACGGTTGACTAAAAAGCCTTTGATTCTACACGAATGGACACTGCCTCTCATTAGCCAGGATCCTCCTTTGTAAACTGAGGTCTTGGACTAATAAGACGATCTCTAAGATCTCACTGGGAAAAAATATTCTATAAATCAAGGGCCTAAACACTGCCCTGAGATTCCAGCCACCAAAGTCCCTGCTCCCATAATGCAGAAGGCGCCCCCTGGCCCTCCTTCAGCCATGCCTCCCCCAACGAAACCAAGAGTCTGAGGACCAAGGAGATGTGCCCACTTGGTGTCACTGCATGACCCTCCACACACATTCTAAAGTCTAGATTCTGGACCAAGCTCTGGTTTTAGGGATTCTGGCATTCTCTGCCTCCATGACCACCTATAGCCTGTTTCCAGGCCTGAGTGGGTCTCTTCACTGGATCCATTCTCCCTGGGGTAGGCCATGCCTCCGCATTGCCCAGGACAGAGGGTTGGTTAAGAGGCAGCTGTTTATAGGAGGCAAGTGTTGGAGTGTGAGAGAGCAGTGCTTAGCCAGGTGGCCTGAGGTGTCCACACACATGCACCTGGAACAGAGCCGGTGGTGAGAAGAGAAGCTGGGTAGGAGAAAGGGCTTGCAGGGCCTGCTCTTTCCACTCCACTTTGTCTGTTACTCGTAGGATGCAGAGAACTCTAGTTTTAAATACGGTCTTTCAGATTTGAATATTTGTCAAAGTCTGAGGATGGAACATATTTTATTAACAGTTTTGCTAGCTTGATTTATTACTTTTAAATATTTATACTTGTGGCATGTGGGTCTCTATTTGTTCTCATTTTGATCTTGGACGAAAGTTAAGGCCATAGGCACGTTTTGTTAGGTTGGTACCTATGACTGCTTCTTTTAGATTTAACTAACATTATATAAAAATCGAGGGATTTTGCATGAAAACCGTGATTTATAGCATCCCTTAAAGAAAGAGCTGGCCACTTCAACCCAACATTCTGTACTCAATCATCCTTTGGGATTAAAAAGTGGCAACCCTCTTTTATGGGTTGGCCAAAAAGTTCGTTCATATTTTTCTGTACGCTATAGCTCTAGTAGCGCTTAGTTGTCTTTAACTTCATTTGAAACAATTTTGTTAGTTGTATTGTGACAGCTGTCATATCAGCGTGCATTTAAAAAAAACTTACCAAAATTGGTGAATTTTTGTGTAGCCATTTTAGTGTTGAAGATGGAAGAAAAAAAAGCAACATTTTCAGCATATTATACTTTATTATTTCAAGAAAGGTAAGAACGCAAATGAAATGCAAAAAAAAAAAAAAAAAAAACCAGATTTGTACAGTGTATGGAGAAGGTGCTGTGACTGATCAAACTTGTCAAAAGTGGTTTGCAATGTTTCGTGCTGGAGATTTCTCGCTGGATGATGATCCACAGTTGGGTAGACCAGTTGTAGTTGATAGTAATCAAATCGAGACATTAATTGAGAACAATCAATGTTATACCACACAGGAGATAGCTGACATACTCAAATATCCAAATCAAGTGTTGAAAATCATTTGCACCAGCTTGGTTATGTTCATCGCTTTGATGTTTGGGTTCCACATAAGTTAAGTGAAAAAACCTTCTTGACTATATTTCCGCATGCGATTCTCTACTGAAACATAACGAAAGTGTTCTGTTTTTAAAACAAATTGTGACAGGCAATGACAAGTGGATACTGTACAATAATGTGGAATAGAAGAGATGGTGGGGCAAGCGAAAAGAACCACCACCAACCACACCAAAGGCCGGTCTTCATCCAAAGAAGGTGATGTTGTGTATATGGTGGGATTGGAAGGGAGTCCTCTATTATGAGTTCCTTCCGGAAAAGCAAATGATTAACTCCAACAAGTACTGCTCCCAATTAGACCAACTGAAAGCAGCACTTGACAAAAAGCATCCAGAATTAGTCAACAGAAAACACATCATCTTCCATCAGGATAACACAAGACTGCATGTTTCTTTGATGACCAGGCAAAAACTGTTACAGCTTGGCTGGGAAATTCTGATTCTTCCTCCATATTCCCCATACATTGCACCTTTGGATTTCCATTTATTTCGGTCTTTACAAAATTCTCTTAATGGAAAAAATTTCAATTCCCTGGAAGACTGTAAAAGGCACCTGGAACAGTTCTTTGCTCACAAAGATAAAAAGTTTTGGGAAGATGGAATTATGAAGTTGCCTGAAAAATGGCAGATGGTAGTGGAACAAAAAGGTGAATACATGGTTCAATAAAATTCTTGGTGAAAATGAAAAATGTGTCTTTTATTTTTACTTTAAAACCAAAGGAAATTTTTGGCCAATCCAAATAGATGGGGGTTGGGGGATGGGGGGCAGGACTGTCTGTTTGGCCACCTTCAGTGGTTTCAGGTAAAGCTGCCAGCTAGACCTGTGTAGCCAATGTCCTGTTTTCTGTGCAGCTATTTGACCAGGCTCATACTGCTCCGTTATGTTACCACCTACCTGTCCTGGCAGGCATCTGAGCACAAGGCACCTGAGTTGAAGAAACCTTAAGGTATTAGCTGAATCACCTCACCTAAAATTAATCTAACTGAGCTTGTTTTGTGAACAAATAAGTGTGATTTGATGTGATTGAAGATATAACCCCTGGCCTCACAACTCTCTCACTTAAGACAAGAACATGCTGTAATCACTTGAATTGAGAGAGAAGTCTCTTTAGCTCTCCATCTTTCTCCGGTTCAGGGCACACTGGATGAGCAGTTAGTTAAAGAGGTCCTTCCTGACTGTGCTCACAAAAAGAAAATGACCCCCTTAAAAAGCTTTGTTGAAAAATAATGAATTCGAACAATGAGAATATCATTTGTATCCTCGTGTTGGAGTCTGTCTTTAAGAGAAGGGCAATGTTGTTTGTGCTTCCATGTGACAATAATATTTTTTCTGGATGTTGAAAACTCTAGGGTGACTCTAATCTCAGTTCAGATCAGAAAGCACCAAGATATGGTTTATGAAAGCAAAATTAATGATGCCCTCAACATCCCTTCTTGGTTTTTTTCTCCTCATCATGTATTAATCTGCTGGGGATTGTTCTACATGTTAAAATACGAAGTATGAATTGCTGTTAATACGCTGTTGCCAGGTTAAAGTACTAGAGAATTGTGAAGATGTCAGAAAGCAAATCCCAGAGAGAAATGAAACACTGTTTTCCTTAGCTTACAATTACCATACAAATAGACTCCTTCTGAATTTAAATTACAATGACAAAAAAAAAAATCCTTTACATTCACTTAAACACACTGACAAGAATGGAAGGGCAGAGGAGCTGCACACTGCAGATCTGGGGCTATTATCACCATTTCTACAGTTTCACATGCAAAAACACAATCAGACAACACACTCTCACTTTGAAACTTGGAAAGTATCATGTTGCAAAACATTACGGCAGACGACATTTCTTGAATTAAAAGCAAAAATCTGTTATCTTCAACCACAGGGAAAAGTTATTATAAACAACGTATGGAAAATCTAACAAGCACGCAGAGAGACAAGTGGAAAAAAATGACAATTTCTCTAAGTGCAGTTGTAAATGTTTCCAGGATCAAAAGCTTAACTTTAGAAATGCCCGGTCACAACCTACTATCAGTTATCATCTCAGGATGGGAAGGCTATTTGCTAAGCAACAATACGTCCAGAGGTGGCTCAGAAATGGCTTTGGTATAGAGCAGGAAACACCCATGACTGCACAGGGGAAATGCTGTCTTTAAATAGATGCTTGGCAAGGCAAACTGCCATACAAACCCAGGACAGTGGGGAAAGGACGTGTAACAGGGAAGAACCAAATCTGACTACATGTTGGATCTGTTTCTTTTACTTTAACCTTTGATTCCTGTTGCTTTTGTTCACTAAAAGGACGCTGTCTATACATAATGGCCTGCCTCAAGGAACCCTGCCCCTCTGCCTGAATGTTAAACCAAAGTGCCTTTGTTCAGGGAAACATCCTGGCCCTGTCCACCTGTGGATGCCTGCAAGAAAGAAGAAATTAACACATCCCCACCCCGAGGCTGGCCATTCCAGGAGACAACTGCAAATCTCATGGCCTTTTTATTTTACTTGCTCATCTCCTCTCCCTCTCTGTGCTATAAAAGAAACTGACATCCAAACCCCAATAAGATGGTTTTTCAAGAGACACTAGTCAGCCATCTTCTTGGTCTGCCAGCTTTCCGAATAAAGTCGTATTCCTTGCCTCAGCACCTCGTCTCCAGATTCACTGGCCTGTCGTGCGGGGAGCTTGGTCTCGGTAACAGATGTACCTGACCACCTCTGCTTCCACACCTTCATGTATAGGTCTCTTCTCTCCTTGACACTTGGACAGTTTAAAAATCAAGTTCACATCGTCCCTACTCCCCAGTCTTTTGGTTTGGAAGGTATAATGCATGGCCTCTCGACAGAGAGTACAAATTTGGACCCCCTCATTTGTAACCTCTCAGAGTAAGAATTCTGGCAAATTTATTCTCTCACTAATTTATCCAATCATTCATTTATTCATTCAACAAATAATTTACTAAACATCTACTACTTGCCAGTCACTGTTCAAGACAGAATATACAGGGGTCAACAAACAGACAAAAGCCCTGTCTTCATGGAGCCTCCATTCTAGTGGGGAAATAAAGAAGCAGCAAAATAAACAGGTTACAGATATACTCTGTTAGATAGTGGTAAGTGTTTAGGAGAGAAATAAAGCAGGGAGGGGCATAGGAAGAATTGGGAATTGCAGTACTAGATGGGTGGACAAGGAAGGTTGCTTTAGAGGGTGGCACTGGAGGAAGGAACTAGTGAGCCAATCATGCGGGGGATCAAGGGGAAAAGCATTCCAGGCAGCAGGACCAGAGGGGGCCACAGCCCCAGGGCGAGAGTGTGCCCAAGTTCACAGGTAACAGAAGGCAGGCAGTGAGGAGTGGGGCGTGGAGGGGCAGAGAGGGGAACCCATCAGAACCGTCCTTAGAGGCCATGTGCTTTGACCCAGTAAGACCGAAATTTTTTGAGCATCTGTGGTACAGTGAACATTAATTACAGCACATGCCTCTGACAGTTCAATAAGACATGGGCACGGTGTCTGGCTCATCTCATCTCAAAACCTGTCGGAAGGGAGTTAGTTGCTTCACTGCCATAAGATCCAACCACAAGAATGACCATTCCCGCTCAAACAGGAGCTCCCTGAGGGCTGAGGTGGCCGGCTAACCCTGCCTGCCCCCAGAGGAGGGCGCTGCCTGTCAAAAGCACCAGGAGTCTTTGTCAATTCTGAGAGCTTTCCTGGTTAGGGACAGGACTCTGGGAACCTCTACTAAGGGTGATGACTCTGCTAAAGGTCCAGGTTTCACAGTGTGATTTACTTCCTGGGTTGGAGGAGACAGGTCAGGTGATGACAGTCCGTCTGTTACTAGGGCATGTTTGATTTGTGGTTAAAACAGATCCGTGGCGGGCCTCCCTGGTGGCGCAGTGGTTGAGAGTCCGCCTGCCGATGCAGGGGATACGGGTTCGTGCCCCGGTCTGGAAGGATCCCACATGCCGCGTAGCAGCTGGGCCCGTGAGCCATGGCCGCTGAGCTTGCGCGTCCGGCAACGGGAAAGGCCACGACAGTGAGAGGCCCACATATTGCAAAAAAAAAAAAAAAAAAAAACAGATCCGTGGCTCTACATTTACTTTTTAAAAAAATTTTTACTGAAGTATAGTTGATTTACAATGTTGTGTTAATTTCTGCTGCACAGCAAATGGATTCAGTTATACATATACATATATTCTTTTTCATATTCTTTTCCATTACGGTTTATCACAGGATGTTGACTATAGTTTCCTGTGCTATACAGTAGGACCTCGTTGTTCATCCATCCTATATATAATAGTTCGCATCTGCTAATCCCAAACCCCCAATCCATCCCTCCCCCACCGCCTCCCCCTTAACAACCACAAGTCTGTTCTCTGAGTCTGTTTCTCTTTCAGCTCTACATTTAGTTTTGAAAGGATACCAGCTTCTCCTCACCAACATCCTTTTAGAAATGTATTCACTTTAATGTTTAGCTGAGGACTGTGTACCCACAAACGGAACCATCTGAGATTCTTCTTTCCACAAGAGGCCTGACACCAGGGTTCAGGCATGCTCCTCCAGTGCATGGAAGTGTTGGTTTACAGTCATTCTTGTCTTGACAAAGAGCCCAGGATGCAGGGGAAATTAAAGCTATTTATGGGTAATGAGCCATTTGTTCAGAAGGGATCAATAAAAATGACATGAAGTACTCCAAAAATTGTAACAAAAGTCTGAAGACTCTGCCTATCTTAAGGGATGACGTGTTATTCCTTTTGCACTCCCAGGGCCTAGCACAGCACCTGACATGGAGAAGGTTTCCCATATGTGTTTGCTGAATTAATTAATTCATAATTATTACATAAGTTAAGGCACAATAATATCATCAACTCATGGAAGGCCAGAAAATACTGAGTTTAGTTACGATGAATTTATGATACAGACCAAACCCACAGGTACACAACACGCTGATTCCAATATTTTGTTTCTAATGAGGTTTATAGACATCTGGCTGTATTTTCATCACAACCCCTTTATTTTAACTCTCAGTACAATGGTTGGCTTTCCTCAAAAATAAAGGATCTAAGTAAGATTGCTTAGTAACCGAGATTTGTCTGCCGCCTTTGATTCTCAGGTATAAAAGTCTAATTCTAGAGAACTTTTCCATAGGTGGCCTAGGTAGACTTTCAGCTCGCAAAAGAGCTTATTCTAAACCTATCATAGATAAAATATGTGAGAGTTTTAATACTGTGAAGCATCATATAAATTAAAATTATGATTGCCATTATTATTATATCTATTAGCAAAGACCAACTCCCATTTTCCTCCTGTTTATAAAAGTAAAAGGCATTTCCCAAATAATGACCTGCTTTCCCCGCTCCACATGTCAAATCACATTAAAATCCAACATATTAGAAGGACAGAATCACAGAGGTAGAAGGTCACTGTGACATTGTTTTAACCATGCCCACACCTTTAACCATTTCAGTTAATGTTAAGACCTGCCACAAAATTGATGCTGCAATTCCCAAAGCACTTTGATAACCTAGGATTAACTGATTTAAAAAAAGACTAAGGACCACTTAATTTTCTTTTGTGAACACTTAGGAAATTTCCAGGACTGTGTACATTCTGATGACTTGTAGACTGTGTCAATATAAACTTTCTTTCAATTCCTCAGAGGCAACTGAATCCAGAGATGACATTTTGAAAATAGTTCAGATGTCAAATGGAAGTTTAAACAAAAGCAATTAGGCAGGAGAATTTCTACCATGGTTGGACTTCAGAAAGGTGTAAGCTGCTCTTTGCTACAAAAGGAGTTCAGAAATCCCTGAGCAATGTTAATAAATGACACATATTATCCAAAGCATGTATTTCCTTCCCCCCTCCCTCCCTTCTTCCCTCCCTTCCTTCCTTCCATGTTTCCTTAGAGCATCTGCTGTGTGTAAAGCACTGTTATTGGAATGGAAAACTCCCTATTTCCCACTGTACCCTGGTGCCTACTTCAGTGTCTGGCACACAGTAAGGGCTCAATAAACAACACTGAATGTTGAATAAATGAACAAGTAAACAAATGATAAGTAAGAAACACGCCTTTCTACTCTGAAGACTCTTGTTTTCTTATAATACAAATGCCAGCACATTTCTTATACTATGAACAGCCTAAAAAAACCAACAGAACATTTACTTGGCTTTACTTGCCTTTGCCACAGATAGCTTGGATGTTGGAAACCAGAAAACCATACCAAAAGAAAACTAGAAATCATCTCAGAGATTAGCTAACAGGAATCCAGGTAGACAGTGAAAAATGAAGTTGCATAATTGTAGGG
>NW_006775074.1:2512208-2556677 GCF_000442215.2 Lipotes vexillifer
AAAAAAAAAAAAAAAAGAAAAGAAAAGAAAATCATCCAGAATACTGTGATATACAAAGGTACTTATATTTAAAAAAAAAAAGTACACAATGGTTTCCTTTAGGACAAGAGGACATCAAGCAAGAACAATGCTTTGAAGGTACATGAACAGTTTGAAGGGACAGAAATTACTGGAATAAAAACGTTCTTCCTCAGTCAACAGGGAAAGCTTCAGAGCTCATAAGGTTTATGTGACAGGAGTTTCATGAAAAGAAACCTCCCTCACCATCTTACCATCTATGATTAATTTTGAAAATAAAGTGGGCTTTGAAAATAATTTGTTTCCAACAATTTTCTTTTACTGGAAATGGACCAGAATTGTACCATCCCACATGGTGTTCATACAGAGGCAGCCTCTTCATCAAAGCAGTCAGTCCAGGAGAGGAGCAAAAACAGCCCTGTGATCACTGAAATTAACACCACAAAGCCTGCTTACTGATGCTGTGCACTTTTACTCTGTGGGAGGGGTCTTCAAAGTCACCCTTCAGAGCCTGGTGATTCTCAACCTACTTACTATTCGAATCCCTTATTTATATGATGTCTCAGCAGATGAGAAGCATCAAATTAGAAGACAGAGCCCTGGGAGAGAGAGGCATGCTGATAACAGAAGCCAGTGCTGTCAAGCTGAGCTTAAGTGAGGAAACCCAAACAGTAGTACATTTGATGGCCCCAGACAACCATTAAGATTCCAGAGGGAAATCCTGTATCCATGACAAACTATGTAATTTGCAGGGCTCAGTGCAAAATGAAAGCACCAAGCCTTGTGTTCAAAAATTATTAAGCATTTCCAGATAGTGCCAGCAGAGCATTAAACCATATAAGTGGCCCTTCTGAACATGGGCCCTAGGTAACTGTCTGGGTTGTAGGCCCATGAAACCAGAACTGCTGGTATCATCATGCTCAGCATACTATGCTTGCTGAATTGAAAGACACATTTAATACACTTTAGGAAGTGATCCAGAAACACAGGTGTTTATGGTAGTTTTGGCACTTGAAGGTTTTTTTTTTTTAATTGAAGTATAGTTAATTTATAATGTGTTAGTTTCAGGTGTACAGCAAAGTGAGTCAGTTACATATATATATATATATATATTCTTTTTGAGATTCTTTTCCATTATAGGTTATTATAAGAAATTGAGTATAGTTTCCTGTGCCCAGTAGGTCCTTGTTGTTTACCTATTTTATATATAGTAGTGTGTATATGTTAATCCCAAACTCCTAATTTATCTCCCTGCCCTGCCCTATCGCTATACCCTTTGGTAACCATAAGTTTTTCTATGTCTGTGAGTCTATTTCTGTTTTGTAGATAAGTTAAAGGGTTAAACTTCAGTTACGTGGGAAAACCACTTATGTGTAATTCCTCTATCTTGGAAGGTACTAGATATGACTAAAATTCCAACATGTAACTTCAATAACAAGCTCCAGATTCAGCCTCAAACATGGGTTTTACCTTTGTTATAAAGTGGTTTTTTTGTCTTATAAAAACAGCCTGTTTGTTTTTTTAGGGCTGAGAAGTTTCCTATTTCTTTTTTTTTTTTTTTTTTTTTTTTGGCGGTACGCAGGCCTCTCACTGTTGTGGCCTCTCCTGTTGCGGAGCACAGGCTCCGGACGCGCAGGCTCAGCGGCCATGGCTCACGGGCGCAGCCATTCCGCGGCATATGGGATCCTCCCGGACCGGGGCACGAACTCGTGTCCCCTGCATCGGCAGGCGGACTCTCAACCACTGCGCCAACAGGGAAGCCCAAAGTTTCCTATTTCTTTGTGTTCCTCCCACACCTATGTACAGAGTCCCAAATCCACAAAGGCGTATTAAATCAGAGAGGAATGAAAACACAAAATAACTTAAGCCATCTACTAATTATGATAACCCAGTAAAGTACTGATAGAGATCTATCGAAACCATCTCTGGTATTTCTAAACATATGCATGTAAATATAAACCCACCAGGTATATTTGATTAACTATAAAAGTGAGACTTTGGAGACTGATTATCAAAGCCCACTTTACATTGAAAATCATTTCATTGGACACTAAAAACACTTAAATACAAAATTATAGAAATATGTCTAAATCTAGTTTTATAATAAACCATTTTAATAGATAACCCTATTTCCCGTTCATGAACATCATTTCTTCAGAGAAAAGCATTTCTCACTGTGACAGAAAACAATTTAACTAAGTAAAAAAATGAACAATTTAGTATGTACATTGCCAAGATAAAGTATGTCTTTATAAAATAGGAAATTTTACAGAGAAGAGAAATTAACTTAAGTAGTAGGAGGTAAAATTGGATTTGTCTTCCTTAACTGCAGTATCTGTAATGGCAACATATTTAAAAACGGTGCACTGGCAAAGGCTCAGCACTTTCTACCTGTAATAGTAAGTTTCTAAAGTGATGGATTTATTTTACATCTCCTCACTCATGATCTCAGATGTTTTCCTTCTGAAAATAGCCTATAAATATTATAGCATTTATGATTGCCGGAAAAATGTCCCGTATAAGCCCTTAATATTATTTACTTAATCTACTCATTTTAAAGCTGTGTGACAGCAGCAATGAATGACAGCTGATGGTGAAATAATTCTGCACTATGAGATCTTAAAGAGTAGGGTTCTTGTTTATCATCCTTGGACCCTCTATGCCTAGCACAGTATACTGGTGTACAGTAAGCACTCGTAAAAAAATGAACATTTAGTATATATCTGATACCTTCAAGGCTATTTAATCAGACTGATTCTTCCTCAATTTTCAAGAAAGTATTCTTTATAAAGCACATCTTGATGAAAGTCAAGAATGTTGGATGCATTTAATAATAACTATGATAGCTAACATTTGTTGAGCGCTTCATATGTACAAGGCTTAGCTAAGTGCTTTAAAAAATACATTGATCTGTTAAATCTTAGCAACAATGGAGTTAGTATCCCCATTTTCCTGATGGACAACCTGATCCATAAGAGGTTAAGAAACTTGTCTATCACCATAAGGTTAGTATGTGAACGAGATGGGGCACCAATCCAGGAAGAATCCATGCTTCTCATGGGTGTACTTGGCGAATTTCACAGGGTGAAACTCAGAGAAAACAGGTGGTTATCATGCACATCTTGTTCAAAAGATTAAGGATAAAGGGGGTTGTCTAAAACAGGATAATTTGCTTTTAACAGAATTGTTGGCATATTTTCCTATTGAACACTACAGATAAAATTTAAACCAGCACATATCCATCAAAGAACTATTAATAAAGAGAGACAGGGCTTAATCCAAGCACATGCTGGAGACCACAGATATTTTAGGTCATGACCCACAGAATTTCACAAATAAAAGATGAAAAGTGATGTTCAACATTCAAGCTAATGTAGATGAAAAATCCCAGCAATGATGTGACTTATAAAGACAAACGCCTTTCACTGATTTCTCCCCTAATTACTAAATCTAAAGGCTCCTTTTAGGCTTTAACCTTTGTGCACAACTGACATTAGAGAACATTTCTTTTTTCTTGAGCCTCTCTCCTGACTTGGTTTCCACAGCAACAGTCTTTTATGGTCCTTTCATTTACGAAAGAGACACCTATACCAAACTATAATGGAAAAAAGTACGCATTATTACTGCAGGGTACGTTAGAGAATCTAAGGGCAAAGAGTACAGCTGAGGGTCACTAACACCTGAACCAGCCATTGGAAAGCCTTCAGGGTCAAGCCTATCAGAGCCTGTCTGTCTCTCCCTCAGCTGCTTCATGCCCACAGCCTCTGTCTTAGTCCGTTTGGACGGCTCTAACAAAATATCATCAGCTCACTGTTTTATAAACAACAGAGATTTATTTCTCACAGTTCTGGATGATGGAAGTCCAAGATCAAGATGCGGTAGACTCGGTGTCTGGTGAAGTCCCACTTCCTGCATCTTCTAGCTGCATCCTCACATGGCAGAAGGGGAGAGGGATCTCCCTGAAGTTTCTCTTATATGACACTAATCCTATTCATAAGGGCTCCACCATCATGAAGTAATTACTACCCAAAGGCCCCACCTTCAAATACTACCACAACAGTGATTGTTTCAGCATATGAATTTTAGGGAGACACAAATATTCAACCACAGTTGTCAGGTTTAAAACTTTTCAATTCTACTCCCACTAGAGATTATCTCTGAATCCCAGCAATAAATTCCTGGGAGAGAGAATCTTGATCCCAGTGTCAAGGAGGGAAGGATTGGGGGTCAGTACTCAGAGGAAAAGGGATGATGTTGTGGGCTACACAGATATCTCTAACGTTATTTATAACAAGGTATCTTCTCTGTGAGATTTCAAGCCTGATGCTCCTTTTCACTACACCCAGAAGACTGTCTTCACCTCTTGTGTTCACCCCTTCTCAGAGTTACCAAGTTCCAGTTAACTGTATTTCTATTCTGTCTCTCCTTTCAGTCCCCTTCTTTTCTTCCCTTCAATGTCACTGTCACTTAAAGACTCAAAGACTGAATCAGACAATATGGATGCCAAATTAGCTAAAATAAACTCCATACATATGAAGACAATATCACTTTACATTTACTGAGAATTTACTACATGCTAAGTGCTTATTAAAGTACTTTACATATATTAACTCATCTAATCTTGGTGGCGAGCCAATTCATTAGTTAATGAACTAATCCCAATTTTCACAGTGGAGTAAACTGAAGCTCAGAGAGGTTAAGTAATGTGCCCAACATCACACAGCTAAGAAGTGGTAGAGCTGGGATTCAAATGCAAAGATATCTGATTTCAGTGTCCAATCTCTTGGACACTACTCCCTGTGGCTTCTTTGCTCTCAGTGTTATTATGAAGCCCGACCATGATAATGAATGGCAAAGTGCTAAAGAGACATTTGTCCTTGTGCTATGATAACGAATGGCAAAGTGCTAAATAGACACTTGTCCTTGTGCTATTAAGTCATGAGACTACTATCAGTAACTCACCCCAAGTTGGTTTTGTAATTTTATTGTTAGATTTCCATATGCTTTCCTAGAACAATCTACCTCAATGTGAATAAAATTTATGGATTTTTAAAACACTTGTTCATTTTTATAAGAATGTCGAGAAACTAGGAACAAAGTCATTTAAAAATGACAGCAAATACCAAGGTCAGACTGTAAAGTAGCAACAATACTAAAACTGGACTTTGAGTTCTCAAGGTCAATGGTGAAACTACACTTCATCCTGTATTTACTTTTCAGGTAGAAACTTCCAGTGCTTTGAAAGAAAAGTGCTTCCAGAGAATCCGCTTTAAATGACTGAAAAGTGACAAAATAAATGAGACTCTGATGAGATTCTGATTTATGAAGCACACTAATGACACTCAATAGTAACTTCCACATGGCCTTGTGAGTTACATAAAAATACTCCCACGGGCTTCCCTGGTGGCGCAGTGGTTCAGAGTCCACCTGCCGATGCAGGGCACACGGGTTCGTGCCCCGGTCCGGGAAGATCCCACATGCCGCGGAGCGGCTGGGCCAGTGAGCCATGGCCGCTGAGCCTGCGCGTCCGGAGCCTGTGCTCCGACGGGAGAGGCCACAAACTCCCACAACTGGCCCTGTAGGGCATGAGAGCACCACCCACGGATAATCTTTCAGGAGTCCTGAAATGATTATAGCAACTCAATGCCACACAAATCACTCAACAAATCCCCTATCCCTTTTATTTATTTATTTTTAAAATTTTCATTGTAGTATAGTTGCTTTACAATGTTGTGTTAGTTTCTACTGTACAGCAAAGTGAATCAGCTATATGTATACATATATTCCCTCTTTTTTGGATTTCCTTCCCATTTAGGTCACCACAGAGCATTGAGTAGAGTTCCCTGAGCTATACAGTTGGTTCTCTCATTAGTTATCTATTTTATACGTAGTATCAATAGTGTATATACTCTCCCTTTTAGAACTCCCCAAATCATTAAACTTAACCAGATCATAAGTACTGCAAAACAAACAAAAACGATCTAGCTACCTAAAGCCTGGATTGACTAATGCAAAAACTGCTAAAATTCTTAGGTTCCATCATAAGCGACATCATATGATGTTTGCCTTTCTCTGACTTCCTTCCCTTAGTATGATAATCTCTAGGTCCATCCGTGTAACACTTATATACGGAATCTAAAAAAAAAATGATACGAATGAATTTATATACAAAACAGAAATAGACCCACAGACATAGAAAACAAACTTACGGTTACCAGAGGCAAAGGCGAGGGAGGGATAAATGAGGAGTTTGGGATTAACAGATACACACTACTATATATAAAATAGATAAACAACAAGGCGTACTGTAGACCACAGGGACCTCTACTCAGTATTCTGTAATAACCTATATGGGAAAAGAATCTGAAAACATATATATATATATGCATGTATAACTGAATCACTTTGCTGTAAACCTGAAACAAACACAACATTGTAAATCAAGTATACTCCAATAGGAAAAAAATCTGAACAATATATTAAAAAAAAAAAAAAAACTGGAAAAAAAACCCTGCTAAATTCTTAACATTTGGTGTAGTAAGAAGAGCACCACATACTATGAGCCCTTGCTTATACCAACCACCTTTACTCCCTCAGGAGAACTCAAGCTTCCCACCTGTACGCTTGGACTGCCCCTTGCATAGTTTCCAGGGCCTGCTGTAAAGAAGTACCACAAACTTGGTGGCTGAACACAACAGAAACTTCTCATACAGTTCTGGAGGCTAGAGGGTGAAAATCAGGGTGTCAGCTGGGCCATGCTCCCTCTGAAGGGAGCCAGTCCTTTCCTGGCTTCTGGTGGATGCTGAGAATCCTTGGCATTTCTTGGCCCGCGGCAGCATACCTTCAATCTCTGCCTCTATCTCCAGCTTCCCATGGCCGTCTTCCCTCTGTGTCTGTGTCTCTGTGTCCAGCAGTCCTTCAATTAGGGTCCACCCTAATGCAATAGGACCTCATTTTAACTTGATTACATTTACAAAGACCTTATTTCCAAATAGGGTCTCATTCATGGGTACAGGGGGATTAGGACATCAACATGTCTTTTGCGGGGACCCAATTCAACCCCTAAATACCTGCAAAACAAAGAGTGTGTACAATCATCGAAAAGAATTCCCTGAGCACCAGAGTCCTCAGATCATTAATGCATTCACTGAGGTGCTCACGTTTTCACTTTCAATGGCATATGTCTTTAGCATTGGGGACCATTAATCAGAGCAACCCTAGTTCTGTATGACCAGCTGGGTGACCTTGGGCAGGTCACCAAGGTGCCCAGAGGCCCAGTTTCGTCCCAGGACTGTGGTAAGGGCTAAATTAGATAATATGTGAAAACACAGGTCTGGCTTGGGCACAGAGCAGACTTGCACTCTGGCTTCCCTGGCTTCAGGTTGCTCTTCCCACCTTTCCATCACCCCTGGTAGGAAGGGGGCACACATCAGGGAG
This sequence comes from Lipotes vexillifer, assembly GCF_000442215.2. NCBI lineage: Eukaryota > Metazoa > Chordata > Mammalia > Artiodactyla > Lipotidae > Lipotes > Lipotes vexillifer. The sequence goes on from NW_006775074.1 coordinate 2,519,664, forward strand.
TATCCAGGAGTCCCCCTAACAATGTCGGGGAAGAATGAAGAGAGGTGGGCAGTGGTTTCTATTTAAATTCACTGTTTCTCTCAGAACAGAAGAAAGTAATAAACCAATGCAGTAAATTACTGCTGTGGAATTAATGCCCAGATAAAAGAAATAAAAGGGAAATTTACGACCTTAATCAATCTCTTTTTTCATATATACATATAACTCCATCATCTGCTTTATTTACATGACTCTATCACCCTCCCAAATAATTCTCAGTAATTTCCAGCAGCAGCTACGCCTGCAGCTGAGCCCCAGCAGCAGGCTGGGTATCTACCGGAGATCTAGGAACACCGCCCCTCCTTTCCACCCCTCCTCAGTGGGCTAGAGGACATGGAAGAGCATGGAGGCCCAAGCAATTCCACCAGCCACACAGAATGAGCAGCATCCATCGCCTCGGGGAGGCGCCTCAGCCACCTGCATGCGCAGGGTCGGTTCCCAGCCAGGCATCTCTTCGCTCCAGCTCATGTCTGTTCAGTCTTCCCTCACTTTTACTCAAGTTCCTCAAACCTGCCTGGAATTCAATTTGTTAATTTTTTTATTTTGCAGTACGCGGGCCTCTCACTGTTGTGGCCTCTCCCATTGCGGAGCACAGGCTCCGGACGCGCAGGCTCAGCGGCCACGGCTCACTGGTACAGCCGCTCCGCGGCATGTGGGATCCTCCCAGACCGGGGCACGAACCCGCATGCCCTACATCGGCAGGCGGACTCCCAACCACTGCGCCACCAGGGAAGCCCTGGAATTCAATTTTATAAAAGTCGAGACCTGAAACTCTTTTTTTCCAAGTAACAGTCATATTAACTGAAAGATCCGAATCTGTTCCTCATGGATGCTGTTGCCTAATTAGCAGAGCTGTCCATTGAAACGTGACTCAATTTGGGGGTCAAAGTTTTCTTTCCTATTACTGATGGTGGCACCAGTTAGCAAAGTCTTCACAACCTATGGTGTGTCCAAGGACGGTGATCTGAGACACTGGTCTAAGTCCCCACAAATCTACCAGTTCCCTGAGGCTTGTAAATGAACACTGCATACTTACAAGGGATGCCAAAGACCTCAGAGAGCCTTAATCTAGATACAGGACTGCAGACTCCCCAACTGAGGGCAAAAGGATTTTTTTTTTTTTTACTCCCTTTTATTCCAGGGAAGTAACAATCCTCATATTTATCTGTCAGAAGGCTGACATTAAGCAGGAACAGGATTTGGAGCTACTTAAATATTTCAAGGGAATAAACTCTGGGACCCTCAAAATAACCCCTTGATGCTATTTTCTGAAGAACGCTGTGCAAAACCGACTTTGACGAGAATTCTGTCCAAACAGAGTTGAGAAAACAATAATTTCCTCCACTTTCATTCTGTTGGAAGTTTTGTTATTGTTTTGTTCTTTTTTTGCTAATGGATTTGATTTCAAATATTCATAAAGCCTTTAAAATACAAAGAACCTGGAGTGACAGGGAAGTGAGAGGCAGCTTTGGATCTCTTCCTTTTTTATTTTATATCATTTTATTATTGTTAATAATATATATTTGCATCTGTTTCTATATATAGATATATGCACACAAGAACTTTTTGAAAATGTTAACAATACCACCACACCTCCCTAATTAGTTACTCATTTTGTAGGGTGTTTTGTTAAGGGCAAGTGAAATAGAGTCTTAGAAAATATTCCACATTAGTTCGGTGGTTTTCAACAGGGGCATTTTTTACCCCAGGAGATGCTTGACAATGTCTGGAGGTATTTTGGCTGTCACAACTAGGGGAAGGGGCATACTGGCATCTCGTAGAGGCCCAGAAATGTTGCTAAACATCGTATAATGCCTAGCACAGCTCCCAAAACAAAGACTGATCCAGTCCAAAATGTCGAAAGTATTGAAGTTGAGAAACTCTGAAATCGGTACTTACATTGATAAGCAGCATTCAAAAAAAAAAAAAAAAAAAATCAAGTCACAGGAAGGCAGAACCTCAGTCCACTCTAGGTGAAAGCACACTCTCCTTTGCAATGTCCCCCTCTGCACCCTCAGAACCCTGCCACCCCCAGTTCACACTTATGAGTTGATCAAATGGGGAAATGCACAATCTCCCCAGTGACACAATGACAGTGCAGAAAAGTTCCCTTTGTCCTTGTTCATGTGAAGCACATTCACAGGGATGCAAAGGTCACTGCTGAATTTAAATAACCTCCTGTGATAAATCTGCATGAGGCCGATTTGTTCTACTGGACTCGTTGGATTAAATGAACACAATTTAATGTTCTATAGGACAAGGCCTCCTTTCATGGCTGAAAGAAGGAGCAAGGGTGATTTACAGTTTCATACGTACTTATTCGCTACATTATCTGCTTTGTGCCTGGACTTATGAATAACAACTCATCATCCCGCGGTCATTTCTACCCATTCAGGAGAATTTAGCTTTCCATTAGGAAGGAACAAAGAACAAGAGACTGTAACAAGAGATTTCTGCAATGTTCACTTGAAAGAAAAGTCATCAATATTTGTCCCCTTGTCCTTCAACTTGTGTGTTATTTTCTTTTTAATCTCTGATGTTATAACATAAAGCCAGGTCTCCTTCTGTTTTCCAGGAAAAGGTGGTTTGTTAAGCAGATTATCCCCAAACAGAGCTGGGCATCAACAGAAGGCTTAGCTTACTATGATACCAGATTATTTTTAAGCACCGCTCTCCTATGAGCCATTGCTCTTTTTATAATGATAAACTAATATCAAATGTTTGTTGATTCATTAAAGTATTTCTGAATTCCATTTAGCAACAGTTTCTGCTTAATGTTATATATTTGGAAACAAGAGAAGTGTATCCAAACATAATATAACCCAGAATTTTTAGTAACCACAAGTCTTAGGTATCACAATGTTTTTGCTCATGGACCATTAAAGAGACAGGATTTTCATTTTTCTCTACTTCATAGAACAGAACGTATAAGCAAGGGTATGAAAGTTGATTCTGGGGGTGGGTACAGAGAGCACTTTGCATTCATGGTCAAATTTCAAAACCCCAGCACTGTAAGTCAAGAGTATACACCTGAAACGAATACAACGTTGTAAATCAACTACACTCCAGTAAAATTTAAAATAAAAGAGTGTAAGGATAAATTACAAACTTGGCTACCTTGTCCTCAGGTCATCTCTCAGCACTGTAACCTCCCTCTTTCCTTTCTCTTTGGATACTGAAGTCTAGAGTCTTGCTAACCTAGTTTTCAGGGGAGCAATGTCAGCATCACATAGGAACTTGTTAGAAATGCAAATGATTGAGCTCCACCCCAGGAATCCTTAGTCTAACAAGCCTGCCAGTCGATCATCATCATGCTGAAATGTGGTCTAGATTTTTCTCTCTCTGTTACTCCTCCAGGTGACACTTACCGGCTTCGTCTTACACCGTAAACTGAAAGGGAAGCTGATATTATTTATTTATTTGTTTGTTTATTTTTGACCACGCAGTACAGCAGGCTGGATCTTAGTTCCCCAACCAGGGATCGAACCCATGCATGCCCCCTGCAGTGGAACCAGAAAGCACGGAGTCTTAGCCACTGGACCGCCAGGGAAGTCCCAAGCTGCTATTATTTAGAGTTGGTTAAAAAACTAATGACATCCAATATTATAATAAGTTATCCCTCCTCTTTGTATAGGGAAAAATGTCTAAGCCCAAGGGAATCAATCGTTAAGGTTAGGCTTTGAGGTATTCCTACAGCACACATGCTTTTGAAGAGGTTCACTTTCTGTCAGCTCCCCTGAGGAGAGGGCAGCAAGTCTTCCTACACATAAGTATGCTTTGGTCTGGTTAATCCCAAGAGGCTCACACAAAGTGAAAGCAAGCTGAGTTTCACCTCCGCTCAAATTTAGGTGGCAATGCCAGCGGCCAGAGCATGGACCAAAGGGAGACGTCCCAACTGAAGGAAGGAATTTAGAAAGCCCATGCCCTGGCTAGTCAACCATGAAAAGGTCTGGATTAATTTAAATAAGGCTCACTTCCAGAGACACAGGCTTTCAATACAGCATACCCTAATCCTGGATCTATGTTTAACAGAGGCAAAGGAAAGAATAAAGGGATCTATCTTAGGTATGTTTTTTCCCTCTAAAAAGTTATTCTTTTAGGCCTCTCAGAAGGAAGATATAAGACCCAAGGCTTTTAAAAATCTAAATATCATCAAACAAGAATAAAAGAGATGTGAATAGTAGCTACTTCTAATGTCTTCCAACACTCCAGACATTTATGAGTCTTTTAAAATTCCTTTTCTAATGATATAAAGCCTCTCCAACTAGCTCAAGTAGCAACGGATGGGTTTTCAAGATCAGCTTAACTTGTTCATAGTCCCTGGGTAATTTTCTCGCTTCTCTCTTTGCAGACTGACCCATTCTTCAGGGCCCATTTCAGGGGTCTGCAAAGTCCTCACACCATCCTCTCCTACTCCAGCTGGCACTGAACTCTGCCCTACCCAGACATGTTATCCTGTTCACAGCTTATATTCCACAGAATTTGACCATTTGTTTTTTATAAACTGCCTTACATTTTTGCTAAAGTGCCTAGTATGTGTGATGGTCCTATTTTTCCCATGAGAATAAATTCCCTGAATGCAGTAATGTCTTACACTTCTGTTCTATCACCCATCCCACCAATACCTGAGGTCTAGAACAGCAGTGGCACACAGTAGTGCACAATACACTTTATAAAACCCCGTGGAAGGTTCCAGTGCTACACACTGATGAGGAAGGAAAGACATCACCGCCTTTCAAGTATGTCTCATTTGCAGCAACATGGCTATACCTAGAGATTATCATACTAAGTGAAATAAGTCAGAGAAAGACAAATATCATATTGTATCACTTATATGTGGAATCTTAAAAAAATGATACAAATGAACTTATTTACAGAACAGAAACAGATGCATAAACATAGAAAACAAACTTACGGTTACGAAAGGGGAAAGGGGGGGATAAAGTAGGAGTCGGGGATTAACAGATACACATTACTATATATAAAACAGATAAACAACAGGGTCCTACTGTATAGCACAGGGAACTATATTCAATATCTTGTAATAACTTATGATGGAAAAGAATCTGAAAAAGAATATATATATATATATGTGTGTGTGTGTAACTGAATCGCTTTGCTGTATACCTGAAACTAAGACAACATTTTAAATCAACTACACTAAAAAAATGACAGTGGGGTTCAGGAGAAGTATGCTTGCAACTCACACAAACTTGACTCTAGTGGGGAAAACAGGATGATTAATAATAATAAAAACAACAGGAGCTTCCCTGGTGGCGCAGCGGTTGAGAATCTGCCTGCTAATGCAGGGGACACGGGTTCGAGCCCTGGTCTGGGAGGATCCCACATGCCGCGGGGCAACTGGGCCCTTGAGCCACAACTACTGAGCCTGCGCATCTGGAGCCTATGCTCTGCAACGAAAGGCCACGATAGTGAGAGGCCCGCACACCGCGATGAAGAGTGGCCCCACTTGCCACAACTAGAGAAAGCCCTAGCACAGAAATGAAGACCCAACACAGCCAAAAATAAATAAATAAATAAGCCAAGCATTTGAAGCCCTTATAAAAAAATAATAATAACAATAACAACAATATTTATCGAGTGCTCCACTAAATGCTGGCATGCTGGCATGCTGGCAGTATGCCAAATGGTTCCCATACTGCAGACACGATTACAATAAACATTCTGAAATCCTAGAGGAACTTCCCACACCTGTTCCCCAATTCAGCCTGGATGACCACTCAGCAGCCAGCTTGGATTCTGTTACAAGTGCTGGAAGGAAGCATTTAAGTCCCTGCTCACCCAGAGAGACAGGTGAGCACCAGCCTGCTGGGTGTCTCCCGTTCAGAACACGTGGATAGGACTCCCGTTACTGACTAGCTAAGGCAGGCGCATGCAGGAAGCTGCCTTTGATTAAAATCACCTGTTCAGCCTGGACTTAATCAAGGGTTCTCTGTACAGGCCCGAAAGGACCTCAGAGCGTTACAGCTTTTGTTTTCCTTCTTAAGCGACAGGAATTACCAAAGAAAGTCCACAGACTACTGACTCTAAGTGATTTTAGGTCTGGTAGGAAAAAAAAAAAACAGTTCTTTAGGTAGAGAACAGAGTGTTCATTAGAGAAATCTCTCTCCCTTTCTGGGTCCCCGACATCTGTTATCTGCTGCAAGCTGTGGACCCGAAGTATTGACATTATTGGAGGTAGCATTAATCATGTTAATCTTTATTTATTATGTAGCACATTGCCAAAGCAAAATGGAACTCTATAAATTTCAGCTGTACCACAGAGGAAGGAATGAAAGGTCAGTTTACCAGAGTCCACAACCAGTTGAAAAAATCTAAAGCATAAATATTACCTAAATATACCAGTTAGGGACACCGCCCCCTTCATTCCTGAAAAATGTTACATTAACGTAACTATTGCAGACAAAGGACTTTAGGGAGACAGGAAGTATGCCAAAAATTAAACCATCTTTTTGGAGAGCTTGTTGAATCGGATGGAAATTGCTCCATAGGCAGCATTATATTTAGAGCAACAAGCTTAACAAGGGTTACACCAGGCTCATGGTTCTGCGAATCTCAATAGAAATAAGAAGAGTAATAACGATTCTTCTAGAACTTTGTACTTCACCAATGGCCTTCAAACACATCATGAATTCAGACTTCTTGAGCAACTCGTATGAAGTAAGCAAGGTCATTTTCATTTTCTACATAAGAATCTGAGGAGATTAACCGATGTGCCTGTAATCAGAGTTACAGCAATCAGGATGGGGTTTCAACTTTGCAGTTTCACTGTGCCAGGCACCGTGGTAAGCATTTTACATGAGGACCGCTTTATGCCTTGCAACTATGCTTTCTCACTAAAAACCGAAGTTCAGAGAGGTTCAGTAACCTGCCCAAGCTCACAGAGCCCGGAGTGTCTGATTTAGTCTATGTTTTTCCCTGCTGTGGTTGATGGTGTTTCCCAGTTAGAAGTGCAGAGCAAGGGTTTGAAAACCAGGACTTCTAATTCCAAATGCTACCCTCCTCCATGAAACACTCCCTAACTACCACTCTTGCCCACCCCATACTGAGTGAAACTCCTCTACCATAATCAATTATTGCAAACCTTCACTCTATCATAAATATTTGTCAGTTTAGTAATTTCACGTACGTTGGGTCCCTGATAGGCTTGGGCCATCTCTTAAGTTTATAACTCTCTCTATAAGATCCTGTTTGGAAACTAGTAGGCACAATAAATGCTTGGTGAATGACTAAATGGATAAACAAAATCCAGTGTTTTCTGATTGTGTGTCTGAGAATTACAAAGTGTGCTATATGTTCCTTTTAGACTATTAGAAAAGTTGGTCTAAGATGTCATTCCTGGCACAAATCCTTTTTAAAAATCTACAGCTAGGGGCTTCCCTGGTGGCGCAGTGGTTGAGAGTCCACCTGCCGATGCGGGGGACACAGGTTCGTGCCCCAGTCCGGGAAGATCCCACATGCCGCGGAGCGGCTGGGCCCGTGAGCCATGGCCACTCAGCCTGCGCGTCCGGGGCCTGTGCTCCGCAGCGGGAGGGGCCACAACAGTGAGAGGCCCGCGTACCGCAAAAAAAAAAAAAAAAAATCTACAGCTAGGACAGAGAAATTATAAATATGATTAAGGCTGTTACGTAATACAGTCCAAATTTCGATAATACAGGAATTTCTGAAAATCCAAGGGCAAACTTTTCAAAGCTAGATAAAAGACAGCTTTAGTTACATGAGTCTCCATGTTCTTCTCTACAAATACTGCGTGGTCTATGGTCTTCACTTCCAGTCCAAATTCTTCCCTGTGACATTTATTCTTTCTTTAATTTCAGCCATGAGTGGAGGAAGAGACCAGTTGACATTGCCCTTGTGCAGTGTCTTTTATAAAAGAGGGTGCTGGGTTCAATCTTACTGACTCAAGTGCCAATGGAATCAAGAGGGAGGATTCGGAATATGAACTGGGGTGTTTCAGGCTCCACAGGGGCTGTGAAGTGTGAAGACGTCTACGCCCTCAACTTCTTTCCTGTGACTTTTTTTGTCTTTGTTCTTTTTCCCTCTTGACCTTCTCAAGTATCTGAATTCATTTCTCTGTCACCATATTACACAGAGCTCTTGGCTACAGTGAGAAAGTGAATCAGGAGGGTGGGGGTCCTCACGTGCATGGGAGGCTCCCCGTACTTAAGGGGGTGCTGAAAGGATGGGCGTGGCTCCGGTTCTCTGAGTCTTCTCCTTCAAGTTCAAGGACGCCTGAATCAGACACCGATAGATGATGACCACTCTCTGTCTTCTAACGAAATTAAAGTCAGATCCTGATTCGACACTATTCAAATGCTAAACTCTGCTTAACAAAATGACTGACCCACTCATAATTAGAAAAAAATCAATAGTTTCAAAAAAACCCTTGGCATTCTCTTTAAATTATGTTAATGGGACCCTGGCATTTATAAAACGCTTGGTGTCAGTTATATGTTTCTACTTGAACAAACATGAGCAGGAGAAATAACTATCAACTCGATCAGTACTTTGTTAGGAAAGTGGGGCATGTCCCAACCAACAAACATCAATCACCTAGCCTAACTTTTGACCAATATCAACTCACCCAGAGTGAGATAGCTATAGTATCTTCTAATTCTTCTAAATTTCATTTAATTAAAACTCTATCCATCACAACTCTCACTGAGTGTTTTACCTGCTTGTTCAGATCTAAAAGAGACAAACCACAAGAAAGCAACAAACTTCTGAGATTTACTCTGCAAAGCACTTTTTTCCAGTGTATGTACTTGTCTCAGAATGCATCCAACCAAACTCCACACCTGCCCTTTCTGGTCCTCAGTAAACAAGTTAAGTTTTCGGTGCACTCTCTAGAAACTTTTTGAGCAAAAACCAAGAAAATTAAAATGTGTATGTTTTATGTAAAGATTTAGATACTGGAAGTTCTACTAAACATTGACATTTCATTGATGGGTAGTACAGAGATCACAAAACATCTGGGGCTTAAAGTTAAGGCTTTAAGGAGATTATTTATGGCATGCTGGCCTAAGGCCAAGCAAGGGAGAGAAGTTCCTAGAAAGAGAGATGTGACAAAGCCAGCTACCCATAGAACCCAGCATGGCCCAGGTTACTCTCTCCCAAGATAGAGAAAGGGGGCAGCCGGCTCTCTGAATGGCTTAGGAACCACGTTTTACAATTATGAGTAAAGCAAATCTAAGGCTTCCTGTGAAAGCCTCCGATTTCTATTAGATCACTTCATCTCAATGTCCGTTGAAATTAAAACATACCAAACCAGGCAGGTAAAACGCTCACCTTTTCAAGCAATTCCCAGAAAGGAGGATGCTGTTCTCCACACAATAAAATAAATAAGAGGGTATAGCAAGTGTCAGACTCATGAGTTTAAAAGGTGGACTAACAACTAGAAGCAGTCGTACGAGCATTCCCTTACCTGTTTTGATGTTGATGGCAAAAAAGTTCTGAGGATTCCCACTTGTAATCCTGTATGTCAGTTTTTCACTGGAACTAGAGTCAGGGTCCTCAGCCTGGATCTGAATGACAGATACATCCTTCGGAGAGTTTTCCATGACAACAGGATAATAAATAGGTTCAGAGGTCAGCGGGGCATTGTCATTCACATCTTCAATTTCAATGTAGACCTCAATCGTGGAATAGAGTGGAACAACGCCCCGATCTGTGGCGTACACAGTCAGCCAGTATGACCCTGTTGTCTCTCGATCAAGAATGTCTGCAGTAGAGACGATTCCTAAGAGAAAGCAGGGAAAGTGTAACTGCTATAGCAAAACAGGAAGACATTAAGTCAATCACCCCAAACTGAGGCCGGCTGTGCTAAGTGATCTTGGCATATGAGAAAAAAAAAAATCCATCAGACAAAATTAAATGAAAGTGTTTCTCTTTACATCAGAACAGTTCTTCTACCATTTGAGAAGTATAATTATATTCACAAATACTTTATTTGAATTTCGGGCATAGACGTATCCATACACACACACACACACACACACACACACACATGAGACAGTTGGGAGCAATGGGAAGAGAGTGGGCCAGAGGTCAAAACACTTCCCATGATGCATGGGAAATCAGTGTACTATCACATCAAAATTTCCATTTGACCTGATATCGAATTGATTTCCTATACAACAAAGAGCTTTCCTGGGATACATTATTTTGTCTGTTCATTCACAAACATGAAAAACACCTTTAAAATATTCTTTTGCCTGTTAGGATAGAAACTATTTTGCATGCAAAAGTACAAACCTCCTTGATACTATTTCTCTACAAATCTAATGTCACATTTATTCCAAAAGAATCAGAGAAGAAGCCGTAAGCCATACCAACATACTTTCTGAATGAGCTCTAGCCCCCTCAAGAACTCTACAGAGGGCACTAAATAAACTCTAAGCCACTTTGAGGGATACTCAGGGACAATCATTTTAAATTAGGAGCAGAAAAATGCCCAGTCTGCTGCCTTCCACCTTTCCCATTTCATGGTTGAAACAAGCACCAACCAGGAAATCAAACATCTGACAGAAAAGCCAAAAAGAAAATGCTGTGCTCTTGAATATCTTTACAGCCCTCACCCAAACCACCAAGGCTATAGAAACTTACTACAGGAACTCTTAAGTACTTTCCACTGTGATGGGAAAACTCTGGGATTCAGCTTATAAAATCTCTAAAAGTAGTCAGGATACACCTGGAAGGCGTGTAATTCATGTAAACCTTTATACCCTAAAAAAGATCCATGGAAGGAGTCAAGAAACACTTCTCCAGTTCTGACCTGAATCTTATATCCTCTGTACTCCTGTTGGATTAGGCACACAATTTGGCCTGTAGATCTTGCATAAGCAAACTGCCAAGTATAGCACCTGGGAGGGAGGAGGGCATCTTTCCAGAAACAGGCCAGAAAAGTGAAGGTTGCCTGTAATTCAGAACAGCTATACGATTCAAAGGGAGATTGCCCAACTGATGTTGAAGTCTCAGTTCTAAAGTTATCCACCAAAGAACTCTGTAAGCTTTATAATTCTCTCTTATAATGAGGGCATCAAGTCTCAAATGTGAGTACGTAACTTGTCCAAGGTCACACAGCTAGTTGCAGAAGAACCCAGATCTGTCTTCCTCGAATGTTCCAGTTTCAACCCAGACTCCATGACTTACTACCTCTTTGACCCCGTACAAGGTGTTGGAACCAAGCACGCCTAGTTCTATCACCCATATCTCAGTGCTGTGGTGGCAATCATGTAATTAAATGTATGCCAAGAGTTTGGCAAAATGCTTGCAACACAGTAGATGCTGAGTATATGTTAAATCAATATGAATCAAAAGCAACACCCAAAGCCTTGTAAATAGTAACCACCCCCCAAAGCAAGGAACAATCTTGAGAGGAGAGAAGTTTGTGATGGAAAGTCTTGTTAGATATTTTTTTCTCCTCTGGTCATGCGGCATATTGTTGCTTGATCTTTGTGACTTGCCCATGATACCTTTTCATGAAAATATCTGGCCTGTTTGGGGAACAGCAAAGTCAGTCCATTAAAAAGAAAACTTAAGAAGGAAAAAAATCAAAGAAGTTAGGTCAGCTTTGTCTGCACCTTGCCTGACCACATACCATGCACACACGCACTTGTGTGCACACATGCACACACACACACACACACACACGCACACACACACAGATTTGTAGTCACAAAATTGCTCTGGGATCCCTGGAAGTCACTTAAATCCCTTTTCTTGGACCTGTCAAACTGGGACAGGCTTTGGACCTTACAGGCTTTGGACATTAAATGATTTTGAGAAGTCCTTAGATGAAAGGCATCCACTAATGCAAATTAAAATATATGGGTGGAATTTTACTCTATTTTTTAATGAAACATCAGATATGTCCTCTAGAAATTAAAATTCTCTCTCATTAAGATAAAATATGTCTATGGCTATATTTACTCATTAAGTAGAAGTGCAAATGAATATCTTGGAACATAAGTGTTCAGGCTATGCTCTCATGATCCAAAAATTTGAGGACAAAATGAAAAGAAGGACTATGAAATGTGTTGACAATTATTATAAGATTCATCCAAGGCTCCATATTAACTATATTAAACAACCAATGCCCAGTGATAGCATTTTCTCACTTTCTTCAGTGCTTCACAGCTAATTATGATCCACGTGGTCACAATTAAAAGTGTAAATCCACATGAGCTTTTCTATCAAGCAAAAACTCACTTCTGAGGTTGCCCAAAGACTGCCAAAATCATGTCATAAGCACATAGCTTTGTAAAAACTACCATACATTCTTTATTACTTTTTTTTCAATTAAGGCATAATTGACATATAATAAACTATACACATTTAAAGTAGACAATCAGTGTGACTTCCCTGGTGGTCCAGTGGGTAAGACTCCACGCTCCCAATGCAGGGGGCCAGGTTCAGCCCCTGGTCAGGGAACTAGACCCGCATGCATGCCGCAACGAAGAGTTAGCATGCTGCAACTAAAAGATCCCGTGTGCCGCACTGAAGATACGGCATGCCGCAACTAAGACCCGGTGCAGCCAAAATAAATAAATAAAATAAATTCAAAAAATAATAAAATCCTCTACAATTTCTCTAAAAGAATTTAAAAATAAACAATTTGTAAGTTTTGACACCCATGAAACCATCACCACCAAGATAAAAAATGTGACGATGACCTCTGAAAGTATCCACCTTCCCGTTTTTAATCTAATTAAAATGCTCTCAAATTTTCCCTACCCACAGACAACCAGATTAGATTTGTCACTACAGACTAATTAGCATTTTCTAGAATTTTACAGAAACGGAATGATACAGTATGTGCTCTTTTTGTCTGGCTTCTTTCACCCAGAATAATTATTTCTGATTCATCCATGTTGTTGTACATTTAAAAATACAACAGACCGGGCTTCCCTGGCGGCGCAGTGGTTGAGAGTCCACCTGCCGATGCAGGGGACACAGGTTCGTGCCCCGGTCCGGGAATATCCCACATGCCGCGCAGCGGCTGGGCCTGTGAGCCATGGCCGCTGAGCCTGTGCATCTGGTACAATTTTTTTTAACCATTGACTTGTTGGACATTTAGGTTGCTTTCAGTTTTTAGATATTATCTAAGTATCTAAGAAATCTTTGCCTATCCAAGGTCACAAAGATTTTTCTCCTGTGTTTTCTTCCAGAAGTTTAAAGTCTTAGGTTTTACATTTATACCTATGATGAATTTTGAGTTAATGTTTGTATATGGTACAAGCTATGGACCTAAGATCATTTTTTCATATGTAGATGTTCATTGTGCCAGCCCCATTTGTTGAAAAAAACTATCTTTTCTCCACTGAATTGCCTTTGCATCTTTGTTGAAAATCAACTGACCATATAAGTATGGGTCTACATTTGGACTCTCCATTCTGTTTCATTGATCTATTTGTCTATTTTTATATCAATATCACACTTTCTTAATAACACTTCATAATTAGTCTTGAAGTAAGGAATTTTGCTCTTCTTTTTCAAAGTTGTTTGCGTTATTCCAAATCCTTTGTGTTTCCATATGAAGTATAGAATCAGCTTTAGAATCCATATGAAATTTAGAAAAACCTATTCGGATTTTTATAAACCTGGGGTTATAACGACTCTATAAATCATTTTGGAAAGAACTGACATCTTAACAATTTTGAGTCTACTGATCCATGAAAATGGTATATCTCTCTATTAATTTATGTTTTATTTCTCTAAGCAATGCTATATAGTTTCAGAACACAGATCCAGCACATCTTTTGTCAAATTTATCCCTAAGCATTTCATATTTTGATATTACTAGAAATGGCATTATTATTTTAATTTCAATTTTAATTGTTTGCTGTTAGTATATAAAATACAAGTGATTTGGGGCTTCCCTGGTGGCACAGTGGTTGAGAGTCTGCCTGCCGATGCAGGGGACATGAGTTCATGCCCCGGTCCCGGAAGATCCCACATGCCGCGCAGTGGCTGGGCCCGTGAGCCATGGCCACTGAGCCTGAGCGTCCAGAGCCTGTGCTCCACAACGGGAGAGGCCACAACACTGAGAGGCCCGCGTTTTGCAAAAACAACAACAACAACAACAACAAACTGATTTTTGTATATTGATCTTCTATGTTGCAACCTTGTTTTATTCACTTATTAGTTATTACGGGGTTTTTACAAATTCCATAGTGTTTTCTACATAGATGATCATATTATCTCCAAATAGGGGCAGTTTTACAACCACTATCATCACCTTACACATTCATGACTATTTAATCATTGTGTGCTGGGATTATGATAGGTGCAATAAATGCATTCATCATTAAATTTTCTAAAACTATCATTCATTCAGCAAATGTTTCTTAGTGCCAAGCATTCATGAGGTAGTTACTATTTTTATCGCCATATTACAGTTAAGGAAAGAGATTTAAGTTAAGTAACTTATGAATGATCACTCAGCCAGTAAACAGAAGATCCCATTCTCAAACACTGGTCTGTCAAACTTGAGACTGGTTGTTTACCAAAACATTATTTTCTTTTTTTTTTAACATCTTTATTGGAGTACAATCACTTTACAATGGTGTGTTAGTTTCTGCTTTATAACAAAGTGAATCAGCTATACATATACATATATCCCCATATCTCATTATTGTCTTTTTAATCTATATAGACATCAGACTCACATAGTATTTTATGTCCAAAGAAATTCTGTTTTCCCCTCTGTTAGAGAAGTGTCATTAATTGGGCAGTGTTGAGTTAATATGATACTTTCCTATTTGACTTCTCCAAATTGACTGTAGAAATCATAAAAAGGTACTTCTTGGTATTTCTTTGTAGAATATAAAAACACAATCACAACAGTACTGATTCTCTGCAAAGAGAGTCTTTTTTTGATTTATCAAAATATGCAGAACATAAATGTTTGTGACATATTCGTAGTCCGTTACTTAACACAGTCCTGGAGTGTTTATCCCCAGAAAAGAGTCTCCTTCCATCTGCCTGTTAGAGAAAGTACATTCTACAAGGAGAGTATCTGGCTGCTTAATCACTGTGGTCTCACTGCATACAACAGTGCCTGGCATGCAGCAGACACTCAAAAAATGTTCATGTATGAATTTAAATCCTCACACTGAATCAGCAGTAGGTTAGTTTACATCACAGATGAGATAAGTCAGCCTCACTAAATCAGATCTGGAAGGGACTTCGAAGATCAATAGGTATAACCAAACCCATAATAATCAGTAGGTATACGCTCCCACATGATGCCTGACCCAGCACCCAGCCTCTGCTCTGAGTTTGGTGACAGGGTCCACACCATTTACTAGGGAGTTTCAGCTAATGCAGAGTTCTTCACACTGAGGCAAAGCTTCAGTCTCTCTAATTTCAATGCTTTCCTAACTCATATCCTAGAATAAAATAGAACAAGTCTGCAAACCACCATTTACCTGTGATAGCTCTTCAAATATCAAAAAATGACCCTCTCCATGGTTTTTCTTCTCCAGTCTAAGAATTTCTTCCTCATGTGCCACATAGGCTTCTATTCTCTTCTTCCTTGTCTCTGCTCTGAACCAAGAATGAGCAATTAATAAATCTTATTTAAAAAATAAACCATCCACAGTGAGCTTCCAGCAAATTTCAGGGAGTGCTGCTCAGTAGAAAGAACTCAGGTGGAATATCCCAGATGCAGATACATCCTTACCCTCTTTGTATTTTCACCTATCACAGAAATGCTCAATGTGGATTCAGTTGAGATGCCAAATTTATGCTGATATTCACGAAAATAAAAAAAATCTTTAGAAATACAGTTGGAATTTTTTTTATTTTTGAGATAAGCTTATGTTTATAAAATTTTTCTTTTCCTGTTTCTTCTTTACTTGCTGTATAATTCTAGTAGCTGACTAGAATTATTTGAGAAACCTAGTATTTAATTGTATAAGCAGATACACAAACAGTATTTATTTATTAGAACTGTGCACAGCTTGAAATGGAATTAGTTGATCCCAGCATGAAGCACATTAGCTGTAATTGTTCCTTCTTATTCACAAATATTAGAACAACTATATGCACCTTGTTCTCATAGAATAAGCCCTACATATTGGAGATGAAAGGGAAAAAAATGCATGGAACTGCTCAAATCAGATGACCATCACACACTGGGTTATTCAATTTACCTTTTTTCCAGCCATATCCCCATATGTGGTACCCAAAGTCCCAAATGACATCTTGCCCCCAAAGAATGGCAACCAAATACCCACAACAGCTCTAAAACGACCTGTCAACAAATGGTTCAGGGAGTGCTTTGGAGGCTATGGGCCCATAACATGATGAAAATCCCTCTGCCAGGATAAGTACTATAGATTCTGAGGCAGTTTAAAAAAAGACAACAAAATTTTAAAAACACCCTGGTTGCATATTCTTTGTAGGTACCTCTAATAGACGTTTACTTGTGCATATATATTCAATTCTTATTCCCAATCAGTCAAAATATTAATTCCCAATTCTCAGTGCATTTACAATTTGTATTGACTTTTTATTTTGAAATAATTATAGACTAACAGGAAGGTGCAAAGAAATGGACAGGAGTCCCTGGGCAACCTTCACCCAGCTTCCACCAATGTTAACATCTACATGTATTTTTAAATTGCTTATTTCTTCAAGAATCAAACACTTAACTACATTTATTTCTAAGAGAATATGAATTCTTTCATGGGCTCCATAACCCCCTTTAGCCAACCCTTGCTTGCCTTTATTTAGGAGGATCACACAGTTACTATTTTTCTTTCTTTTCCTATTCATCCCCAGACTTGTATAAAGCTCTTATTGCCTTAGGAAGGATCACTGTTCTGAGCAGAGTGTGGTGATAATTAAGGGAAGAATGGGGATTTTATCCTCATAGGCCCAACCCAGGGTCAGTCCATGCACACCCATGGTCATATCTATAACTGTTACCACTCTGAAATATACTGAAATCAACTGAAATCAGCTAAAATGGGATGAACCAAGATGCACAGAGCAATTGCGGGTGGAGAAAATCTTAACTTAGATGTTTAAAATGCTTCAAATACATTTTAGCGTACACATATTATATATGCATACGCTTTTATATACTTTATATATCACGTATTTGACACATAATATATTTAAATATATAATTTAAGGCAATTTTTAAAATGGGAAATTTTAAGTGAATCACCCAGCTAATCAAGCGGCAAAGTCAGGCCTGGAATCTGGAGCTGTGAATCAGAGTATGCACTCTTTTCATTACTGGAGTTGCCCGCTGATTTATCCACATGTGTCCATTATCATGAAAAAGAAGGCAATTCCATGCCCCTGCGCTCTCAGTGGGTTGGTATCAGCTCTTTAGTAACAGGAAATTCAATAGTTTCATTACTTTCCTCCATTTCTAAAAGTTGCTGCAAGATATTATTCTGAATCCATTTTTATATCTTCTCAGAAGGTTCTCAGTTGTTGGCATGGTTTGAGACCAGGAGAATTAGAAGACGGAGTCTTCCTTAAATATCCAGTACTCCTTTGCTTTTGTACAGAGGATTCTGCACGTATTGCTCCTTCAGCCCCTGTCTCCCCAAACCAAACCTTCTCTGTTCTTCAAGGAGGTTTCAGATTCAGAGAACACCCCTCACCCAGCCAGCCAGGGGTCTGGGGTGTCCCCCATCTGCCTTTATCTTAGCACTTTATTTTCGTCCCTTTCCCGATCTACAACAAGCTCCCTATGGGTAGAGACCATTCTATCTTGTTTTTCTCTATTCTAGGATGGTGGCTAGAAATTTGGAACACTCTAAATGTTGAATAAATTAATGAAGGATAACATCATAATATTTGGTAAATGCAGGCAAGTTGGGATGTCTGGCTCTTTTACAGACAAGCACTCTGACGCATAAGCTACATTAGGAAAACCAAAATGAGTCATCTAGCTATCCTGTTTGCCTGTGATCACTAGTCAAAATAAAATGGGATAGACTGAGCTTGTCATTGATTTTAGACTTCTCTAGCATATATGCAGAACTGATAGTTAAGTGGCTCTGAAAGTCAACTCTCCATCTGTGAATTATCCTATGTGATAAGACAATTTTCTTAAAAACCATGTCCAGTTTTGAGTTGTCCCTTTACTACCAAGAATAAGGATGGTGTCATGGTAACATCTTCAAGGCTTAAAGCCAAGATGCAGCTTGATGAAGACATCAGTTGATTTTGTCATGCACTTAAATGCTGCACTGCCCACAGGCACACACCATAGGCAGCCAGAATTAAAGTCCCGGGCCTCCAGATAGAGAACCAGCAAGGTGCTCTCTCTCTGGCCTCTCATCCACTGATTCTCACCAGACACTTTTGTTCTACTCTGTTCCCTCCTCTTCATGCCAACTCCTACTGATTAGCTATCTTTCACCTTTGCAGAAGGAGAAGAAAACATCCACAGCACAGTCGTGAGGAACAATTATGTCCTGAAATGCAAGCCGCCTTCATTCCGTGTTATTTCACAAGGCTCAAAGCTGGAGATCTGCACATTAGATTAAGGTGAAAGGCTGCAGGCTGAATTCAAGCTTTTATTTGGAGTTAATGAAAATGGACAGCTCTCCTTGTCTGTTTGGGACCCAGAAATTCTAAAACTTAGCTGCGTGCTCGAAATCTTCACGTGAGGTTCCATGCGCTCAGTAAACACACTTGGTATTTGATTTTTTCTTAAAGACAAACTTTTCGGGACCTGTTTTCAATGGACTCAAAATGTACACCTGTGCTCTCTCTTCAGTAATTCTGGTCTGTGTAGCTGGCACCAGGTGCCAACAGCCTAAAAACAGGAAATGGACAGAGGACCAGGCTGTGAGGAACACATCCAGCTTGCATTATTGTTTGTTTGTTTTTTTCTTCTTTTCTGTAACCCAGATTATTCCCAGCCTCAGATTCTTTCTGTGGTCTGTGCTAATTTGCATACCCCCATACCCAGCAAAATGATCTGGATCCTCACAGCCGAATAGAAAGGAAGATTGAAATTTAAAGCAATGGAGAAAATGATCTCAGTATATGCAATAAAGTCAAGAAGTAATTTTGTTAAGTGTCTAAAAACATGGAGGTTACTTCACGAAGGGCAGTAATTAGCTGGATTCTGTTTCTTTAGAAGAACTGAGCGTAAACTTTAGCACAAAGCATTTTGGTTAGATACCTAAAATATTTTCTGATAGTAACGGAGAGGAACAAAGGGATAGCTCTCTGAGGGAAGCTGAAGTTTCTGTCTTTTCCTATGTTTCAGTGATAGGAGAGAGAGAGAGAGAGAGAGAGAGGGAGAGAGAATGAAAGGAAGAAAGGAAGAACAGGAAAGAAAAAAAATAGAGGCACTCTTTAGCCTAGCTGAAGCTTTTGGAGCATTCACATTGGTTACTTAGGTAAATCTGCGTGGAAAACAAAATAAAACTTCATTGTAGAAGAAAATATGCAAAATAAATATGTTTTTAAAACACTCATTATTTCATGACCCAGAGATAATGACTGTGAATATCCTTGATGTATTGCCTTTGTCCTATATTATTTTCACCCCAAAGCAGCATATTTCTCTGTAATTGTGGATCCTCACGTACCATCGTCTACTGAACAGCTTTTCATTTTGATAACTGTAATTCTATACGTTTTGTTTTTAATGCCTGTGTAGTAATGCCCACTTGCCCATTAGCCCACTAATAATAAAAGGTAAGCTCCCAACACGCAAGAGTTTTCTATGTTGCATCTCTGTTGTATACCCCAGAGGAGTGGCTAGTACACACTAGATGCTCAATAAATACTTGTTGAAATACTCACACAGTGTTTATCATTTATATAATGAAGGCCCTCTTGCTAAGTCATTTATTAGGTCATATTTTATTTTTTGCTATTATAACTCATGCTTAGATGAATAACCTTGCATCTATATCTTTTTCCAATTATTTCTTAGGATAAATTCATAGAAGCAAAAACGATGAGTCAAAGGGTCTGTACATTTTTAAATATATTTGAATCAACTATCTTCCAGAAAGGCTACACTAATTATAATCTTTTCTTTCTTTTTTTTTTTTTTTGCGGCATATGGGCCTCTCACTGCTGTAGCCTCTCCCGCCGCGGAGCACAGGCTCTGGACGCGCAGGCTCAGCGGCCATGGCTCACGGGCCCAGCCGCTCCGCGGCATGTGGCATCCTCCCGGACCGGGGCACGGACCTGTGTCCCCTGCATCGGCAGGCAGACTCTCAACCACTGCGCCACTAGGGAAGCCCCACTAATTATAATCCTAACAGCAGTTTCTGATCACATTTTTGACTAAATCTTTATAAGATCTGTATTATTGTTGGTGAAACAAAAACCCAAAATAGGGACTTCTCTGGTAGCACAGTGGTTGGGAATCTGCCTGCCAATGCAGGGGACATGAGTTCGATCCCTGGTCCGGGAAGATCCCACATGCCGGGGAGCAACTAAGTCTGTGCACCACAACTACTGAGCCTGCACTCTAGAGCCCGTGAGCCACAACTACTGAGGCCGTGTGCCACAACTACTGAAGCCTGCGTGCCTAGAGCCTGTGCTCTGCAACAAAAGAAGCCACCACAATAAGAAGCCCGGGCACCACAAGGAAGAGTAGCCCCTGCTTGCCGCAACTAGAGAAAGCCCACGCACAGCAACAAAGACCCAACGCAGCCAAAAATAAAAATTAATTAATTAATTAACCCCCCCCCCAAAATCTGCAATTTACCATCTATAGAGGTAACAGCTGACCTCATAAAAACCTTTAATCCATTCCTCATTGTATTTTAACCATTGGACTCAACGACAAAATGTCATGTTTTTGTGGTGAGACAAAACATTGACAGAGAGACGGTGCTAAAAATTTTATTGAAAAGAAAGACTTTACATGAGGCACAACTTTAATTATATTAAAATCTGTCCACAAAATCAAATTCTTCAGCCTTGAAAAGTGGTGTGGGATTTTTTAAATGAAATGTCAGAGCACAACCTTTAGCTTTTCGAGTAACATTAGATATTAGATATTAGTCATACTTTAATCCAATATTTAGACTTATTTACTACCAAATTTCATTCAGCATAAAGGACACCTGGATCCTCTGAGCAGACTAGCTCTATAAGAGTCTTCATTTGGACTGGGAAATTTTTTTATTTTTTCCCCCAGTTTTATTGAGATACAATTGACGTACATCCCAGGATAAGTTTAAGGTGTATGGCATAACGGTTTGACTTACATATACTGTGAAATGTTTATCACAATATATTTAGTTAGCATCCATGATCTTATGTAGATACAATTAAAAAAAAAAAAAAAACCTGAGACTGGGAGTTTGAGTTTTGCTTAAAAAAGGCTTTTCACTTTCAAGAAGTTAGACTTGAAGAAAGACCCCCTGAATCAAAATGACTGGGTAAATGCTTTGGAGTGTGTGCACGTACAGGCGTATTCTCAAAAGCTCCTGTGTTTACTCTGCAAGCAATGCAGGATGGTACAAAGTCCACTCTTAAAAATGGGACTTCTCCACTTGAACTTTCTGGAAATTTTCCCTTTTGGAAAACTTTTTCTCCAAGTTAAAGGGAACACTTTTTTCCTTCTTTTTGATTTCTCCTATTATCAGAATATGGAAACTATAAGTCAAGCCGCATCCACCCAGATACAAAGCTCTCATCTACCACCCCACAGGGAGCAATAGGCTTCAGTAACTTCCTAATAAAATAATGAAAGCATACAGCTCACTTATTCTTTTCTCAAGTGAATGCGCTCTGACTTTCACAGCTGAGTGGATATTTACCAAGAAAATATTTTTACTGAGGTTGCACAGATAACTGCATATTTGTTACCCAAATAGCTGAATTGATTCCCTTGGCAAAAACACAATCTAGGTGATGGAAGTGAAAGAGCAAACAAAGAAAGCTGGATCAGGGTCTAAGTTTAGTATTGTGGTTGCTTTTTCCTACATGTGGCCAAAAACTTAATAACTACGTTTATTAGGATACGTTTATAAAAGCTTATCTAGGAGAAAAGTACCCTACAGAACTTCTGTCTTCTTTCATCCTTTCAGGTTAAATCTCACTAAATTGTCTTTTCCTTTGATCAATGTTGTGGAAATCACACAGACAATACCATACTTAAGTAATTAAGTTAGGCTGATTAGGTTATAGGGACTATACAAGCCCATTAGAGCACATGAATAAAATCCTTGAAACCACCTTACCTTTCTTCACAATGGAAACAATAAACTCTTTGTTTTCCTATTTATAACCAAATAAGCACCTACAATAGCCCAAAGAAGCCAGGGCCCAGGAGGAGGAAAGTGTCTGGTTTTTGCTAATTGAGTGTCCCCCATTCTCATCTTCTATAGATCCCTTGGATTGTTTTCCAATTTTCATTCGCATTTCATCCCATTAAATGGTTCTAACCTCTGACAAGCGCACACCACCCCAGATTCATCTTCTATTCATAACTGAGATGAAATGTGCCCACTTGCTCTGTCGACAGTACCAGAGGCATTGACAGGACACAGATAAATACTCATTCTGTCTGATCAGCCTTGGAGGAGAAAACAAATGCACACCCCTCATCTAGCTATAGTCCTTAAAATCAGTGTGCACAGCGCAAGGCATTTTTGGTAAATATGTAGCTGTTGACGTGCAGTGAGAAGTGAAAAGAAGAGGGAAAAAACACTGCTATTAAGACTAGTTTGTTGTTACCATGCTGATTTTATGCTGCAGATAGGAAAGCTTTTTCAAAATTTCTATATTTAAAAGTGCTTAGCAATTCTAAGCTGTGTAAATAGCAATACAGGTAAATGTTAGTTTCAGGACAAATTATTGAGATTTGTGAACAAATCGCTCTGCACTTTTCTCAACATGGAGATGAAAAATCATGTTGATTTTTCTCCCCTTTGTAAGAACATTAATTTAGATACTGCCCATAATGTGACTCAGTTAATATGCATGGGATCAGAAACAACTATATTACGAGCTCTGAAAACAAAGCAGTAATAATGTGATCACTGTATTACTGTGCAAATTCAAGATAATATGAAAATTATTTTATCATATTATATTCCATTAACATACTGATTAAAACATGTACGTGAATGGCTCCCACGAAGGGTTCTGATGCTAGTATAGACAGTGTATGGACATTACTGATAAATTTCCAATAGCCAAAGGCAAGTTTAGTCACTGAAATTAAAATGTATGAGACTGGTATTTGGGAGGTGTCACTCAGCAAATGTGGCTCTAAGTTAAACTTAGGATAGCTCCTTGTCAGACAATACGGACAAAATAAGATCAAAGAGAAAAGAGAGGAGGTGTTCAGAAAGGAGGCCTCCGGGTTCTCATGGGCATTGCTACACCCAGCATTCCTCCTTTCCTGCATCTACACTTCAGAGTCCAACAGGGGTGAAATCCCAGGTACCTATGGAAGGTTGCAACAGCAAAGAACAACATGGGAAATGTGGCATTAAAGAGAATGCAGGGAGAAAGACAAATACCATATGATATCACCTATATGTGGAATCTAAAGTATGACACAAGTGAACTTATCTACGAAACAGAAACAGACTCACAGTCATAGAAAACTGACTTGTGGTTGCCAAGGGGGAGATGGGGGAAGGCTGGAGTGGGAGTTTGGGATTAGCAGATGCAAACTATTATATATAGAATGGATAAACAACAAGGTCCTACTGTATAGTGCAGGGAACCATATTCAATATTCTGTGATAAAATATAATGGAAAAGAATATGAAAAAGAATGCAAATATATGTAGAGCTGAATCACTATGCTGTAAAACAGACATTAACATAACATTGTAAATCAAGTGTACTTCAATAAAATAAATTTTTAAAAACTAATATAAAGAGAACACAAGAATAACCTTGGATTTTCAGGAGATCATCCTGGACTGCAGGTTGCATAGGGAATTTGTGTGTTGGGGTCCATTCTGACCAGCTATCTGCTCAAAGACTTAGGGATGCTTTATAGGCACAGAGGTATTGCCTTGCCTTTCCGAGGAACAGGTTTCATTGCATGTGACCTTAATTCTGGGCTTAGTGTCTATCTCCCCGCGAGACTGTCATATCCCCCAGGGCAGAGAGGATCATGCCTGTCTTACTCAACACAGACCCAGCACCTATCTCAAAGAGCCCATCTCAAAAAGCCCCTGACAGTTTGTGCACAAAATACTTGAACATTAAATATTTGTTGAATGAGTGAATGGTGTTTCTACTTCCAATGGAGCTTTGATGGCTGTGCAGGAAGAGCCCAGCCAAGAATTATTATAAATCCATTAACAGTGTCCAACATATGGCAACGAGTTAAAAAGCAAGGAAAAAAAAAAAAAAAGCACCTAGTTAGCCCCAGCAGACTGGAAACAGGAAGAGCTGCTAAAAATCAAAGTTTAATTAAAATAGCAGGAGGCCCAGCTGAGAAAGTCTAAGCTTCTCACCGGGTGTCACGGTCTTCACATAACCCATGTAAAGCTGCAGTAGAGGTGGATCAGTAACCTCACCCCACTGCAGAGACAGTCCCAGAGAGGGCAGCGACACATACCAGCACCACACTGGAACTTTCAGCTTCAGCTCCTCCAACATGCGTCTGGTGCATAACCAGAAGCTGCAACCAGAGATGTAAACAAACAGCCAAAGTCATGAGTCAAGTGTAACATCTGCTCAGTCTCCAACAGAAAGTCTTAGCAAGTTCAAGAACAGTTCCAGAGGGAGAGTCAGCCAGAGCCATTCTCTCCAGCAGAGACCTGAGAGCCTTTGCTCAGAAAAACTTGGTTTGTACATGAGCAGGTGAACCCCAGAATCCAGAGTTGGTTCAAAGGCATAGCAAGTATACCTCGGCAATCTCTACTAGGCACATATGGCCATCTCAAAGACCTTTCCACTCCTCTCTCCAATCTCATCTCCTGCCACCCCCTGCCCCATCCACCTGGACACTCCAGACACCCTAGAATTGCTCATGTTGTGCCCTCTGTCTGGAAGAGCCACCCTCCTACACCTTTAAGACACAAATTCAGCACTTCCTGCTTGTGAAGCCATTAACCCCCAAAACAGACTGGGCCACTTATTCTACCACTATATTTATAGCTGCCTTTACTATGGCACTGAATACACTCTTTTGCAGTTTTCTTTGTATGTCTGACACCTCAATGAGTGTCTTAAAGGGGGCCAATGTCCTATTCATCTTCTGTGCGCTTGGTCCCTGACACACATAATCACTTAGCCAGTGTGAACTGGATGAAAAGGAAACTCGTTCCTGAGCTGCAGCCATTCACAGAAATGTCCTGCCGGGGAACGTGCCAACAGGTAAATCTTGCTGGGAAGATCGTAAAGTCCAAGGTAACAGGATAACTGTTCTTGTGAAAAGAGAAATTACAGCAAGGAAGAGGAGGCAAATGTGTAATATATTCATTCATAACCAGTTCAAGGAATGCTTCAAAGACATGGCTGATACAGGATTTTTAAATCAGCTATAAAAATGCTTTATTTTTAGCGGGTAGAACTGATTTGTCCTTTGCTTTATTTCTTGCAGAGAACCAGTATTAAACTCCTAAGTCACAGCTGTTCACAACCAGCGGACCTTTGGAATACCTTACTTCTGTTTCTGCTATCAAATCCGAGCCCTGAGCAGAGACCAGAAAGGTTTCAAATGCCCATCAAACAAACAGTCATATTCTCTGGGCAGCATCCAAAAGAGATGGGTGGGAAAAAAATCACTAAAATAAGTTAGACCTGCTCCCTCCATGCCCGAGTCTGAGCACCGACCTCCCAAGAAGTCTGGCTCGTTCATGGAATCTGTGCGGTCTTCTGGCTATTACATTGTATTTTTCATGGCACAACTAGCTTTTGTGTATGATCTGGACCTGACAGCTATGGCTGTTCTAAAATGAAAAACTACAACTATTTAGCTTCCATTACATAATAATTCACAATCTCTGATGTAAATGTTCAAGTCACTTAGGACTCTGATTTGGAACCATGTATCTGTTTTAATTCAGATGACAGCAGTAATTCATTTGGACAACATGATTCATATAATGTGCTTCTCCTTCACTGTAACCTCTGCCGTTATGAAACGACACTGTTTCATGAGACCACCTCGGAAGAGTAAGAAGCAAATCCGTTTACATATATGAGTCCTAAAATTTATCCAACGTATAGAACTTTTTCTTCCTACAGGAAGAGAAAGAACAAGGGTGCATTATTTTTTAAATTATAATTAGTAATGATCACTTAGTAAGATATGAAATCAATTTAATAGGTCCAACCTGTATATTTTTTTGAATGAAATATGGAAAAATCAGAGTGTGTTCCGTGTGATAAGAATAAATAGTGTTTTGTAAAACTTGTATGTGTGAGAATGAGAGAAAGGGTAAGTACAGTGGGTTGTGATACGAAATGTATTTAAATGTATTTTTTACTGAGGCTGATAGCCAAATAAGGTAGAAAACCACTGATTTACCAACTGTAAAGGACTCCAATTCTGAAGTCAGGAAGCACGGTGAAAATGCAGGTGAAAAATCCTAATTTTATCTCTATCATTTATTGGTGATGTGCCCTTGTGCAAGAAACAACTTCTCTGCCTGTTTCCTTATCTATAAAATAGGGATGGCACCTCATAAAGTTACTTGAGGTTTAAATAATATAATGTGCTTAATTCACCTATTAAGACAATGGTAGGGAACACTGTTTACTATTTAAAATGCCTAGCACAGTGCCTGGTATATAATAAACACTCTTTAAATGCTAGCAACTAATTGTTTTGTGTGTTATTATTTTTAAAGTATTACTATTGTTATGTAAGGTAATACGTGTATTACGATCAGGTATTGCCTAAAATGTAAGAATCAAATATCACTCTCCACGTTCACTGGACATCACTAAGCAAAGTAGACTGGCACTCTTTTTTTGTCGTTGCCACCCTTTCTCATTCAAATCGCTTGATGTTCAGCTGTAAATTAAACCCTGGCTAACAATACCAAGGAACTGTGAACTGAGCACTGTATTAGCATTACATCAGCTGATCTTAAACTCACTTCCCAGACTAAAGCAAAGAAGAAGATAGGTATATAAGGTTAGAGCGATAGCCACCTTTTATTGAGTGCTTATAGGCACCGTATTAAACCCACTTTATAGATGAGAAAACAGGTTTGAAAGTTTCAATAATGTTTTCCAGGCCATATTATTAGTAAGTGAGAGAATCAGGCTTTGCTCCCATGTCCATTTGGCACATCTTGAGACCCTCAACACGGTAAGTTACATCACGATCATCAAATCCAAACATCCACCTGTGGCAGGCCTCAACTTGTAGCATCCTTTTGGCCTGGGTTTGAAGGCCCATTATATTCATGAGCTTCCTACTCTCCAAACCATTCTGCTCCATCAATAGGCAGTTGTGACTGTTAGAAAGCCGTTTCTCATATCTGGCCCACATATTTGCCTGCCTACACTTTCCACCCACTGAAACAGTACAGAGTATATATTCAGTCTCTTCTACCTCACATAACTTAATATGATGAATGACGCTCTCCTCTCTGTCTTTTCTTCTCTGGAGTCAACATTCTTAGTTGTCTTTGGACTTCACTCTTATGAGATGTCTCTTACCCATTTTTCACATGCTGTTCATCTTCTTTTAGATGATATTCAATCTGAAAACATCCCTTAATGCAATACTCCTGATGCGTGTGGCCTGTCCAGGTTACTGGAGAACTGGTTTGTTTAAAACCACACTTGTGTATCCCTGTCCTTGGAAGCTGGGTTAAGCTCCTTGGAAACAAACTATCTCACACTCTGCTTCATCTCCAGGTTTTGGTCACCGAAAGTATCAAAGCAGTTTCCAAATGAACTGCCAGGCCATCCTTCCACCCTGCATTTCTACAACCACACTTCTGAACCTCAATGAAAGTTTTATTTGTATCCCTATAATATTTCCTTTCCTTGCTTTTGGCCCAGGTTTCCAGCCTAGAGAGGTCACTTCGATTCTTAATTCTGCCTTTCATAAAATTAACTCGTATTCTCAGGAGCATATCACATGCAAATGTAAAAAGCATGCGGTTACATTAAACCGTTATAAGTTGACAGACTATTTGAGCAGATGGAAATGTATATATACACCCACAAAAGCATCCATTTTTGCTTCTCTCATGAAACTGTAAACTCCACGAGCTCCTGAGCACTGCATCCCTCTCCTTTTACTACATCGTGTGGGCACAAAGGTCACCATATTCATTTTCACTGAATGATTATTAATTTTCACGTGTCAAAATTCACTGCTAGAATTGATGATAAGCCAAGAGGCAGGAGAGGAAATAAAACGCCACACATGTGCAGTACGGGTGCAAAGGCAAGGACTGGCACATGTTGCTTCCCTGAACCCAATCAATCATAGGGTTGACAGAAAATGGAAATTCTTATTAGAAAAGAGCCCGACAGAAAGACAAAGAAAAGAGAAAGAGGAAGAAAACACGCACATGCACATGCCTACACACACACACACACACACACACACACACACACACACACACAGTTGACTGGTGAAATCTTAAAGTAGTTACTAGAAGGCTTTCACACATGAATACCGCCATTTAATGGCATTAGATCCTTGACTTTGTGTTACTATTAATAGACAGACTATTAGGGCCTTGCTATTAACGGGTCTCCACAAGGCAACATGATTTCCCAGTAGTATATTACCATTAATTGGTAAAAGGCACTCTAGGAATACCAGTCTAAGACAATAGCTCAGCCACAATTAAAACAGAATTGCATTTGCTGACCTAAACGACAAAGCAGAGTGTGCCTGGGAAATTCTCTGCAATATTTTACCACCTGAACTAATTAAAGATCACATTCTCCATACAGCCAAAGAGCAAACAGAGAAATACCCCCAGCTGAAGACTTTCTAGTTTGATGGTTACTATAATGAGTTCAGTCCCAAAGGTACAAGACAATAGAAAGCAGCTTCTATCTGAAGGCTGTGAAATGAAACTCTGACATCCCTTAATTTTGGAGCAATTCTTTCTTGTGTAGTATCAACTCCATCCAAAGGCCACAGTCCAATTTTTCTACAATGAACATAGGGAATGTAGGGGGGAAATTGATCTCATTGTAGCCTGCTAAATTTCTTACACAGATTTAATGTTGACAAAGATTAAGAAGAGCATATCATCATTGCCAGACTGTGTGCTGGATGAATTTCAGTTATTAACTTAGGGGAGTCTTCCTGCATCTAAAGCAGGCAGCAGACTAAAAATGTTTTTACTGTATGATTGAAGTATCTTTACACAGGCAGCCCTACGTACCCCAAGTTATTGCTCTATTCCCTGGAGGTAAATTAAGGTGATACTTTTCCTTTTCCCCAACTCTAATAGGATTGTACATTCTGCTTCTGGCAAAACCGATTACACTATTACCTACTGCCAAAGACTCATTCCTGAATGCTGATGTGTGTTCTGTCACATTTGGCTTGAAAAAATTACCTCTTACTACTTTGTTCTGATAAGGGGGAAACTTGCAAGAAGGCTGTTTTCTGGGAGAGAAAGAGAAACACAAAGGAAAAATACACATTAGACACAATGGGAGTTACCAGATGTCATTATCTGAAAACACTTCATCTTGTTTTTCCTTCTTCAAATTCCTTTTACAATCAAATCATGTTGGCCAGCACTTCAGAGCATCCCAACTGTCCCAATAGGTGCAGGTTATTTTTAATCTTCAAGATAAATCTGTCCTTAGAAGAAAAATTACCTCATGATAATAAGATATCTACAATTAAACTAAATTATATAATAACTTAATCTAAAGTAATGTTCTACAGCCCAATACAAATCTTTGGGAATTGATCCTTAAAGGAAAAAATAAATATGTAATGTGTGTGATGAGTCTTAGTATTTGTGTCAATGAGCCTTTTTAATTCCAGTCAACAAATATTTATTGAGCATCTACTCCATTGCATGCACTTTCTCAGTCTGTGGATACAGTGTGGAATGTGAAAGCCCAAGGAGACTTAAAAACATTTTCAATTTTACAACATTATTTAAGCTTTTTCTAGCATATTGCATAGGCCTCAGTACAATCTCAATCTGAGTATAAAAAATTTCTACATCTATCAGACCCCTGACATTTGTAAAGGGAAAGGATATTCTGCATTAATACTCCAAGTCTCAGATGCTGTTATAGGTTCTTCAACTTCTATGCTATCAGTTTTTTGACAAGTCACATTTTTTGTGCATTCCCTTCCAGCACAAGTTAATAACTGGCTTTCCAAGTTTTTCAAGATGTAATATTTCAAATGATGGTCATTTGCAACAAAGCAATCAAAGCTTTGCTCATGTACAAGGTGACTCAAGGTGCCATGGAGAACAACAAAGCCAGGTTCAGATGTGACTGCTGGGAAGTCAGCCAGGCTCACTCACTCTGCGTATCCTTTGCTTCCATGCAGCATTCCAAAGCCAGGAGATTACAACTGGATTCTCAGCAAAATTAGGAAGTGCTCATATCAGGTACCCTCAGAGCAGTTCTTATTCAAGAACCGTTGGTGTTAAATCCCTGATTACTAAAGGTATACTCTGCTGGGTACAGTTTAGCAGGATTTCACTTGGTTATCAATTATAGTTAACATTTGGATAGTAGATGACAGTTGCCCTTTATAAATTGTGGTAAAATACATGGTCCCGAGCTACCACTCAGAAAAG
This sequence comes from Lipotes vexillifer, assembly GCF_000442215.2. Lineage (NCBI taxonomy): Eukaryota > Metazoa > Chordata > Mammalia > Artiodactyla > Lipotidae > Lipotes > Lipotes vexillifer. The sequence continues at coordinate 2,550,410 of NW_006775074.1, forward strand.
CATCGCAAATGATTAGATCAGCTCACACCACGTGGAGACTTTCCCAATTCCTTTCCTGCCTCCCCCCAGCAGAATTAGTCACTCCATCCACTAGATTTCCATAATAAATTCTCTGTACCGCTAATATAGCACTCACATGCTATACAGCAATTATCCCTTTTAACATATCTATTCAAGGTCATAGGACATATAGCAGTCACTTCTGTATCAAAAAGATAGTAGGTCTTCAACAAATGTTTACTATATGAATGACACCAAAATAGCCTTTATAAGTATACCTGCACTGAACATTACAAGTCATGCAAAGTTGCATCGAATTGCAGAGCAGTGGGGAAAGAGGAAACTCTGAGAAGCCCTTCAGTCCACCTTTGCTTTTAAGCAAGACCTTACAAAAAAGCCCCAAAACTGCATTCTTTTATACAGTATCCTTGTCCTATTGATTGAAGGTATCTGACCAATTTAAGCTGTGTCACCTTAATAATTACCAGATGATGTCATATCAGAAAGTCTTGGAGACAGTCCTGGGTCAAGGTCTGACTCTGTCATGAACCAGCTGTGTGACCTTCAGCCAACAATTAAACTTCTCAAGGGCTTCGGTTTCCTCCTTCATAAAAATCGAGCTGAGAATGGTACCTACCTCACGGGGAGTTAAGCAAGAAATGTTTGTGCCAGAGCCGCATGGACTTTAGTTTCTATTTGTTATCGAATTTTCCAGGCTAAAATGATATTTTCCCAACCCAAAGCTCTGCACTAGGCACCTGCTGGTGGTATTTAAAATGCACAGACAATAACTTCGATTTGAATCCTTTCACTAAAAATAAACCTCCCGACAGAGATTCACTTATCAAACAAAAATGGCTCAGACCTCAATTAAGTGCCAGGCAGCAGAGAAACAGCTGTGGTCCCTCCTCTGATGGAGTGAAAAGACTAAGAGGGGATGGAAACCAAACCCACTACAGTGGAGAAGTAAGATGAAGTGTGTCACTGGATACACATCAAGTTCATAAGGAAGGGGAATCCCAGGGACCTAAGGAAACAGGTAATAGATGTGCAAACTGGGCTATAGAGTTCCAGATAAACTCTAGACAAATGCAGCTAAACTCCATCACCAAAGTCAGATTCAGTGCAAAACATGCTCTACTCAAGTGAGGAAGCGAAAGAGGCCATCCTGTGGCATGTTAAGTGTTTAAGTAATCACAGTTAAGGGTATGGAGGACGGAGTGCAAGTGTGTGAAATCACCTTATGATTATCACCTACCACTGTGAATGGTGGGCATATAATAGTACCTCCCAGCTCTGGGGTGTTGCCTTCAGGCTCCAACAGCACGTAAGGGTCTCTTCAAACCCTATTCTCAGAAAGTAAAACTTAACCTCCTCGCTCTTTTCCTAAAGTGGTTTGAAAGACTAATACCTTTGGGCTAGGTGCTGAATTCCTTCCTTCCTTCCTTCAATCCAGCAAGTAATTGGCAAGTGTCTACCGCGTGCCCATCACTGCCCTAGAGACAGAACCACCAGTGTGACTAGAGCAGAGGCCCTGCACTTGGGGTACAGCTCAGCGGAACTTTGACATATGGCCGCGGAGTGTGAAAGATATGGCCACGGAAGGGCGTGCAGGGGAAAGAGAGGCACAGATGGGGATGCTGTGAACTCCGCCTTGGAAAGGTGTCATAGAAGGTCCCACAGAGGAAGAGCATGTGATCTGGGTTCACAGGATGCATAAGATCGCTAGGCAGGAGAGGAGTTATGGGAGAAGAGGTTTTCCAAGGGGCAGGAGAAAGTCTGGTGCTTGTAAAGGAGGGTGCCAGTGTTAGAAGTGGGGAGGGAGGGAGCAGGGGTGAGGTGGAGAGGCAGGGGGAGCAGATGGCAAAGGTCCATGACATTACATTCATACAACAAACACTTACTGACTGCTATGTGCCAGGCACTGGGGATAGAATCGTGAGCAAAATCTCAATTCAGCTGGAATATTCTTTAAGTAAAAGGTTACATATGCTGTAAAACCCACTGGCTTTTATTAAATGTCCATTCAGTAGGTGGGGCAGCTGACAGGGTGGTTATGTGATGGTAGCGATCCTAATCCAGGCCTTCACCCAATACCCTGCACAAGAGATTTAATCAATCCACAGACCCCCAGTTTTTTGCACTGAATATTGTCAGTGCTCATCTTTTGGATGGATCTGCACCAGAGAAAATGCACTTATAAGGAAGATTTTCCAGATTACCAAAATTAATAGCTAAAACTTGGAAATGTCTCCTCAACTCTGATTTAAACCAGCTGATTTGGATTCAAATAGCTAAGAGCTCAGGACCAAAATCTTCCCCATCCCACATGGCTCGCACTACAAAGAACTCTATTAAACTACTCTGTCAAGGGTCTGAAAAAATAGTGTACTGTGTACATAGTTCTATTACTCTCTCAGGACCTTCCAGTGGATGTTATGTCTCAGAAGTCGCTGGAGTTGGTTGGACGACCTCTCCAATATGGACTCCATTTACTAGCTGCAAGGAGATAATTCCCAGTGATGACTAAAGACAGGAGAGCGTGTGTTAGCCATTGACTCAAACAGCAAACTTCCTTGCTCTGAAAAGTTGTAGGTGCCTGAGGAAAAGACTTTCAAAACTGATCAATGGTTTGATTTCTGCTTCTTTCCTGCACATGGGCAAACTGGAGATAATGTGTCTCTAAACTACTTTAGGAGAAACAATGGAAATCACAGTGACAAGTATCTTCAGTTGTTTTGAGCCAAATCAGCCAGTCAATATTTGCTGAAGACTTCATTGTGTACAAATCGTTGCAGCTGTCTAGTGCCATCCTATTAAAATAGGCGTTTGGGAGAAGATGCATGCTGAGGCAAGAGACCTGTCACTAATCACTTGTGTGACCTTGGATAACTCACCCTTGCCAAAAGCCTCAGCCACCTCACCTGTTCACAAAGAAGGATGTCCTTTGCCCAGCCTACCTCGCTGGGTTGCTATGAGTAGCAAATGAGATGAGTCTACAAACGCACTTCAGATAGACGTTCTCCTATCCTTGAGGAGGTTATAGACCAGCAGGGAAGAAAAAACATACTAGACGGCTGTATATTTCTATTTACCTGACAGCTTTAAAAAAAAAAAAAAAAATCCTTTAAAATCCATCTCCCAAACCAGTTTTCATGCTGCCCCTAAATTATGCTCAGTGGTCTCATGATTTAAGCTTATAATTTATGTATTAGGATTATTAATGTGTTAGGATTATTTGGTCCTTCGGTCCATTCCTGAGTAGAATTGGGAACTTGAAATACAGTGTTTTTTTAAGGTAGAAATCGCATTTTCCACACATTCTGTTAAGGCTCCCACATTACCCAGGACAACTTCCCCTAGTTGTTTCCTGACAACACCGGCAGTAACATATAGGGTGGTCGGGGCGGGTAGTGCAGGTTCCACAGTAGGACTGGTTGCCTTTAAATCCCAATTACTTATTATGGAAAATATTGGGCAAGTCACCTACATTCTCTAATCCCCAGTTTCATCATCTGTGTAGTATGTATGACAATACAACCTCTTATCTTACAGGGTTATTGGGGAAAAATTAAAGAAGAAACTGTACAGAAAATGCCCACCACGGCGCCTGGCACATTAATGTTTATTAATGATCATGATGATGGCAACCAGAGGGTAGATGCAATAAACTCAGACCATGGAGCGGATATATGCAAGGGACACCCTAAAGTCACTCACACATTGGGTATGTTAACCATAAAGACTTCTCAATTAGTGTCAAATACGGGTCAAACGCATTATCTCTAAGTAGATGATACTAACCACCTTTTTACCAAAAATGCAAGTAAGCATCAGAGAACTTAAACAATTTGCATGAGATCACAGAGCTACTAATTGATGGAGTGAAGACTCTCCCCCAGGTCTGTGAGGCTCCTGCTGATTCCAGCAGGCCATTCTCCAGGCCCACTGCTGATTCTAGCTAAGTCTCTGAAACTCTTGGACTTCATATATAGTCAGTTCCCAGTGGCACCAAGACAATGAAGTTTGAAGGATCTACTCATAGTTCCATTCCTGTCATTATCCTTCAGCATGTCTGTAAATCCTTTTTGCTTCCTTCCCTGTCTCCTTCTTTATATGCATTGGGGCACAGGTACCAGGGCTGTGAATTCAATGAAGATTCATTTTTCATAGCCCGTTGGCCCTGAGAACTCCAAGTCTTGTTGGGGACACACAGGAAACTAACAAGCATTGTTAAGTATTATAATAAAGATGATCACACATGCTATGTGATTACAGGAGGGAGAAAAGTACTATGGGTTGAGCCTTGGAAATGAAGGCCGTGCCCATCCTTGAGGGTGGAAGGGCAATCCAGCCAGAGTGAAAGGAGCATCAGGATATTCAAGAACAGCAAGCAGAGGAAGGTGTCTGAAGAAATAACAGAAGACTGGGGCAAAGCTTACTCAAGATACCTGAACTCCAGGTGGAGTTCAATCTGGACCAGGGGAACTCTAAGGGCTTGAGACAGGAAACTACACACCATCAGTAAAGTGCCAGGGCAGTAGCTACAGCTCAGAGTAAGCCCAGGAGCCAAAGGACAGGAGCTGTGAGTGTAAATAGGAAAATGCTGTCCACCTCCTGGGGGTCTAGTGCAAGCAGACCCCCAGAAGCCATGGCAGAAGTGACTGAGCCAGAGAAGAAATTCTGGGAGTTCAAGCTAGGCCTGGAGGGAGTGCAACCAGGAGATTGGTGCAGACAAGGTTGAGACCTCCATCCAAGGTGAAAATCATCCATGAGAAATGTCTAGAGTTGTCTAGAGATCAATGCTGAAAAATTTCACCTTGGAGGATGACAAAACATCAAATTCACTGAAGTTTGGAGGAGAGAAGACTCTCTGCATCTTATGCAAAACTGAAAGAAAACAAAGCCAAAGAAAACAAAAACTCTGTAATTCCCCTTATTTTCACCCCTGACTTTTATTTAACCTTATTTGTTTTTGCCAGCAGTAAAATCCAGAGAACATCTTGATGGTTACTGCCTCAGGGAGAAAGGAACCAGCATTTGTTCAGCAACTACGATGTGCCAAGAATTTTAAATGCTTTATTTAATTTGGTTATTGCAAATCAGCAGGTGAGACTCAGAGAAGTTAAATAACTTATCCAAGGTAACAAAGCTCTGATTTACCGCTGCTGCTGCAGGGTTAGTACCAGATTGGGATGGATGGCGGGACTATTGTCATGGTGAGCTCTCAGTGTGAGCTCCAAAAGATAGGAATGCATCTTATCAACCTTTGTTTCCTCCAAAGCACCAATCAAAATGGTTGGTGCTGTCATCACACTGTCATCATCCTTGTCATAATAGCAGTAAAAATAAAGCTAACATTTATGTAGCATATCTGCTACCAGTGTTTTAGATTCTTTGCATACTATCTCTAATGCTGAATACAATCTTGCTCATTAAGTGTTATGAGCTCCATTTTAGAGATGTAGAAACTGAAACTTAGAGAGGGGAAAGCATTTGTCCTAAGTCACACAGCAAGCAAAAGCCCAAACCAGGATGCAAACCCAGATTTGTCAGTGCACACATATGTATAGGGTTGATGAATATATTAAATAGAATGGATTTTCACCAAGTTGAAGCTGTGGTATAATACAAAGGAGGGAAATCTTCCATGATATGGGTACATACATAGTTATAAATAGGTTCAGAAGCACATAGGGCTGGCAAATTGCGTTGGCTGGAGATCCACAGCCCTGCATCACTGCAGAAGAGCACACTGGTTACCACTTCCACATCCTGGCCCATCAAAATCCTCTGCAGTATAGACTGTGCAAGGGACATTGTACCAGGGGCCATGGATACAAAGCTAGGAAAGACGTGTTTGGCTCATGTGTTCAAATGTTCACCTACATGTGGTTCAATTCTTAGAAACACCCACTGAGGGGAAACAAGCCCAGGTCTGTGAAGCCCTGAGGCTGGGCTTGACTACCTGCCTGTATCGTCACTGCAGCATAGTCTCTGCATGGGCATCTTAAGAATTGGTGATATTCACAGGCTGTCTGGCAGAAAGAATTATTTATTCTCAGGAACAAAGTGAATTTATAATCCAACTCTTAATGTGAATTACTGCTGGAAAAAAAGGAACTTAACACATCGTTCTAGTGTCATCCCCCTACTTCTCCTCCGAGAAACACTGCAACAATGCCAAAGAGCTCAGGATTTCTTACACATGAGGCACAATTTCAGGCCTCTGTACTTTTGCAAACATCACATTCTTTGTCAGGAATGC